>NC_134688.1:377163057-377525093 GCF_050947455.1 Rhinoderma darwinii | reverse complement strand
AGTCCGGGATCTTCTGGTGAGCTACACAGTTAGGGGTCCCCAGTCAGATGTGGCCCTGAACCGTTGGTTGGAGACCACTTCTGTATATTTAAAAGCATTAAAATGGCTCCAGATGTTATTAAATAATGTTATGACTCTTAATTTCTGATATTAATCTTCCCATCAAAAATGCTAAAACCCTGATGGACTCTAATAAAGTCAAAGGGGATTTACAGGGTTTGCCAGTTTCTGTTTGAAAATGGATAGGACATAGCTATGCTGGCTCCGTTTTAAATGAAAGCACTGATGCTAGTGTGAACAGAGACTTAGCTCATGATTCTGAACTTGTCCGTGACTTTGTCTAACGCATAGCCTAATTACAGGATAAGGAAAAACAGACATTTGCCATTGGTACTCCCATCATTTAGGGACTCATCATCAGTAGGTGTGGGAACCAAGCCATCACAGTAGGGCCTTAATGGTTTTCCAGTCCCTAAAAATTTATGGCCTATCCTCAGGATAGGCCATCAATAGCTGATGGGTCGGGTCCGACTACTGGGACCCCCGCCAATCAGCTGTTTTGAAGGGGCTGCGGTGCTCATACGAGCGCTGCTTCCCCTTAGTTTCTACTTGCTCACTGGGAATCGTCGACACAGATGTAGCGACGATTCACAGTATTGCAGCATTCAATAGGCCATCAATTTTTAGTGACTGGAAAACCCCTTTAACTAATAGTCCCTTATTCATCAGCATGGAGATACTTGGGTAGCAGGGCCTAGTACTAACTTTCTAAAGGCTCTGGATATTAATTGATACCTCACACCTTCTCTAACTGGCTGCAGGCCTTTGACATTTTTGTACTATTGGAAAGAAAGCCTCACAGCACTGGTCGGCGCTGTTCTGCTATATGGACTTGATTATCTGCTATCGGATTTATGTTGGCACAATGCAGTTACGTACGATGACCAATTCGGTCCGCCCCTCCTTGCAATGAAACCCCAAGGATAATGCTTTGTGGATAAAATTTATGGTGGCCGTGTGTGCCCAGCCACAACCTTTTCATGGGGGAGCCGGTGGGTGCAGCCTCCAGTGCCGGATCCCCAGCCGCTTAGCATCCTGGATGTTTTTCATTGTTCAATAAAGGGCAGTGTCGCTATGGAGGCAACTGCTGCTTCAAGCATGTGTGTGCAAGCTGCAGGGGAGGTCACAGCCAGTCCTGTTGCTTTATGCATACCAAGGTCAGGGCGGGGGATGCTGGCAAGAAGTGGGATGACTCCAGGGAGACTGGAAATGATGCTGCCAGGTAAATATCCAGCCCAACTGTTAGATGGCTTTTGGTATGGTTTTAAGATCCCCTTATGACCTGATGCCACTGTCTCTTGGCCCCAAAATCTTAAATCTGCTCGGTTGCATCCTGTAGAAGTAACCGAGACGTTAGGCAAGGAGGTGGCTCTGAAGCATATGGCGGGCCCTTTTTAGTCCCCGCTGTGTGCTCACCTGCGGGTCTCTTGTTTAGGTTTAGTGCCCAAAAAGGAACCCAACAAATTTAGGCTTATCCACAATTTATTGCAGTGAGGAGCTATGCTCGGTGTGGGGTCTCTGATTACAGAATAGGCAAGTGCATTTTAACTACAACAGTATCTCGGTTCTGATGAGCATTAATCACCTCCCTGCATCTTCCTCCCAGTGGTAAATTTATTGCAGCTTTTGTTTTTTAGGTGTCTGCACCTGAATCAGTAGCGTAGCTACTGGGGGGCGGTGGCCCCAAGCCCTCGGCAACCGCCCTTTCCATGACCGCCGATCCCGCCAAGGCCACGCAACAAAGGGGGACATGCTGCCTTTCTGAGGGGGAGGCGGCGCAACTGAAGCAAGCCACAGCCTCCTGCACTAATTGTACCTACGTCTATAGGACGCAGATACAATTACATGCATAAGCGCTGAATGACCGGGCATGTTCCGAGCCCGACCATTCAGCGTCTAACAATGACGCTGATTGGCAGGGCAGAATGACTTCCCCTGCCAATCAGCGCCTTTCAACGACGCTCGTGCTTCCGTTGTTGGAAGGTGCTGATTGGCGAGGCAAGTCATTCTGCCCTGCCAATCAGTGCCTTTCAAAGACGCTAGCGGCGTGATGACGCTGCCCTGCCAATTAGCCCCCTTCACGATGCAAGCGCCGTTCAGCCCCAGCAGACCTGCTCAGAATAGAGCAAGTCTGCATTGACACAGGACAGCACGGGGACGGGATCAAGGTGAGTATGTAATGTTTTTTTCACTTAAAAGTGTGAGTGGCATTATCTACAGGGGGAGCTATATGTGGGGCACAATCTACAGGGGGGGCTATATGTAGAGCGCTATCTACATGGAGGCTATATGTAGGGCACGATCTACAGAGGGGAATATGTGGGGCACTATCTACAGGGGGGCTATATGTGGGGCGCTATCTACAGCGAGCACTGTGTGTATGGGACAGTGTATGGTGCTATTATAAACAGGGACACAGTGTATTGTGCTATTATAATCGGGTACACAGTGTATGGTGCTATTATAATCAGGGACACAGTGTATGGTGCTATTATAATCAGGGACTCTGTATATGGTGCTATTATAATCAAGGACAGGGCAGATTCTAGCTTTTTTGCTGCCTGAGGTGAAAATTTAAATGGTGCCCCCCTCCCAAGCTGTTCTACACCATTAGCAGCCTCACAATAAAAAATAAATAAATCATACCACCCATCATTTTGTTGCAGATTGCAGTTTTCCGCTCAACTGTATTCAGCTTCTCACTTTTCAAACATTTCTGCACCATTCAACGAAGATACAATTCTTATGGTGCCACACACTAGCGCCATACACTGCACCTCTAATTATAATAACACCGTGGCCCTGATCATAATAGAACCAAAAACTGTGTACCATACATGCATACACACACACACACACACACACACACACACACACACACACACACACACATACACACACACACACACACACACACAGTGCCCCCTGTAGATAGTGCCCCCATAGAGCCCCTTGTAAATAGTGCCCTACATAGAGCCCCCTGCAGAAAGTGCCCCACATAGAGCCCCCTGTAGATACTGCCCCCGATAGAGCCCCTGTAGATAGCCCCCTGTAGATAGTGCTCCACATATAGCCCCCACCCCCTGTAGATAGTGCTCCACATATGGCCCCACCCCCTGTAGATAGTGCTCCATATATGGCCCCACCCCCTGTAGATAGTGCTCCATATATAGCCCCCACCCCCTGTAGATAGTGCTCCACATATTGCCCACACCCCCTTTAGATAGTGTTCCACATATTGCCCCCCTGTAGATAGTGCTCCTCATATAGCCCCACATACAGCCCTACCACCTGTAGAAAATGCTCCACATATAGCCCCTGTAGATAGCTCTCCTCATATAGCTCCCACATACAGCCCTACCCCCTGTAGATTGTGTTCCACATATAGCCCCCTGTAGATAGTGCTCCTCAAATAGCCCCCACATACAGCCCTACCCCCTGTAGATAGTGCTGCACTTATAGCCCCCCACATACAGCCCTACCCCTGATTATACAGCCCTGATTATAATAGCACCAAAAACTGTGTCCCATACACACACACACACACACACACACACACACACACACACACACACACACACACACACACAGTGCCCCCTGTAGATAGTGCCCTACATAGAGCCTCCTGTAGATACTTCCCCCCATAGAGCCCATGTAGATAGCCCCCTGTAGATAGTGCTCCACATATAGCCCCCACCGCCTGTAGATAGTGTTCCACATATAGCCCCTCAAATACAGACCTACCCCCATGTAGATAGTGCTGCACATATAGCCCCTCAAACTTTTAGCAAAAAACAACAACTTTACATACCCACCTAAACCCATTCCCGTGCCGTCTTCTTGCAATGCAGGTCTGCTGGGGCTGAACGACGCGGCGCTGAGTGGCAGGGCAAGTTATTCTGCCCAGCCAATCAACGCCTTTCAACATTGCATTGTTGAAAGGCGCTGAGTGGCAGGCTGCCTTGCCAGGTCATTCAGCGACGCAAGTGGCGCAATGACGTCATCGTGCCGCTTGAGTCGTCAAAAGGCACTGAGTGGCAGGGCAAGTCATTCTGCCTGGCCAATCAGCACCTTTCAACGTTGCGTCGTTGAAAGGCGCTGATTGGCAGGCTGCCCTGCCCTGTCATTATACTACACAAGCAGCGCGATGACGACATCGCGCCATTTCCGTCAGTGAAAGGCGATGAATAGTGGGGCAGGCAACGTGTCCCTCCATTAAGCGCTTATGCATGTAATTGTATCTGAGCCCTATAGACGCAAGTATAATTTTAGTGCAGGAGGGTGTGGTGGCGGCTGCTTTTAGTGGCGCCGCCCCCCCCTCAGAAAGGCAGCAGGACGCCGCCTGAGGCGAGGTGCTCATCTTGCCTCATGGACGGTGTGGCCCTGATCGGGGACACAGTGTATGGTGCTATTATAATCGCGGACACTGTGTATTGTGCTATTACAATTAGAGGTGCAGTGTACGGCGCTATTGTATTTAGGGCATAGTGTGTGGCACCATGATAATTTTATCTTCGTTTATAGGTGCAGAAATGTTTGAAAAGTGAGAAGCTGAAGACATCTGAGCGGCACACTGCAGAGAAGGGCTCTGGCTGATAGAAGTCATCAGAGAGGTCTGGAGAAGAAAAGAGAAAAACAACAACTGGAATCTGAGATTATCACTGGTGAGTCACTTAATGTAAATGTTTATTCTGTCTCTAATGAGTACTGTAGTCACTGTAGGATCTACAGCGAAATGATGAGTGGTATGATTTTTTTTTTTTGTGAAACAGCAACTCCCAGCATATCCTTACCATTGTTTGGGTCATGGTAGGAGCAGTAGTTTTACGCCATACAAACCTATACGGCAGGGGTAACCTGGCTGTTATATACAGGGATGATGGGGTTTATATACAGGGATTATGGTTGTTATGTACAGGGATTATGGTTGTTATGTACTGGGATGATGGTTGTTATATACAGGCATGATGGGTAGTAAAGTAATCATCCCTGCATTAATCCCCATCATCCCTGTGTATACCAGCCATCATCCCCTTATATAACTCCCATCATCCCTGTATATAACCCCCATCATCCCTATATTTACCAGCCATTATCCTTGTTTATAACCCCCATCTTACCTGTATATACTAGCCAGGCTGGTATATACAGAGATGATAGGGGTTATATACAGGGATGATGACTGGTGTATACAGGGATGATGGTTGGTATATTCCGGGATGATGGGGGTTATATACAGAGATGATGGAGGTTATATACAGGGATGATGGCTGGTATATAATTAGAATGCACCCCTTCAGTTGTAAACATGCATTAGGGGGGCAATGGGTTGGGGCCCACTCAAATATGCCCCCCCTGTGCTAAACCCCTAGCTACACCTCTGAACTGAATGCATGGGTTTGTGCACGTCATGTGCATGGTGTTTCCAATGACATAGCTGACTCTTTATCTCGTTTCCAGTGGGACGGGTTTCGCATGTTGACACCGGATGCGGAGCGATGTGGGATTTCCTGTCCAGGGCACCTGTGGGGGTCAGGCTCGCGGTCAGCACGTGACTTGTTAAGGTGTTCTGTCTGTGCATCCACATGGATGTCCTATGAAGCAGTATGGCATGAATTGTCTTGTTTTTGTTCCTGCTTGGGTCAGGGTGGTTCACATGATGATGTATTGTTAGTTTTTATTGGCAATGCCTTTCCTACTGTTGTGTCTGGAGCATGTGTTTCTAAGAAATTGTCCTTTTGTTATATGTTGCATGATGTACAGGATACGATTAAGATATTCCTGGCATGGCATGCCCTCAGGGATACATTCGGCCGATGATATGACAAGACAGGAAGCATCCCATAACTTTTGCTATGCTTGAGGATTTAGCAAAGAGCCTGGTTACGGTGTGCACCGTTTCGATACGAGTGTTTGTTGTTCCGAGCTGTCTTTACATTGGCCTTCTTCAGGGCATTGCATTTCAGTAAATTGCTCAGTAGGACCGTTTTGTCTCAAAATGGTTTATTGTTTTCTGATGTCTTGTCTGCAGCAGCTAAGGCGGTCTGTATGATTCAGAGATCCAAAACGGATCAGCTGAGTAAAGGAGCGCAGGTGTAATTATTTGAGGTGTAGAGGTCTTCTGTGTGACCATTTTAATGTGCCTGCAATTGAGTAGGTGCGGCAGGTTCATTTTTAGTTCATGAGGATGGTCGTGCCCTCTCTGGTTTTCAGTTTACTGCTGTTTTTAGGAAGTGTTTGGGTTTGCTTGGTTTGAAGATTGCTAAGTTTAGCTTCCCTTCGTTCTGGATAGGGGCTGCCATCAAGGCCTTGTCTGAGAGTGTGGTGCGCAGAATTGGCAGGTGGGAGCTAATCGCTTCCGTCTCTTTATTCGTCGTCAGTTGTTGTAAGTGGTGTTGTGTGCTTTTTTTTAATTTCCTCCGTTGTTTGTGTTTGGTGAGAATGTTTAGCTTTGTTCATTTGTTTGGCGAATGTGTTTTTTCACCCTGCAACACCTCACACACCCTTTTTGTCTTTTTTACTTGATTGCTTTATTGCCCAAAGTGTCTGGTGTGGATTTGGGGGGCCTGGAGAATGGGGGTGCATCCAAATGGCAGGCAGTGGGGTCTTCCTAGGAGTGATATGAATGTACACTGGATTTGAGTACATGGTATGTTAAGGTGTGGTGTTTTCCTAGAACTCGACTTCTTTTTCAGGCTTGACCGCTCTCCTAATGTCCTAGTTTTGCACGTCGGGGGCTATGACCTGGGTGTCCATGCATCTCTGAATGGGATTTTTGACATTAAATTTGAAATGCTGAGGGTCTGGTCGTTGCTACCTGGGTTGATCCTAGATTGGTTGGAAAAGGTGTTGTGCCTCCAGTGAATAAAGTGGTGTCCCGTTTTGTGGCCCGTAATGGGGGAGTAATTGTTTGGCACAGGGACTTGGAGGTGCCAGATAGATCCCTTATCAGGGACGATGGCGTCCACTGTAATTAGGTGGGCATCGAACTTTTGTGTTTGGGCTTGCAGGATGGAATTGAGAAAGCGGTTAGAATGTGGTGGGATTCGCAAGCCATAGAAGTCAGACTTTCTCATTGTGGTGTGAAGGAGGTATGGGAAGGTAGTTAATATTATTCTGTTTTTCGGGCCCATTGGAGGTATGGCAACACCTTTGGGAGTTAAAATGTAATGTCAGTGGTGGTCATGTGGGCTCCTTTCCCTGGCACCTCATGTTAAAACAATGGGGGAGCACAGTACCATTGACAAATTTGTCGCCCCTAAATCGGCAAGGTGCGACTGGGGATTTACCCTGGTATTACATAAATAATGTCATCTGGTAACAAATTACTTAAATGGTTATTTAATAAAGAGGCTGATGTGGCCATTACGTTTCTACTGTCAAGCAGCATGTTTTGAGTTGGACCTACTGGAAGTTGGGCGGTTTAGCTTAGTTGAACCAGCTCTTCAATAGCCTAGTCATGTAGTTGCTCCAGCTCAACATGAGTAGTAGATATTTATCTTATCATCTCCCCAAAGTAAGTTTTGCAAGTCATAAACCTGTTCCTGACTAGGGGTGGGTCCAATGCCATTGCTGGTGCATGAAGATGGTTTGTTTTAATCTTAGTACCAGTTTGTGGCAATTTTCCACAGGCGTTTGACTGCCAGAGATTTATGTGTTAGGGATTATAGTACTCATTCTTTCCATATTGGTACGGCAATGGAAGCTGTACAATTGGTGCTGAAAGGATCAAGACGATTGGGTGTTGGGAGTCATAACTGTACCCAGTGGCGTAACTACCGCCGTAGCAGCAGTAGCGGCTGCTACGGGGCCCGCGGCATGAGGGGGCCCGTGTCGCCTGCCGGCACGGGCCCCCACCGTGGCCGGAGGCTCCGCTAGCAGCCGCTGTGGCTGCTACAGCGGGACGCCACTAAACACTACGGCAGAGCAGGGAGGTATCTCCCCGCTCTGCCCAGGGCTGCCATCAGGAATTTCTGGGCCCCATACTGCCAATGAGTCTGGGCCCCCGCCCCCCTCGTTATTAGGAGGGGGGGTGAAATGTAAAGGGGCGGGAGGTAGGGCACATTAAAAATAAAACTCTTTGGAGGAGCAGGGCAGAGACAGGAGGTGGGTGTCGGAGGGCAAAGGGGAGAAACTAAGTCCCAGGGCTGGGAGAACTGAAGGTAGCAGTGGTAGCCAGGGGGGAGACGCAACCTCACAGGGGCTCTGTGGAGTGACAAGGAAGAGACAAGAGACAGCGGCTCTGTGGGGGGCAAAAAGGGAAAGTGAGTGTGTGTGTATGTGTGTGTGTGTGTGTATGTAGAATCTGTCAGGGTGTAGGAGGGCAATATAAACAAAAATCATTGCACTGAAGCCCTATACACAGCAGAGTCACTCACCAAAATGTAGTCCCTAAGATCTCCCACCGCCACGGGCATGTCTGGATGATGCTTTTGCATTCTCTTCACACGCTGCACACACGTTATCTGTGTGTAGCGCTATCTACAGGGGGCTGTGTGTGGCGCTATCTGCAGGGGTGGGTGAGGCGCTATCTACAGGGGGGGGTGTGTGGCGCTATCTACAGGGTGGGTGTGGCGCTATCTACATGGGATTGTGTGGCGCTATCTACATGGGATTGTGTGGTGCTATCTACAGGGGGCAGTGTGTGACACTATCTACAGGGGTGTGTGTGTGTGGCGCTATCTACAGGGGGTATGTTCGGCGCTGACTACAGGGGAGTGTGTGGCACTCTCTACAGGGGATTCCAGTCCAGGAGGAGACCCTGACCTCACTGTCCATATATGGACAGTGACCTCAGGGGCTACCTCTAGGAGAGGAATCCCCGACCAGAGTGTCGGCAACTCTCTGGCCGGGGATTTCGCTCCTGGATGGGTGAATGGCAGAGCAGGAAGCTGATACTTTCCTGCTCTGCCATAGTATTCAATTGTATCTGCATCCTGTGGACGCAGATACAATTGAATATGGCAGTGGCTTAGACACGTCTGGGACAGTAATTTGCCGGGACTGCCTCTTTAGATTCAGGACAGTCCCTGCAAATTCAGGACTGTTGCTAACTATGCCTCCGGTATAAGCTTTCTCCCCCTACCCAGGTATACTCTCTCCTTCCTCTACCCCTCCCCATGTATAATTTCTCCCCTCCCTTCAGATATCATCACTTTTCACCCAATTATTACCCCCCCCCCATTGTATAATGCCTCCTCCAGTGGAGGGATGTCACGATACCAGAATTTGGACTTCGGTACCGATGCTTTGTGTAGTATTGCGATTTCGATAACAAAGCGATACTTTGCCAACAGTAATAAAAAAACAAAACAGTTCTTCCATTTCTTATGTGAGGCGCGAGGTGTGATGGTAAATTTAACCTCCATGTGCCACACATTAATAGTAAGTAACCCCATCATGTTCCTCAATTATAAAGGGTTAATGTGTAAGGTACATGATGGGGTTAATTACTATTAATGTGAGGCACATGGAGGTTCAAAATTCATAATACCTCGTGCCTCACATTAATAAGTGAAAGAAGTTTTTATTTTATTTTTTACAACGTACACATCATAAATGATGCAAAAAAATTGTTGTGCAGGTTATTACAGCCGCGCCAATAATGAATGTGTATATTTTATGTATTGAGACTTATTTTAATGTGTTTTGTAAAAAAGGTGTATGTGTATTTTTTTTAATTTATGTTTTTACTTTCTTTTTGAAACTTTAATGTACTGGTATATATCTATATACGGATAGTACACAGGCAGTTGTTAGGACAGACCTGAGTATGCCCTAACAGGAAATATGGTAAGACAGCCCTGGGGTCCTTCATTGGACCTTGGGCTGTCTGCCCATATATGGTATGTCCCTCAATCGCGTCACAGGGATTCCTGTGACGTGATCCAAGGGGCATCCCCCCTTCTTATTTTCCCCTGAATGCTGCAGTCAGCTGTGATCGCAGCATTCAGGGGAATAGCGACAGAGATGAGAGGTTTCTTTCATCTCTGCCTTTATAGAGTGGGACTGCGGCTGTGTAATACAACCATTGCCCCGCCCCGCACGCGGTCAGCACGAGGTGATGCGGTTGGCGCTGCACTAATGAGCGGCGGTTCAGGCACTGAAGACAGAACATGTGGGGGTGTTTTGTAGTGCGCCCATGTTCTGTTTTCAGTGCCGCCGCTCATTAGTGCAGCGCTGGCCGCATCACATAATCCTGGCGGCGCGCACATGTCAGGACTCCGGAGCAGGGCCGTGACTGTGTTACACAGCCGCAGCTCCGCTCTCATACATTCATGTATTACAATATTGAGCTGTGCGGCCGCACAGCTCAGTATCGAAATACATGAAATAACGGTATTGAACCGTTTGGGGGTGCACGGTATCGAAACCGTATCGAAGTTTTGATGCATCGTGCATCCCTACTCAAGTGCAATCCTCCCTCCATTATTATCTCCTTCCCACTCTAGCATCATTTCCCTCCTTACCCAATGCCATCTCACTGCCCCATTATCATCTCCCTGCCCCCATTATCATCTCGCTGCCCCCATTATCATCTCCCTGCCCCATTATCTTCTCCCTGCCCCCATTATCATCTCCCTGCCCCCATTATCATCTCCCTGCCCCCATTATCATCTCCCTGCCCCCATTATCATCTCCCTGCCCCCATTATCATCTCCCTGCCCCCATTATCATCTCCCTGCCCCCATTATCATCTCCCTGCCCCATTATCATCTCCCTGCCCCCATTATCATCTCCCTGCCCCATTATCATCTCCCTGCCCCCATTATCATCTCCCTGCCCCCATTATCATCTCCCTGCCCCCATTATCATCTCCCTGCCCCCATTATCATCTCCCTGCCCCATTATCATCTCCCTGCCCCCATTATCATCTCCCTGCCCCCATTATCATCTCCCTGCCCCATTATCATCTCCCTGCCCCCATTATCATCTCCCTGCCCCCATTATCATCTCCCTGCCCCCATTATCATCTCCCTGCCCCCATTATCATCTCCCTGCCCCCATTATCATCTCCCTGCCCCCATTATCATCTCCCTGCCCCCATTATCATCTCCCTGCCCCCATTATCATCTCCCTGCCCCCATTATCATCTCCCTGCCCCCATTATCATCTCCCTGCCCCATTATCATCTCCCTGCCCCCATTATCATCTCCCTGCCCCCATTATCATCTCCCTGCCCCCATTATCATCTCCCTGCCCCCATTATCATCTCCCTGCCCCCATTATCATCTCCCTGCCCCCATTATCATCTCCCTGCCCCCATTATCATCTCCCTGCCCCCATTATCATCTCCCTGCCCCCATTATCATCTCCCTGCCCCATTATCATCTCCCTGCCCCATTATCATCTCCCTGCCCCCATTATCATCTCCCTGCCCCCATTATCATCTATCTGCCCCATTATCATCTCGCTGCCCCCATTATCATCTCCCTGCCCCATTATCATCTCCCTGCCCCATTATCATCTCCCTGCCCCCATTATCATCTCCCTGCCCCCATTATCATCTATCTGCCCCATTATCATCTCGCTGCCCCCATTATCATCTCCCTGCCCCCATTATCATCTCCCTGCCCCCATTATCATCTCCCTGCCCCCATTATCATCTCCCTGCCCTATTATCATCTCCCTGCCCCCATTATCATCTCCCTGCCCCCATTATCATCTCCCTGCCCCCATTATCATCTCCCTGCCCCATTATCATCTCCCTGCCCCCATTATCATCTCCCTGCCCCCATTATCATCTCCCTGCCCCCATTATCATCTCCCTGCCCTATTATCATCTCCCTGCCCCCATTATCATCTCCCTGCCCCCATTATCATCTCCCTGCCCCCATTATCATCTCCCTGCCCCCATTATCATCTCCCTGCCCCCATTATCATCTAACTCTACCCCCTCCCCATAGAAAGCACGTCTGTATTGGTTCACACTGCAGCATAGGATTGTATCACTATCAGCTCTACGATGGCTCTTTTCTCCTGTCCTGTGTAAACAGAGGGAGAAGACAGGTTTATTGCACATGTTACACAGGACGGGAGATAAGAGCCGCAGAGCTGATACAATCCTATGCTGCGGTGTTAACATAATACAGAGGTGGGGAAGATATTTACTTTCTATGGGGGCAGGAGGAGATTTTTTCAGGAGGCTCCGGGCAGCAGCAGCCGGACACAGACATAAGTTAGTACTCACTGTGTCTGAAGAAGAAGACGACTGCTGCTGCTGCTGCTGGACGTATCCTCCGAGGCTGAGCTCATAACTCCCGCTGCTGTGATGTCTCCACCCCTTGTCTCCTCCCCACACGCTGTCACACTGTTGCGGAGGAGGAGGGGCGGGCACATGTCACTCTCCAGCGGGCCCTTACGATTTTATTCTGATGTAATGAACGGGCCCCTCCTTCGTGATGGGACCTGTTCCTTTCACCGAAATGAAATCGTAAGAGTCACACTGCCGTGAGTATATTAATTCCAGCGGCAGAGTGCGGGCCCCTTTTTTTTAAATTTATGCCCGGGCCCCTCACTGCAGTACCCCCAGTCCCCCCCTGATGGCGGCCCTGGCTCTGCCATTAACTGGTTCCCGACCGCTGGCTGTATTTTTACGGCCAGCGGTCAGGGTCCTTAAAACCCGAGCCATAGACTTTCTGCGGCTCGGGCTTTAACTTGCTGCCCGCGCGATCGGGCAGCTGAATGTCGGGTCTCCGGCTGTCAGGGACTGCCGGGGACCCTGAGGAGAGGATAGAAGCAGCTTTCGCTGCTTCTGTCTTCTCTGATCACTTGTACACAGCGCTCAATGAACGCTGTGTATATGAATAGAGGCAGCGGCCGCGCCGCTGTCTCTATTCCTCCCGGTGATCATGTGACTGGTCACATGATCGCCGGGTGCCGTTAGTGGCAGACTGTTGCTGGGTCTTACTAGACCCAGCACAGCCCTATTAGTGACAATCGTCACTATGAGAGGGCTGATTTCCCCTGTAACTGGGGCTGCTGTGCAGCTCCAGTTACAGTGGGAAAACATGGTGCAAAAGAAAGAAATAAAATATATAAAGTTCCCCAAAGGTCTTTTTTGACCTTTGAGGGACAGACCATGGTAATAAAAAAATAATAAAGTAAAGTGCAAAAAAAATGTAAATAATAAATACACATAAAATACCGACCCCAAAAAAAACCGTTCCCCCCGCCAATCATTGTTGTAACGCTAGCGCTGACCCAATTACCCTAATATAGACATGTAATATATAAAAATTTACGGTAGACAATGACGATCACAAATAAAAGGTCTATTTTAGGGTAAAACTATGTTATTACCAAAAAAAAAATAGCTGAAATGTAAAAAAGCTTATTTTTTTACTATTTTCAAACTTTATGAATAAAAATTCTAAAATAGCAAAAAAGGTGTGTATAAAATTGATAAAAAAAGAAACCTGCATTGTCTACGGAAAAAACGTCGCAAAAATCACGTCGTTAGGACAGGGGATACATGTGTGATCGCTGGCATTGATAAAGAGAACGGGGGACTGAAAGTCCCCTGAAGTTCTCCATCACAAACCTCGGACTTCCGGGGTCTGTGTCGGCAGCTCCGTAGAAATGAATGGAGCGCCGGTCGTGCTTGTGCGCATGCGTGACCAGCGCTCCTTTCATTGTTATTGAGCTGCGCAGACGCCAGAAGTCAGAGGTTAGTCATGGAGAACTTCAGGGGACGTTCAGTCCCCCGTTCTCCCTATCACTGCCAGCGATCACACATGTATCCCCTATCCTGTGGAGATCCTGTGGAGAGGGGATACATGTCTTTTGTAGGACACACTGTATGTCGCCTTTTTTTGGGAGGGGGGACGCTGTATGGCGTTCCCTACAGGGGGGGTGGCTGTATGGCGTTCCCTATAGGGGGGGAGCTGTATGGCGTTCCCTATAGGGGGGAGCTGTATGGCGTTCCCTACAGGGGGGGCTGTATGGCGTTCTCTACAGGGGGGGCTGTATGGCGTTCCCTACAGGGGGGGCTGTATGGCGTTATCTACAGGGGGGCTGTATGCCGTTCTCTACAGGGGGAAGTATGGCGCTATCTACAGAGGGGGGCTGTATGGCGTTATCTACAGGGGGGGCTGTAAAAAGGGCACTATCTACAAGCGGGGGGGGGGGGGGGGGGGTTGTGTGACACCCAGGGGAGGGGGGGGCCCCAGTCAAAAGTTTGCTATGGGGCCCAGTCTTTCCTAGTTACGCCCCTGACTGTACCACTTGTCTATTATACCTCATTTGTTGTAGGTGTTCCATTACAAAACAAAACATTTTGTTGGGATATTTCTTTGTTTTCTACTTTTATTAGGGTTTAGGGAAGTTGTAAGTTGCATGTTTTTTGCGAGTGCCTCTAGTATATATGTGTGTGTTTCTGTTTTACAGGTCGCAATCCTTGCCTGGTTTGAATTGTTGGCCACCAGTATTTGTATTATGAAGCAATTAGAGCTGAAGTGAGAGAGAATGATATTAAACGTTGAGTTAGTCTTGAATCCCTCCAGTCATGCACAGTTACATAATGCAAAATCTGATGCCACAATTCAGGGATAGTACACAAGGTGATATAACAGTACAGGAATAACATCGTTCCTTTGGTCTCTCAGTGATCTGCATTACATTTTTCCCTACTATCTCTCTCTCTATCTTATCTATCTATCTATCTATCTATCTATCTATCTATCTATCTATCTATCTATCTATCTATCTATCTATCTATCTATCTATCTATCTATCTATCTATCTATCTATCTATCTATCACAGATTTATCTCATAATATAAACAAATATTGTTACAACAGAATTCTGACCTGATTTCTTCTTTGAAGAACTTCTTGCAGGCTGAGGTTCCAACGCAGGCATTACACTTGTTAAGTCCAAGAAAGCTTTTGCCAAAATTATAGGAACTTTTCAGTTTGGATACTGAAGAATTTGTTGCCTCCACATTCTCTTTAGTCATTATTACAATAAAAAATATGGTATACAAATGGCCTATATTTAAAATAAGCAGACACATCGTAGACCCCATTTGTAACACCTCAGTATGTTTCAGTCCAGTACAATCATGTGAATATGTTCTGTCGTGATCATTAGAACGCCAGTGTGCTATTAATTTCAAATGTGTAAATGGGAAGAAATGTTCTGGAAATGAGAGGAAGGAGGAAACTCATGGAGGATGCAGATAATATAGATTGTTACGGTTATGCTTCCTATGCTAACTTCAGAGATTTTGTCTTTTCGGCATTAACAATTAGACACCTTTAAAGAATTAAAATCAGAGTTCCGATCAACAGTAAAGGTGCCTCACAGCTGTATTGTATACAAAGCAGTCGAGGTTTTTAGTGTTCAGAAAACTAATTTTACCCAACAGTTTCAGGATGCTGTAGTAAATGTGTTGTCGGTAAAAGCCATTGTATTTGTGACAACCAAAACCTGAACTGTAAAGTCGCCCCACGAAACCCAAGTATGTAGCAATAATTGCTAATGATAGGACTGGGAAAGATTATTGTTATTGATTATCGCTATGTGCATGCACTGGTGGATTAAAGGGAACCTGTCACCATCATTTCACCTATTAAACCAGCAGTACCTGGTGGTAGTGGGTGAAAAATAATTTCTATATAACCTATAATAATCTTCTTAGTCGGCTCTGAAGCTTTAGTATTCAGTTTTTCGTGTTCCCACACTGTATGCTAATGAGCATAAAAGAGTCAGATCTTCGTTTGAAAAGAGTCAAATCTTCGTTTGAAAAGAGTCATATCTTCATTCCTCAAGTCTTTCCGAGTTTACTCCGCCTCCTTACTTTTGATTGACAGCTCCTCACCTTTCCCCAGCACACAAAATCCCGCGCTTGTGCATTGATGTCCTCTTCTGGTGTGTGCGCACAAAGTGACACCGGATTATTACGATAAAAAGCGTCAAATGTTTGCAGACCGTTATTTACAGTCGGATGAGGAGTTTAGGAGCGGGGATAACGGCAATGAACTTTTGATAGCAGCGGCCAGTGAGGTATATGTAAAGTTCAATAGGTGAAATGCTGGTGACAGGTTCCCTTTAAGTAGACCACAGGCCTTGGGATGTTCCACAAACTTTGGCCTCCCTTCCCCACTGCCCAGTGGTGTAACTACCGTGGTAGCAGCCATAGCGGCTGCTACGGGGCCTCCGGCTTGAGGGGGCCGGAGCCGCTAGCCGTCACACCCCCCCACTACGGGGTCCGCTCCGCCGAGCCTCTAACATGTATGGACTGGGCGACATGGGCACCCTCATGCCCAGGGGTGTCGCTAGCATCGGAGGGGGCCCCGGTACTAGCAACAGCCATCCCCTTTTGCAGTAATTGTACCTGCGTCTATAGCATGCAGGTACAAATACATACATTAGTGTTGAATGGCCAGGCATGTTCCATGCCTGAACATTCAGCACCTTACAATGACGCTGATTGGCGGGGCAAAATGACTTGCACCGGCTATCAGAGCCTTTCAACAACGCTAGTGGTGCGATGACATCATCGCGCCGCTTCTGTGCTTGAAAGGCACTGATTGACGGGGCAAGTAATTCTGCCCTGCCAATCAGCGCCTTCGAACGACACATCGGACCCGCTCAGAAGAGAGCAGATCTGCATTGCCACTGGATGGTGCAGGAATGGGATCATGTGAATATGTAAAGTTTTTTGTTTATTTATAATAAAACTGTGAGTTGCATTATCTACAGGGGGGGGGGTCTATATGTGTGGATGTGGGCCACTGTATACAGGGGGGTCTATATGTCGGGATGTGGGGCACTATGTACAGGTGGGTCTATATGTGGGGATGTGAGCCACTATACACGGGGGGTGTCTATATGTGGGGATGTGGGCCACTATATACAGGGGGGTCTATATGTGGGGATGTGGGGCACTATCTACAGGGGGGTCTATATGTGGGGATGTGAAGCACTATATACAGGGGGGGTCTATATGTGGGGATGTGGCCCTCTATATACAGGGGGGGTATATATGTGGGGATGTGAAGCACTATATACAGGGGGGTCTATATGTGGGGATGTGGCCTGCTATATACAGGGGGGGGTATATATGTGGGGATGTGAAGCACTATATACAGGGGGGTCTATATGTGGGGATGTGGCCCGCTATATACAGGGGGGGGTATATATGTGGGGATGTGGGCCACTATATACAGGGGAGGTCTATATGTGGGGCACTATCTACAGGGGGAGTCTATATGTGGGGATGTGGGGCACTATATACAGGGGGGTCTATATGTGGGGAAGTGGGGCACTATATACAGGGGGAGCTATATGTGGGACACTATATACATGAGTGGGCTATATGTAGAGCACTATCTATAGGGGAACTATTTGTAGGACACAATCTATAGGGACACTATGTCTATGTGGAACACTATATATACAGGGGTGGGTTACCTGTGGGGCACTATCTACAGAGGGCTGTATGTGGGGCACTATCTACAGGGGCTTCTATGTTGGGCACTATCTACAAAGGCTCTATGGGGGCAATATCTACAGGGGGTACGTTGTGTGTATGTGGGACACAGTGTATGGTACTATTATAATTAGGGACACAGTATATGGCGATAGTATAGTTAGAGGTCCAGTGTATGGCGCTTTATTATACTTAGAGGTGTTGAGCATTTTAACCTCATTTATAGGCGCAGAAATGTTTTAAATGTGAGAAGTGAAGACATCTGAGCAAAAAAATGCTAAATGGGTCATTGACGGAAGAAATCTATTATAGAGGTCTGGACTGGAGGGAGAACAAAAGAACTAGAATATGAGACATCACCGGTGAGTCACTTAATGAAAATGTTTATTCTGCCTCTAATCAGCACTGTAGTCACTGTATGATCTGCAGTGAGATGATGGGTGGTATGATTTTTTTTTTGTGAAACAGCATCTCCCAGCATATCCTTACCATTGTTCGGGCCATGCTGGGAGCTGTCGTTTTACGCCGTACAAACCTATGCAGTAGGGGTTGCACTAAATTGAGCGGTATTTGTTCTGGTGTTGTATATATGTACTGAGCTTGGTTCTGGGGCTGTATATACAGTGAAGGAAATAAGTATTTGATCCCTTGCTGATTTTGTAAGTTTGCCCACTGTCAAAGACATGAACAGTCTAGAATTTTTAGGCTAGGTTAATTTTACCAGTGAGAGATAGATTATATATAAAAAAAAAAAAAAAAGAAAATCACATAGTCAAAATTATATCTATTTATTTGCATTGTGCACAGAGAAATAAGTATTTGATCCCTTTGGCAAACAAGACTTAATACTTGGTGGCAAAACCCTTGTTGGCAAGCACAGCAGTCAGACATTTTTCGTAGTTAATGATGAGGTTTGCACACATGTTAGATGGAATTTTGGCCCACTCCTCTTTGCAGATCATCTGTAAATCATTAAGATTTCAAGGCTGTCGCTTGGCAACTCGGATCTTTAGCTCCCTCCATAAGTTTTCGATGGGATTAAGGTCTGGAGACTGGCTAGGCCACTCCATGACCTTAATGTGCTTCTTTTTGAGCCACTCCTTTGTTGCCTTGGCTGTATGTTTCAGGTCATTGTCGTGCTGGAAGACCCAGCCACGAGCCATTTTTAATGTCCTGGTGGAGGGAAGGAGGTTGTCACTCAGGATTTGACGGTACATGGCTCCATCCATTCTCCCATTGATGCGGTGAAGTAGTCCTGTGCCCTTAGCAGAGAAACACCCCCAAAACATAATGTTTCCACCTCCATGCTTGACACACTGTAACAACATGCACCGAACAATGCCCTGTGCAGCAACTTTTAATAGAGCTGATCTGGCGGCTCAGGTTTTTGGCAACATTGAGAACTCAGGAGAAAATAACCATAGCCTAAAAAATCTCTTTCATCAAGTTGAAAAACTTAAAATCCAGGAAGCAAAGGTGTGGTGGGATTTAACAACCCTAAATAACTACCTGTCCAAAAACATGATCCCCAGAGGTCTGCGAATAAAGAAAAATCCCTCCTTTAGATATTCTGATGATTTTTTCAACAACTGGAATCAAACATTAACCAATTGTTCCCTTAAACTAATGGAACTCATTACAAAGGAAGAGGAAATTAAACTCATAAGTCTGGAAACTGACATACAAAAGGTGGAGACACTAATCCATGCAGCCTCCAGCTCACCTGATTTTGTAACTCTTGAAGCCCGTACGTCCCAGTACATTAACAAAGTTAATCAGTCATTGGCAGAAGTCAAAAAGAGAAAATTTATTCGAGATTCAAGAGATTATGCCAACAATGAGGTGTATACATGGATTAAAGAGGAAAGAACACCTGCTCAATTTAAATCTAAATCCATCCGTAAAAAACGGAATTTTGGGAGAAATAGAGGCAATAACACTTCCAAAGTCAGCTTTAGCTCCACGGATTTGGAGTCAGCAGAAACTTCAGATAGTGAGGATCCAAATCCTAGATCAGCAACATTCTATAATCAGGACAGAAATCAGTCCAAAGCCTCAAAAAACGGGGCCGAAGAGGGGGGAGAAAACATAAAGTATTCGGAACAGGATCAAGGTCGACGTTTGAGACACCGGAGAATCTAACACCGCAACTTAGTATCATCAACCTGTCATCTATCGCATTAACCCCAGCTCAGGAAAAAGTGCTCTCGCTTGGACTTAATTTTGCACCAGCCTACAATTTTGATCCTTTTACTACACTCCTGGACATTAACAAATTTGTTAGAGACCTCACTATTAAAAGGCACTTCATTAACAACATGGAGCCAGATTCAGACACTCAAAATCCCATTACATTGGAAACTACCGCTGAAGGTCCTTATCCCAAGATTTTTCTCTTTGATGAATTAAAAACGTTGATTAATCTGGAAAGTTTAAGTGCGGAAACGCAGACACAGGAGGTCAATATTTCTACAAAAATGAAAACCAGCAATCCCAAATTCTATCCCTTGGAATCAAGAACAGAATCGATGGATAAATTTCAAATGGCCATAGAAAAAGATCTTCAATCTCTCACAACCTCCACAAAAGTGCTAAAATACCCAAAGAATTAATCTAAAGAATTATTTACAGCAATGAAGTCCCTTGAAAACAATAATGACCTCATCATTAAAAATCAGATAAAGGAGGAAGTATTGCGGTTATGAACAGAGACATGTACATTACCGAAGTATCCAACTTGTTATCGGACACAAATACTTACAAGATCTTGGACCACAATCCCACCAAGAATTTCCAAATTAAAATAAAGAAATTAATTCAAGAAGGTCTAAACAAAGGTCTCCTCACTTTGAAACAGTCTGTATATATTGATGTTGAATTTCCTACAATACCCATTTTACACGCTCTACCGAAGGTACACAAGAACTTGAACCCTCCACCGATGAGACCCATAGT
Source organism: Rhinoderma darwinii (assembly GCF_050947455.1). Classification (NCBI taxonomy): domain Eukaryota; kingdom Metazoa; phylum Chordata; class Amphibia; order Anura; family Rhinodermatidae; genus Rhinoderma; species Rhinoderma darwinii. Next base: position 377,504,641 of record NC_134688.1, on the reverse strand, counting down.
GTCTGGGTTAGGATCACTCTCAGAAAGGCTTTCTGAATGGTTGGACTCTCTACTACAGCCTCTTGCAATGAATACTCCAGGCTTTCTCAAAGATACCCAGGACGTTCTTAGATCCTTTGAAAAAGAATCCTGGTCCCAAGAATATGTGTGGTTGAATTGTGATGTCATTTCACTATACACCAACATACCACACACAGTAGCACATAACGCACTGGAGTATCATTTACATAAGCATAGTCCTTACAGTCAGGAGCTCCAACTCTACATTCTAGACGTGTCAGTTTTCTTGATGCAACATAATTATTTTTTATTTAACCAAAAATTCTACCTTCAGCTCAAGGGTGTTTCAATGGGGGCAAAATTCTCACCGTCCATGGCCAATTTGGTAATGGCATGGTGGGAAGAACTTTATATTTTTTCTGACCACAACATCTTCAACACATACATACATTGGTACGGTCCTTACATAGACGACCTGCTTTTTATTTGGAAAGGACAAATTTCAGATATCCCCCCTTTTATTGATAACCTTAATACAAACATAGCCAATCTCAAATTCACCCATGCCTTCCACTCTAATAATACAATTTTTTGGGATCTGGAACTGAAAGGGGTTGTAGGTGAAATCATTTATACCAAGACACACCGTAAGCCCATTTCGGGAAACACCATCCTCCACGCAAAAAGTAACCATCCAAAGCAAACGATCGCCTCTATTCCAGTCGGTGAAATGCATAGAGCTAGACGTAATTGTAGTACAAACCCTAATTTTACAGTGGAACAAAGCTCAATTTCCCAAAGATTACATAATAGAGGATACCCAAATTGGACACTCAAGAGAGCCTCTAACATTATATCTAAAAAAAGTAGAGAAGACATGCTTATTGATACAAATAAACATAAAGCATTGGATATTAATAAACCAGTTATTATTCTCCAGTACAGTAATCAGTTTACAGCAATCAAACATATCATCATGAAACATATACCTATTCTCAAGGAAGATCCAACATTAGATGCCATTCTGAAAGAAGGCTGCAAAATAGTCGCCCGCAAAGCTTCCACCATAGGAAATGCTTTAGCCCCTTTTATGCTGAGACCAGACACACGCACAAAAAAAAATTCTGTGACTCTTCAGACACTCATAGTTTTCCTATAAAAAATTACATCAATTGCAACAGCGAATCAGTGATCTATATTCTTGAATGCACAACATGTAATTTGAAGTATATTGGCTGCACCAATCGCAAGTTCAAACTAAGATTTTTGGAACATCTAGGCTATATTAGGAACCCTAATATCTTGAACACCTCTAATGCAGCCAAACATTTTATTAAACATCATAACAGATCCACTGATTCCCTGAAATGTTATGCCATCGAAAAGGTCAACTCACCCAAACGGGGAGGAAATCTGAAGCACAAAACTTTGGGAAGGGAAGCTTTTTGGATTTTTTGTCTCAATACGAGACATCCCCATGGTTTGAATTTGAGAAAGGAACTTATGTTTCACTACTAAAACTGCTCCCACACATTATTTAAAATACATCGCTTTAGTTCATACTTGATAGGTATTGAAAAAATGAAAAAAGAAAAAATACATTACACACCAAAAACCCAAATTAGATAGTTTGATAACCAGCCCATAATCATAATTAAGCTTGTTTCACTACCAATATACAAGCAATATGTAAATTATAGTAATCAATAATCATCAACATAAATAATAAGAATAACATCTTTTTAAATACACTAAGGTCAGTTCCTTTCTTTCCATCTTTATTTCTCACCATTAGAATTAGTTGCCCATATTCTATTGTCTGATTGACAAATATTGTTTGCTTTTCGGTATTTCCACTAAGTATAAACATTGTTTCAGAAAACATATACAAATAATAAATATATAAAGTCGACATGAGATTAGAACACAAATCCAGAAATTCATGATCCAAATTCTTGAAGCACACACACGAATATACAAAATTAGAGTATTCCCACTTTATTATCTCTCCATAATAATAATAATGTTTTCTGTATTCATACTGTTTTTTATCTATTTAAGCTATGGATCGATCTTCATATTATTAACCCAATTCTATGGATTTCGTTTCCTTGGGAATCATAGTCAATGGTTGTCGGTCTATGACATCATAGTCCAATACATATTGCGACATATCGCATTCATGGCCATGTCATTGACACACAAATGAATTTATATTTACATTCATCGTTTCTGTTCTGCAAAAAATAACAATAATTCCACGGCAGACTATATTATTTGCTGCACTTCAATTAATTAATTAATTGATATATATTTACAGTTATTTTGTTATGTGATATGAGATGTGTTATATACGATCAGCAGTCTAGTACAGACCTATAGATATATACATTAATGTTTGTCACTTTTAATCCATTTTAAGCATTTTTCTTCGTACTGTATTCACACCATTTTTTCACTCCTTTTCAATATGTATGACATGCAGGGGTTTTTCTATTAAAGTAGGAGTCATCTCCGGTTCTAATTCAATAAAACATCACTATTCTAGATCAATAACATATTTTTCTTTGTAATTATAACTTGACATCAAAATATTTATACTTTAGAAATTACGCTGATAAAACATTTTCTCACCAGGCGTAGATCGTGATGCTGCTTGCCTCGGCTTTAGTGCGTCTCAAATGAATGACGTAATGGCAATGGGCACATGAGTTTAGTTTTTTTCGTTAGTTTTTTATTCACCACACAGAAATTGTAACGAGTTTCATTACATCACAATACTCGGAAGTCCAAAAATACGTTATTGGGTTAATATTAATTTTATTTTTGCGATTCATATGTTTATTTCTCTGAACCGCAATCAAATTCACCTGTATAGAACCGGATATAGCTCCAACCCCAGCTGTCAAACTTTTCATTCTCAGCCATGACTAAGGACGAGGACTTCGTCTGAAACGCGTAGGCTACACACCTATTTCTTCTTTTCACATCCACCTTACCCGCTGTGGGAAGTCTGACTCCCGGTTTTACGTTTATTTATTCAATAAAATTGGAACCAGATTCCATTTTAAACTCATCATTGGAATATCCCATATTTTTGCGCTGGATCTCATCCATTTCTTTTGCTACACTCCTACCAACGTGTGCCGACACGAGGATCCGTGCGCAGCAGGCATTGGAAATCCATTTGCCCTAAGGTGAGCTGGAGGTTTCCTCCCATACATTTTCTAGTGGGGACGGTGTACTTTGGGTCATAGGCAGCATTTCTCTTCCTCCAAACACGGCGAGTTGAGTTAATGCCAAAGAGCTCAATTTTCGTCTCATCTGACCACAGCACCTTCTCCCAATCACTCTCAGAATCATCCAGATGTTAATTTGCAAACTTCAGACGGGCCTGTACATGTGCCTTCTTGAGCAGGGGGACCTTGCGGGCACTGCAGGATTTTAATCCATTACGGCGTAATGTGTTACCAATGGTTTTCTTGGTGACTGTGGTCCCAGCTGCCTTGAGATCATTAACAAGTTCCCCCCGTGTCGTTTTCAGCTGAGTTCTCACCTTCCTCACGATCAAGGATACCCCACGAGGTGAGATTTTGCATGGAGCCCCAGATCGATGTCGATTGCCAGTCATTTTGTATGTCTTCCATTTTCTTACTATTGCACCAACAGTTGTCTCCTTCTCACCCAGCGTCTTACTTATGGTTTTGTAGACCATTCCAGCCTTGTGCAGGTCTATGATCTTGTCCCTGACATCCTTAGAAAGCTCTTTGGTCTTGCCCATGTTGTAGAGGTTAGAGTCAGACTGATTAATTGAGTCTGTGGACAGGAGTCTTTTATACAGGTGACCATGTAAGACAGCTGTCTTTAATGCAGGCACCAAGTTGATTTGGAGCGTGTAACTGGTCTGGAGGAGGCTGAACTCTTAATGGTTGGTAGGGGATCAAATACTTATTTCTCTGTGCACAATGCAAATAAATATATATAATTTTGACTATGTGATTTTCTTTTTTTTTTTTTATATAATCTATCTCTCACTGGTAAAATTAACCTAGCCTAAAAATGCTAGACTGTTCATGTCTTTGACAGTGGGCAAACTTACAAAATCAGCAAGGGATCAAATACTTATTTCCTTCACTGTATGTACTGATCTTGGTTCTGATGCTGTATTTAAGTACGGAGCTTTTTTTCTGGTGCTGTATATATGCATGAGCTTGGTTCTGGTGCTGTATTTATGTACTGAGCTTTGTTGTGGTACTGTAGATATTTACTGAGCTTGGTTCTGGTGCTGTATTTATGTACTGAGGTTGGTTCTGGTGCTCTATATATGTATTGAGCTTGGTTCTGGAGCCGTATATGTCAGTGTAAAGGATCTGCCAGGCACTACGTCTGTGGATACTCCCAGGATTAATCAATCGACACCTGAGGCCGGACCTCTTAGACTGACTCCGGCTCCCACCAATCAGGGTGGCAGGCTCAGGAGTGGGAGAGCCTATCGCGGCCTGATCAGTCGGAGTTAGCTCCGCCCCCTGTCCATTTATACCTGCCGTTTTCTCTTCCTCATTGCTTGTGATTCTTCCTGGTTTCCTGGCCCTGCTACAGCCTTGCTCCAGCCTGCTACTGCCTTGCTTCAGCCTTGCTACAGCTTCCGCTTATCCTGCTTCGCTCTGACCCCGGCTTGCTTCCTGCTCCTTGCTCTGCGTTCGTATACTTCGTGACTTCCTGATTCTGACTGGCTCGTTCACCACTCTGGTTTCCTCACGGTGTTCCGTGGGCTACTGCCCCTTCCCTTGCTTGTTCCCTGTTTGTATTCCCGTGCACTTAGTCAGCGTAGGGACCGCCGCCCAGTTGTACCCCGTCGCCTAGGGCGGGTCGTTGCAAGTAGGCAGGGACAGGGCGGTGGGTAGATTAGGGCTCACTTATCCACTTCCCCTTCTTCCTGCCATAACAGTCAAAGCTTGGTTCTGGAGATGTAGTTATATATAATATATTTCTAATAACAAAATTGCAGGGCAGATGGAATTGTTCTCAATTTCATTGGAACGTGTCTGGTAGTTTTAACACCTTGAACCTCCACCATGCGGTAATACATGACCTGACAATATTTCCAAATGTATGTTTTTTCAGATGCAACAAAATCTTTAAAATCCATTTTTAAAACGGCGCACACTATATGCTAATTACTCATTAAAGGGTCATGGGGCGGTGCCGCTATCCTGAAGAGTCACATAGTCCTGCCTCCAAATCCAACTTTCCATGTTTGATTGACATCCCCCTCGCTGATACAACTTTCTCAGATGCACCATGCCTTGTGGCACTATACATAAGTGGGGCTGTGTGGCACTATACACAAGGGGGAGCTGTATGGCACTATAAACATGGGGGAGCTGTGTGGCACTATATACAAGAGGCTGTGTGGCACTACTAAGGGGGGGCTGTGTGGCACTATACAAAAGGGGGAGCTGTGTGGCACTATACACATGGGGGAGCTGTGTGGCACTATATACAAGGGGCTGTGTGGCACTATCTACTAGGGGGGCTGTATGGCACTATTTACAAGGGGGAGGGCTGTGGCTCTATCTACAGGGGGCTGTGTGTGGCACTATATACTAAGGGGGGCTGTGCAGTACTATCTACTGAGGGGGTGCTTTGTGGCACTATATACAAGGGAGGGGGGCTGTGTGGCACTCTATACAGTGGAAGCTGTATAGCGCTATATACAGGGGGGCTTTATGGTGATATCTATAGGGGGGCTGTATGGCACTATCTACAAGGGGAAGTGGGGGCGCTATCTATTAGCGGGGCCGCTCTGCCATGTCTATAGTGAAAACAGATAAGAACAAGGGGACGTATATACAAAAACACCGAAAAAGGCCATACTTACAAATGGACACAGCCAGGTCAGAAACGCTGATGAAGGAGAGTGAGCAGGTGCTTTAAATAATAATAGCCACTCCCACTAGTCTTGAGGGGAGTGGTGTGTGGTGCATGGGATGTGTAGTAAGAAATAATAAATGAATAGTGTATGTGCAAGTGTAATAATGTAAGTGAAATATAGGGGGCAGTAATGAGTAAAGTGCCTGAATAAAAATAAATTAATAATGGGGTGCAAGTGTGTGAAACATGGAGGGATAGAGTGTAAGTCATGAGGCGCAACGTGTATAGCCAGGTAGAAGCCTATTTGTGACACCTTGATAATTCATAGAGCGGGCTACCCTGCTTGCTAAGCCAAACAACAACACACCATGCTCTCCCAGCATCAAAGACCCGGCTGTGTCCAAAAGAAGCGAATATAAGTAATAATGAAAAATACCTGGGGTATTAGTGATCATTTTGGCCAAAAGGACGCAAGCTCGCAATCCACGACAAGGATCCCCAGACTTGCGAGTCCCTAACTCCCTAACTGGAACGAAAAGCTCCTGATGCACAGACAAAACAGATAAAAACAAGGGGACATATATACAAAAACACCGAAAAAGGCCATACTTACAAATGGACATAGCCAGGTCAGAAACGCTGATGAAGGAGAGTGAGCAGGTGCTTTAAATAATAATAGCCACTCCCACTCTATGAATTATCAAGGCATCACAAATAGGTTTCTACCTGGCTATTTCGTTTCCTTTGCTAGAAATCTCAAAGAAACGATTCAGAAGTGTCAGGATTCTGAATACACATGACGTCCAGGCTGGATGGTCATGTGTATTCATTATCAGGACACTTGATTAACTTTAATCTCTGTTTATGTGGCTGCACATCGCTGCTGTGTAAATAAATGTAGAGGAGTGTATGATGCTGACTGGTCACTGATTGATCAGCGTCATACACGTAAACACGCCCAGTTAAAAACACAATACACGCCCAGTTGGACATAACGAAAAAAAAATGCCCAGTTGTCCATTTCAAACCTCATTTGTATATATATATAAAATAGCTCATAACTTGGCCAAAAATGAACGTTTTAAAAAAAACAAAAAAAAGTTACTGTTATCTACATTGCAGCGCCGATCACATGCAATAGGAGATAGGGATTTGAGAATCTGGTGACAGAGCCTCTTTAAAATCAAAAGTAGAAAGTTGCCGCCTGTTGGAGATTTCACAAATATTGATTTATTTGTTGAACTGGTGGCAGATGAATTGAGGAAGATGGATCAGGACGTGTGTGGTATGCTTTATAATCTATCCCCCGCTGAACAAGAGGCTCTAATTGCATTAGAAAAGAAGCAAAATATAGTTCTAAAAGCATCCGATAAGGGTGGGAACATTGTTATTATGAACACGGAGGATTACAAAAAGATGTGTGAGGACATACTACTTAATGCTGACTGTTATAAAATCCTCAAGGATAATTCTACCACAAGATTTAGGATAAAGCTTCCTGACATCATTACAAAGCTCTACAACTCCCACATCTGTATGTGCACATCTGTATGTGCCCAGAAACTTCCGATCCAGTCATGTTCCCTTTTGTGGTATAGGGTCAAAACAGCTATGCAGGCCGAACGGCCTGTAGCCTAGTAAATGGCAGAGCAGGGAGATACTTCCCTGCTCTGCCATAGTATCTGCGTCCTAAGGATGTAGATACTGTTGAATGTGGCATCGCTACCGCTGTAGCAGCGCTAGCGGCGTCTCCGGGCAAGGGGGGGCCCGTCTCGTCGGGCGGCACGGGCCCCCTCCATGTTGCGAGCCCTGTAGCAACCGCTATGGCTGCTACAGCGGTAGTTACGCTGAGAGCATACAAGGAACACCCAGGTGGAAAGGCAGCTGCAGAGTCGCTGGGCCCGGGCGCTTCAGAAACACACGCAAAGAAAGGGAGCCAGCGCAGCACCCCCTTGCACCTGCTGGAGTGATGCGCCCTGGACAGGTCGCACACTCCAAAGGCCGGCCCTGTAAAAGACATATCCCTGGATTTATATCTATCAGGCAAAATAAACATATAATGATAACAACAAAATACAGGCATAAAGTGCCGAAAGAAAAAAACATGCAATGTGTAATAAGCATGATACATCACGTGTTTTGTATTATCTATATAAATGGCAGCGGATACAGTACATATTAGAAAATAGCATATTGCAAAGGCCACTATTCCTGGCCCAAATCTTTAACGAACCTAAAGAACAGACGGCAGTAGAGGCCAATGCCGAAAGCTGTGATACTTAGATGTGGGACAACTATATATTGTGCATGAAGCATTATGCATAGCTCTGTATTGCATGTACAAAAATATATATCTAAAGATGACAAGGAGAGTATCTCACAAATGTTATGCTCATGGCCAAATGATAATTGTACATGCAATTAAATGTGAAAAATTGTGAATATTGCATGGGCACCATAAATAAAGTTGCAGCAATGCCATTTCTTTTATTGTGTTCTATTTTTAACCCGTTAGTGACCGCCCCATAGTGTTTTTATGGCGGCCACTAACGGGCTTTATTCCGGTGAAAAAACCTTTTTACGGAGCTGCATCGGAAAAAATAAACCAAGCAGGGAGCCGTTAAATCTCCCTGCTCTCAGCTGCCAGAGGTAGCTGAGGGCTGGGGGCATCCCTGCTCCAACAGGTGAGATCGATATTAGTATCGATCTCACCCGTTTAACCCCTCAGATGCGGCGCTCAATAGCGAGTGCCGCATCAGAGTTGTTTTGGAGAGAGGGAGGGAGCTCCCTCTCATCCCACTGACACCCGGCAATAAGATTGCCGAGTGTCTGTGTCCCCGATGTCAGCCGGGGGCCTAATAAAGGCCCCCTGGTCTGTCTGTAGTGAATGCCTGCTAGGCTATGACAGAGGCATGTCCTAGCAGATGCCTGTCCGTTTTACACGGACAGGCATAGTACACTGCAATACAGAAGTATTGCAGTGTATTATAAATTCGATCGCATAATCGCATAGTGAAGTCCCCTAGTGGGACTAGTAAAAAAGTAAAAAAAACGTTTAATAAAAAGTGAAAAGAAAAAGAAGTGAAAACAAAATTTAAAAACCCACTTTTCCCCTTTACAAACTGCTTTATTATTAACAAACAAAATAAAGTAAAAAATTTACACATATTTGGTATCGCCACGTCCGTAACGACCCCAACTATAAAATTATTACATCATTTACCCAGCACGGTGAACGTCGTAAAAAATAAAATAAAAAAACATGCAAAAATCGCTGTTTTCTTTGAATCCAGCCTTAACATTTTTTTATAAAAAGTGATCAAAAAGTCTACTCCAAAATGGTACCGATAAAAACTACAAGTCGTCCTGCAAAAAAACATACAATTGCATCGGCGAAAAAATAAAAAAGTTATGGCTCTTCTGATATGGAGACACAAAAACAAATAATTTTGGAAAAAAAGTGTTTTCACTGTGTAAAAGTAGTAAAACATACAAAAACTACACAAATTTGATATCGTTGCAATCGCAACAACCCACTGAATAAAGTTATTTATACTACACGGTAAACGGCGTAAATTTAGGACGCCAAAAAGTGTGGCAAAATTGCAGGTTTTTTTCCATTCCCCTCCAAAAAAAAGTTAATAAAAGTTAATTAATAAATTCTATGTACCCCAAAATGGTGCTATTAAAAATTACAGCTTGTCCCGCAAAAAACAAGACCTTGTACAGCTATGTCGACGCAAAAATAAAAAAGTTATAGCTCTTTGAATGAGATGATGAAAAAACTTAAAAAATGGCTTGGTCATTAAGGTCTAAAATAGGCTGGTCATTAAGGGGTTAAACAATTAAATAATAATAAAATATGGGTTTATTATTTGGGGGTCTTTTTAAAAAAAAACAACAAAAAAAAAACATGAAAACTATTAGGCCATGTCCCTGGCTTAAGACTATGGCAGACTTGACAGACTTTGTTAGGCCCCCAGTTGCCATGGTAACCAATCGGCACCCGAGGATGCTTTGTAGGGGCACAGATGGGTTTGACAGAGGGAGTCGTCAATAACGAGTGCAGTGAATGTGTTAAATGGCCAGGATCAGAGGTTATTAAGTGGTCAATTGTAGCCGGACCCCTGCAGTGATCGCAAACGATCACCAGGACAGGGGCGTAGCTAGCGGGGGCAGGCGGGGCATGTGCCCCGGGCGCAGCTTAGAGGGGGGCGCCAGCTCCCCCTCCTCCTGCACTATAATTGTACCTGTGTCGCAAGGACACAGGTACAATTTGAAGCAATGAATGACCGGGTACGTACCTTTTGTACCAGTGACGCTTCCGTCGATGAAAGGCGCTGACTGACTGACTGACAGGGAAAGTCATCCTGCCCAGCCAATCAGCGCCTTTCATAGACGCCGCGTTCAACCCCCTGGAGACCTGTGCAGAAGAGAGCAGGTCTCCATGGCTGCCGGACGGCGTGGGAGCGGGAATAAGGTGAGTTTGAATAGTTTTATTTTCTTATTTTTTTAATTGTAATAAAAGTGTGGCTGTATCTGCGGGGGGGGGGGGACTTTGTCTACACGCGGGGGGCTTTATCTACGGGGGGGAGTGTCTATCTACAGGGGGACTATATCTACAGGGGGTGGGCTATATACAGGGGGACTATATCTAAAGGGGATGGGCTATATACAGGGGGGCTATATCTACAGGGGGGCTATATCTACAGGGGTGGGCTATATACAGGGGGACTATATCTGCAGGGGGTGGGCTATCTACAGGGGGGCTATATCTACAGGGGGGCTATATCTACAGGGGGCTATATCTACAGAGGGGCTATATCTACAGGGGGGCTATATACTGGGGTGGGCTATCTATGGAGCACCATATACAGGGGTGAGCTATAGCTACAGGGGGGGCTATATAGTATATAGCCCCCTGTAGATATAGCCCACCCCTGTATATGGTGCTCCATAGATAGCCCCCCCTGTAGATATAGCCCCCCTGTAGATATAGCCCCCCTGTATATAGTCCCCCTGTATATAGTCCCCCTGTATATAGCCCAGCCCTGTATATAGCCCACCCCTGTAGATATAGCCCACTCCTGTAGATATAGCCCAGCCCTGTATATAGCCCAGCCCTGTATATAGCCCAGCCCTGTATATAGCCCAGCCCTGTATATAGCCCACCCCTGTAGATATGGTCCCCCTGTAGATATGGTCCCCCTGTAGATATAGCCCACCCCTGTATATAGTCCCCCTGTAGATATAGCCCACCCCTGGATATAGTATCCCACAAATAGCTCCCCCTATAGTGCTCCACAGAAAGCCCACCCCTGTATATAGCCCCCTTGTACATATAGTCCACCCCTGTATATAGTGCTCCACAGATAGCCCACCCCTGTATAATCTAGTGGAGCACTATATACAGGGGTGGACTATATGTACAAGGGGGCTATATACAGGGGTGGGCTATCTGTGAAACACTATATACAGGGGTGGACTATATGTGGAGCACTATATACAGGGGTAGGCTATATCTACAGGGGGCTATATACAGGGGTGGGCTATCTGTAGAACACTATATACAGAGGTTGGCTATCTGTAGAGCACTATAGGGGGAGTTATTTGTGGGGCACTATATACAGGGGTGGGCTATATGGGGGCACTATCTACAGGGGGCTCTATGGCAGGCACTATCTACAGGGTGCACAGTGTGTGTGTGTGTGGGACACGGTGTATGGTGCTATTATAATTAGAGGTGCAGTGTATGGCGCTATTATATTTAGGGGTGTAGTGTGTGGTATAATGATAACGTTATATTTATTTATAGGTGCAGAAATGTTGGTAAAGTGAGAAGCTGAAGACATGTGAGCGGCAAACTGCAGAAATGGTCTGTCCCCGGGAGAAGTCGTCATAGAGGTCTGGACCGGATGGAGAAAAATAACTAGAATCGGAGACGTCACCGGTGTGATCGCAATTTGAGTCACGTTACGCCTTGATCTCCATGCAGGTTCAAATCAGGTGGGGGGGGGGGGCGAGCTCGGAGAAGCAACAGATACACTGAGACGTTTCTCAAAGTAAAAATCCTTCTGACTTTATTTAACCGTAGTGGTCGCTTTTATAGCATCAGAACAAAAACATTCCATAACATATGAGTCATCTGTATATTCAATCCTTACATCCTTCTTTCCCATAAAGCCCATTGGTGGAGAATCAGGTATTCCCTTGTGTTTCCTTTTATACTTAGGGGGGTTGGTCAAGTGATTGACCGCCATCTGTTCGCAATTTCAAGAGACGGCAGAAGCAGCTGCAAACTATTTCCTCTCTTAACCTTTCTAAAATACCCATTCTATTGTAACACATGTTCTCCTCTATAACATTTCACTCCTTGGGGCCCCAGATACATTATACATATATTTATACCATAACAATCCCTCCTTTTGTGATTTTACCAACACCTAAATTCCAATGCTACTTCTATCTCCTGAAAGCAAGGCTTCGATCCATTTCTTCACTTGATTCACACAGGTATGTAGGTGGGGTAATCTCACAACATTCTTTCATCATAATGTATAGGCCTCTGATTGAATGCTTCCCTTATTTTGCAAAATGTATAACAATTGAAACATGTAAGCAATATAAACAATATTATGAAACATATCAAGGGTTGGAATAACACATGCAGTATCTTAGTGGCAGTGGGGGAAAATCCTGTAAATATGTCATACCAGTGATGGGCACTGGCATCTTTTATTGCTGACGATAAATTTATTACTTCCCTAGCTGCTATTGTAGCCAATATTTTCACTTTACTTAGAGTTACATTATGGGCTGCTATCAATTTCTTTACGTCTTTAGACTTTTGTAACACTTGTTTTAACTCTTCCAGTGGCAAACTAAAATTTCCATAGGGCAAAGGTTCAGGTACCCATACAGTGGACATTATTTCTTCTAAAGTAGGCAGGAACACTATAGTTTGGTTCCCCCAAGTCAAATGCGTCACATTGTATAGACATCCTGAAAATGGTCCTATGAGATTAAACTGGCTAAGGGTCTGCTTGTTGTTAGTTATTAAACATACATGCTGTGGACCTACTTCAATATAAACCTGTAGGTTAGCTTGTGGTATTATACTGAGTGCGCATACATTATCCTGGTGCTGCATTAGACAGGGTTCATATATCCCTGACTGCTGATTACATACATATCCTTGCTCTGTTAATTGGCACAAATCTATATTCCTTGTCTTATTTTGAGAATCTATGTGTGTTCCCTTCATTTCTGGCATCCAATATTGTCCTAATAATGTCACCGGATCAATCATTACCATTGGCATAACAATAAATTTGCATAATAGAGTAGGATTTTTCACATTAAATGCTATTAGTCTTCCTGCACACCATTTAGGTGTACACTCAGTATACTCAGGCTGTAACAATAACCACGTATCATTTCTCTCTCCTATGGGCAGAATGTCTGTCCATTGCCTAACATGACTACTAAACAATTTATTCTTACAATTATTCATCTGTTCTTGTTGCCACATCGTGTTAAGCGTACATACTGTCCAATTTACTAAGGTTGATACATTCTGTAATGTTCTATATTCGGTTAGCATACTTTCATTAAAAACATTTAGAAACAGTTGATCTATAGCTAACCCTTTTTGCTGTAAGTGAAAGGTAGTAGGTAACCATGAGGCACCTATCCTTAATGCAGTAGATGTGTCGTCTCCCACTGAGTTTCATTTGTTCATAACTATTTCTAACTGTATCCCATTCAATACTCCTAATCCCGTTCCTACCCCTCCTAATAGCGGGTCATACCATTCTCTTTTTTGTCTATGACAGCTGGGGGATTCAGGGAAGGAAATATTGAAGTGTACATTCTTTTTCTGCTGTTGGGTTACAGCGCTCTTACAAGTGTGTGGGATTCTTTCCAGACTTTGTACTGTTATATGTGGCTTAAAACTATCTCTTAAAATTATTATCAAGAATACAAAATATCTTCTATTTCTTATTTGGCTATTATTCATACATAATATCATCCCATCAGTTTCTTTTATTACAATCGTAGAGTTGAGCCTCTCCTTGTTGCATCTTTCATAAATCTTATTTATCATTTCATTTCTATTTTTACTGGTTGTATATTTCTATAGATACTGTAAATCTGGTTCATAACAACAAAACAACATCCGTCTCTTCTTGTATGCTAATGTTGGCTGTTTTGTCTATGTGAAGGTACACAGTCCCTCCATGTGGTCCTTTTCTCCAAGTCCCTTCGGTTGTAGTCACATTTGTAGTATAACACGGGTCATTGGCCTTACAGGTGTAGTTACCCTGCTTTCTATCCACTGTGGCATTCGCCCACACTGTCCTGAACTGTTCCAGTGATTCTGTACTGATTACGTGTACAGGAGTAGCAGTTCTGCCTTTTTGTATAAGAGCACACGCAACAACCGCCGCAACAACCGCAAAGATCTTCATTCTTCTGGCTGAAGAACCTTTTTACAATGACTGGCATGAATCCAGCTTGCCTTTCCTTCGAGCTTCACTGAGGTGCTTGTAACGAGTAGGACTTGAAAAGGACCATCAAATCTTGGGTCTAGACTTTTCCTCACGTGTCTTTTGACAACGACCCAATCTGCTGGTTCTAGCTTATGCGTCAACTGAATCAGGACCTGGAATGGAAGCAAAGACTTGTGCATACACCTTGGTCAATTGTTTGTTCAGCGTTTATACATAATCTGTTAGTCTACCATACTGCATTTGGAGCACCTGTGGAAAATAACATCCTAATCTGGGAGCCGACCCAAATAAGATCTCATATGGGCTGAGACCTGTTCTTTTTGTGGGCGTATATCTTACTGAGAACAAGGCTAATGGTAGACACTCGGTCCATGGTTTCCCGGTTTCTACCATTACTTTTTGGATTTTCAATTTGAGAGTCCCATTTAGTCTCTCAACCTTCCCACTACTTTGTGGATGGTATGGTGTATGTAGGGCTTGACTTATGCCTAGAGCTGACAACACATAGTTCATGATTTCACCCGTAAAATGAGTTCCTCTGTCGCTCTTGATCACCTCTGGAACTCCATATCTGCACACCACCTCGTTGATCAGTTTCTTTGCTGTGGCTACGGCTGTAGCTTTGGTTACTGGAAAAGCTTCTGGCCATCCTGAAAAGAGATCAATACAAACAAGCACATACTCATAGGTACCGACTTTTGGTAATTGAATATAGTCTATCTGCAGTCTCTGGAACGGATATATAGGTCTGGGTGTGTGCTTCTGTGGTACTTTTACAGTTCTTCCAATATTATGTGTTGCACAGATCATGCATCCTTGTGTAAAACTGCTGGCCATCACACTAAACCCTGGAGCATACCACACCTTGTTTACCAAGTCCATCATTGCCGTTTTTGACTGGTGTGTCTCTCCATGTGTTATCTGGGCCATCATTGGGAACATTGTCTTAGGCAGGCACAGTTTATTCTGGCACTGCCAGAGGCCATCTTTTCGTAGCGTTGCTCCTTGGGCCGTCCACTTGTCTTTTTCTTCTTCTGTTGCTTGTCCTTGAAGTTTTTGCAGTAGTTCCGGGCTTACAGCTGGTCTTGTTTCCTCTGGATCTTTTATCTGATATACGGCTGCTAACACGGGTAGCTTCTGTGCTGCTTGCTTTGCTGCTTCGTCTGCCAGGGCATTTCCCCTTGCTTCTGGCGTGTTGGCCGTAGTGTGAGCTTTTATCTTTATTACTGCTACCTCAGTGGGTAACATCAGGGTCTCCATCAAGTATTTTACAAAGTCTGCATTCTTTACAGGTGTACCTGCAGAGGTCAAAAATTGTCTTGCCCTCCATATGGGGCCATAATCGTGTGCAATCCCAAAAGCATATCGAGAGTCAGTGTATATATTTGCTGTCTTTCCTTCTGCATGTTGGCATGCTGCTGCCAGGGCCTTAAGCTCCACTTCTTGTGCTGAGCGGGACGCTGGTAAGGAGGCTGCTTCTAGGACTACATCTTCGGTGGTTACTGCATATCCTGTAAGAAAAGATCCTTCTACACAATACCTTGAACCATCCACAAAGAGTCTTAGGTCTGGGTTTTGGAGTGGGGTATCTTTCATATGTGCAAAGCCCACTGTTTCCTGGGCCATAAGGGCCATACAATCATGTTCATCAGTTTCAGGCAAAAATTGTGACCATACTTTACCTACGTCTTCTCCCCCTTGCTCCAAAGGCAGTAAGGTAGCTGCGTTCAATGTAGTACAGCGGTGTAAAGTAACCTGCTCAGGAAGAAGAAGAGCACAGGTTAATCTCAAATGTCTTGCAGTTGACAAATGCTTAGGTTGTACTTGAGTTAGAATAGCAGTAATATACAAGTTTTGTTTTGCCTTCTCCCTCATCTAAATCCATAAAAACTCATGTGAGTGACGTCACATCGCCTCCTGTGTAACTTTGCTGGAGGGGGATGGTCTCTTACACATAAACCAAAATTGTACCTGATCAGTTCCTTCACCCTTCCCCCTTTGTGGACTCTGCGAGAGTAATGTAGCAGAGTTCACAACTACATCTCAACATAACACTAATTTAACCCTCTGTAACGTACAACAGCCTGAAACAAAAATAACTTTTTCCTGACAAACATTTGATCTTTACAATAACATAACTCATGTGTGAAATCAAAAATAGAACAATTGTAGTTAGTTATTCAATAAAACAGAAAATATTATCTCTGATAACATTAATTACTGCAAACCAATAAACAGTATAACGGTGGGGGCACATACATTTTCAAAACCCCGCGTCTCACAGTATCTGTAGTTTAATACATCTGAATTATCAAAACACATGAAATCTGATCACATCATAACACATAAATATCGTAACTTTTATAACCAACAGCGCTTGCGCAAAAGAGAAGAAATGTATTTCGGTTTGTAGACATTACTGATATATATATATCTCTCAGCAGTGCATATTGAGATCCCTTTGTCTCATCAGCCCTGCAGACTGCACCCAGTCAGCCCCCCTCCTCCTCCTCCCAAACACAGCACACTTTAGAGGGGAGGGAGGGGGGTCACAAACTCGCAGCTTCTCACAACTTCTTCTCTCACAATCTTAACACTTTCAATGCCGGCAAAACAACATACGTATCTGCAATCATTTATCACACCATTGTATAGGAATTATCTACGTTAATGTTTAACCGTACACTCTGTCGGCCACCATCTCTATATTATGATGACGTGTTGTTTCATCAGTGAACTAGACTGGAACTTCTGTAAATAGAAAAAAAAACACTACAAATGACAAAATTAACAAGGTGATTATTTCATACTGATTTGGATGGGCCGGGCGTGGCCACATCAGTGGCAGGGGGGGGCAGCCTCTCCCATTGGAAACAGTGCGCAGGGGGTTTCCCACCAACAATGAGGACACTCAACATGAGGTACGGACGCCATTACCGGGCGTCGGCTGGTCCAGCATTCAATGTTGTGTCCATTCATTTCAAGAATAAGATTACATTTCTTATCTCACTAGCAGCTGTTCTCCACCTCCCCCTTCTCTTATCACACTAGTTGATTCTAAATTATACCATATGGGAATTTACTATAAGGTCATTTGCAACATTAAAACAACTACTACTTCTATAATTTCCTTTGCTTTAAACTTTACTTTATAAAATATGAATTTCCTCTGACAACCTCCTGCACTTTTACTTCAGTGTATTAACATTACATACATTTGTAGGCTCTTTGTTGCTTTCTAAAAGATGCTACAATCCATCTACTCCAATCTGCTTTGTCATTTGACTCTGTGATTCTGGATTTACAATCCCCTAGTAAATTTACACCATTTTAACAGGTGCTTGCTCACCCATATGCCATACCTATTGGCTGTTAGGGAAAGTCCCACACTACCTACGTACACTCTGTATACACTATCCAACTGAGCCAAATTACAACCAACTAAACAATAATCCCACAAAGGATCTGCTCATTATATCATCTATATTTTTCCCGATCTAATCTTCCCGCTTTTCCCATTCCACATGCCTTCATTAACTGATTCGTTCCCTGCGTTGCCTTTTTACCTTCTCTTTCTGCTACTGCCTGTTTGGCTGTCAGTCCTTGTGGGTGCTCATCTCGTAATAGGAACACCAAGTTCCCCATTGTTCACTAGTTATAAGTGGTCGCCTATGGGCAGACCCTAAGTTACGTAGGGGGTAATTTTCCTGATAGGTGAATTTCTTTCTCACCTATTTTAGACAGTTACTTATCCCCTCGAAACTTCTTAATAGGAACACCAAGTTCCTCATCTTGTGACTGTAAGTGGTGGCCTTTTTTGGCACACCCTAAGTAATTCAAGGGGTAAGTTTCCTGATAGGCAAATTTCTTTCTTGCCTATTTTCGACAGTTACTTATCCACTTGATACTTCTTATTTTGTTACAGATTTTAGCTACTGACAGATGAATTTCTTTCTCATCTATTTTAGACAGTTCTAGTTTCCGTACTTACTCTTCTACTCTGGCCAGAGAATCTTTCCCTTTCACAGTCCTTTTATAACTAGCTTACTTTCCTCGTCTGAGACACCACTCGAGTACGTGCCCTCCGCACCATAAGAATATTCCTAATCCAAATAACAAGGCAAACGTAAAATCAAGCTGTTCTTTTGACATGCCGGATTATCAGATTGCACAAAATTCTGGAATTTTGAGCTGAAAATCAGTGCATGATAATCTCCGCAAGTACCTCAATGCTGTACACACATTTTCGGTATTTTTCCGGATTATCAGATTGCACAAAATTTTCAATTTCCGGGCTTAAATTTAGCCTATCATAATCCCCGTAGTCACCTGAAGCATGTACACATGTTTCTGGTAATTTGCCGGATTATCGGAAGTTTTTTCCAAAAACAATTTCCTTATTCTAAAATGCATTTGTGACACAAAACTGGGTTTCTACAACATTCATACAAATACTGCCATGGAGATCAGGCACTTTATCCTGAGGGTAGGATTACATATAGACTTGACCAGATTTTTACACTAAAAATACCCTCATGTGGCCCCTCTATTCCTCAGGAGTACTACCGGGAAGGTGACCTACCAGACAGGAAGGTGCAGAGCAGAGTTTGTAAGAATTAAGTCTTCTTACCTTGCTGCAGCAGTGGTCTGCACGTTCCTTCGTCCGGGTGGTCGCCATTCAAGTCCCGGGAGATCCCCTAGGTGGGGTGCCGTCCTTCTGGTCAAGTCCCTGGTTCGGGCGCCAATTTCTGTGATCGCAATTTGAGTCACGTTACGCCTTGATCTCCATGCAGGTTCAAATCAGGTGGGGGGGGGGGGCGAGCTCGGAGAAGCAACAGATACACTGAGACGTTTCTCAAAGTAAAAATCCTTCTGACTTTATTTAACCGTAGTGGTCGCTTTTATAGCATCAGAACAAAAACATTCCATAACATATGAGTCATCTGTATATTCAATCCTTACATCCTTCTTTCCCATAAAGCCCATTGGTGGAGAATCAGGTATTCCCTTGTGTTTCCTTTTATACTTAGGGGGGTTGGTCAAGTGATTGACCGCCATCTGTTCGCAATTTCAAGAGACGGCAGAAGCAGCTGCAAACTATTTCCTCTCTTAACCTTTCTAAAATACCCATTCTATTGTAACACATGTTCTCCTCTATAACATTTCACTCCTTGGGGCCCCAGATACATTATACATATATTTATACCATAACACCGGTGAGTCACTCAATGTAAATGTTTATTCTGCCTCTAATCAGTACTGTAGTCACTGTGTAATCTGCAGTGAGATGATGGGTGGTGTGATTATAATATGATTTATTTTTTGTGAAAATACATCTCCCAGCATATCCTTACTATTGTTCGGGCCATGCTGGTAGCTGTAGTTTTACGCCGTACACATCTATACGGCAGGGGTTGCACTAAATTGAGCTGTATTTGTTCTGGGGCTGTATTTACGTACTGAGCTTGGTTCTTGTGTTGTGTATAGAACCATATTGCTTATAAAATGTACAAATGTTTTTATGCTCGCGTTACATAAAAAGAAATGACACATCGATTGGTAGAGAAAACAAACACGGCGAGGGGGAAGGAGATGTCGGGAAAGAGGTTGGGGGGGGGGGGCGCCATACTGAATCTTTGCCCCGGGTGCTGGAGAACCTAGCTGCGCCTCTGACCAGGACATATTATTGTTGAGATTATTATTATTATATTTTTTATTGTCTTATTTATTAGTGTCTTATTAAAGACACCGTATCAGAACATAATAATACATCTAAATGTGTGGAGGGGTTAATCACAACCATAGTCCTTCAAAAACTACCATAAAATGTAGTGTTCCAGTAACACCATTGTACAGTGCCCAAAAAATAATTGCCCTCCGTATAACCCGGCCCTGTGTATGTGTGTTGTGTGTGTGTATCTCTTTGAATTTTTTTTACAATGTTGCTAGTTGTGTGCAGCACAAACTAATATGTTTCCCAATGACAACGGTCCTGATGGTTCTCACAAGCACAAAACAGAAACATATATGCAAAGGCGTAGCTAGGTTCTCCAGCACCCGGGCAAAGATTCAGTTTGGTGCCCCTCCCCCAACCTCTTTCCCGACATCTCCTTCCCCCTCGCCGTGTTTGTTTTCTCTACCAATCGACGTGTTATTTCTTTTTATGTAACGCGAGCATAAAATTATTTGTACATTTCACAAGCAATATGGTTCTATACACAACACCAGAACCAAGCTCGGTACATATATACAGCCCCAGAACAAATACAGCTCAATTTAGTGCAACCCCTGCCGTATAGGTTTGTACGGCGTAAAACTACAGCTCCCAGCATGGCCCGAACAACGATAAGGATATGCTGGGAGATGCCGTTTCACAAAAAATAAATCCTATCATAATCACACCACCCATCATCTCGCTGCAGATCATACAGTGACTACAGTGCTGATTAGAGGCAGGATAAACATTTACATTAAGTGACTCACCAGTGACGTCTCAGATTCTAGTTATTTTTCTCCATTTGGTCCAGACCTCTATGGTGGCTTCTCCCGGTCCATTTCTGCAGTTTGCCGCTCAGATGTCTTCAGCTTCTCACTTTTCCACCATTTCTGCACCTATAAATAAATATAAAGTTATCATTATACCACACACTACGCCCCTAAATATAATAGCGCCATACACTGCACCTCTAATTATAATAGCACCATACACCATGTCCCACACATACACACACTGTGCCCCCTGTAGATAGTGCCTGCCATAGAGCCCCCTGTAGATAGGGCCTGCCATAGAGCCCCCTGTAGATAGTGCCCCCATATAGACCACCCCTGTATATAGTGTCCCACAAATAACTCCCCCTATAGTGCTCTACAGATAGCCCACCCCGGTATATAGAGCTCTACAGATAGCCCAACCATGTATGTAGCCCCCCTGTAGATATAGCCCACCCCTGTATATAGTGCTCCACATATAGTCCACCCCTGTATATAGTGTTTCACAGATAGCCCACCCCTGTATATAGCCCCCCCTTGTACATATAGTCCACCCCTGTATATAGTGCTCGACTAGATAGTCCACCCCTGTATATAGTGCTCCACAGATAGCCCACCCCTGTATATACTATATACAATGGTGGGCTATCTGTGGAGCACTATATACAGGGGTGGACTATATGTGCAAGGGGGCTATATACAGGGGTGGGCTTTCTGTGGAGCACTATAGGGGGAGCTATTTGTGGGATACTATATACAGGGGTGGGCTATATCTACAGGGGGACTATATACAGGGGTGGGCTATATCTACAGGCGGACCATATCTACAGGCGGACCATATCTACTGGCGGACCATATCTACAGGCGGACCATATCTACAGGCGGACCATATCTACAGGCGGACCATATCTACAAGCGGACCATATCTACAGGGGGACCATATCTACAGGCGGACCATATCTACAGGGGGACCATATCTACAGGGGGACCATATCTACAGGGGGACCATATCTACAGGGCTGGGCTATACACAGGGGGGCTATATCTACAGGGGTGGGCTATACACAGGGGGGCTATATCTACAGCGGTGAGCTATACATAGGGGGGCTATATACAGGGGGAATATATCTACAGGGGGCTATATCTACAGGGCGACTATATCTAGAGGGGGGGCTATATACTGGGGTGGGCTATCTATGGAGCACCATATACAGGTGTGGGCTATATCTACAGGGGGCTATATACTATATAGCCCACCCCTGTATATGGTGCTCTATAGACAGCCCACTCCAGTATATAGCCCCCCTGTAGATATAGTCCCCCTGTATATAGCCCCCTGTATATAGCCCCCCTGTATATAGCCCCCCTGTAGATATAGTCCCCCTGTATATAGCCCAGCAGATATAGTCCCCCTGTATATAGCCCCCCTGTAGATATAGTCCCCCTGTATATAGCCCAGCAGATATAGTCCCCCTGTATATAGCCCAGCAGATATAGTCCCCCTGTATATAGCCCCCCTGTAGCTATAGTCCCCCTGTATATAGCCCAGCAGATATAGTCCCCCTGTATATAGCCCCCCTGTATAGTCCCCCTGTATATAGCCCAGCAGATATAGTCCCACTGTATATAGCCCAGCAGATATAGTCCCACTGTATATAGCCCAGCCCTGTAGATATAGTCCCCTGTATATAGCCCCCCTGTAGATATAGTCCCCCTGTATATAGCCCATCAGATATAGTCCCCCTGTATATAGCCCAGCCCTGTAGATATAGTCCCCCTGTATATAGCCCAGCAGATATAGTCCCCCTGTATATAGCCCAGCCCTGTAGATATAGTCCCCCTGTAGATAGACACCCCCCGTAGACAAAGTCCCCCCCCCCCGTAGATACAGCCACACGTCTATTACAATTAAAAAAAAAACAAAAACATTTCAAACTCACCTTATTCCCGCTCCCACGCCGTCCGGCAGCCATGGAGACCTGCTCTCTTCTGCGCAGGTCTCCAGGGGGTTGAACGCGGCGTCTATGAAAGGCGCTGATTGGCTGGGCAGGATGACTTTCCCTGTCAGTCAGTCAGTCAGCGCCTTTCATCGACGGAAGCGTCACTGGTACAAAAGGTACCAGTCGCTTCATTCATGGAAAGGCGCTGAATGGCCGGGCACGGAACGTGCTTCTAATTGTACCTGTGTCCTTGCGACACAGGTACAATTATAGTGCAGGAGGAGGGGGCGCTGGGGCACATGCCCCGCTTGCCCCCCCCTAGCTACGCCCCTGCACATATGTACATGAATGTCTGGGAATGTCTGGGAAAATGCTGCCCAAGTCTATGTTCACACATAGCGTAATTGTTGTGAAACTCTGGTTGCGGAATCTGCACCGAAATTCCGCAACAATGTTCAGTATACTGTTAATGAATGTGGTTTTAACAAACCCCATGTACTCACATTGTAAAAAAATCTACTGCGGATTGAAGACACGCTGCAGATTTTGAAATCCGCAGCATGCCCTATTTGTTGCGGAAATTTTGTCGATTTTCATTGCAAATTTGATTACTTGCGAAAATCCGCAGCTAACTTCCGCATTAAACTATACCTCTAAATACATGTATATTTAATTGTGGATTTTGGTGCTGATATTTATGCCTTTTCCACACGATGTGGGAACATAGCCTTACAAAGCTGATGGTCGTGTGCAGTGGTTCTGAGTTTTAAACAGCATTTGTCAGTGAGGAATTTTTTGCTTTGTGGTCCTGCCAGTAATGTATCAGAATATTAAGATTAATTAGATAGATTGGTTCATCGACAAAATGACTAGGAAATTATTTTATAAATATTGCAACTAAATGGTCAATCTAGGTCTGCTGAATGCACAACATGTACCCCCATAATATAACATCTTACAGTCAGTTAACACCATACAATAAGGGCTCATGCACACTCATTCGTGACCTTTTATGTGGCCGCAAAACACGGAGCAACAAAACATGGACCGTACACGGGCCATTAAATAGAATGGACGAGACTGATCCGCGAAAACAGACAGGAATAAGACTTGTTCTATAATTTGAGGAACGGACACACGGATCTGCAAAAAAATGGATGTGTGCATGGCCCCATAAAAATGAATCGGTCAGTGTGCTATCTGTTAGAAAAACGAATAGCACTGTGTGAATGAGCCCTTATAGCTAATGTTATATATTACATTAGACTGTATAGGGTAATACTGTATTGGTCATGTTTAACGCTCAGTCACTGAAAATTCTATCACATCATGCATCAGAATGTTTTATTGTGTGGATACAAATATGTAAAGAGAACGATGAAAAGCTTTTCTGCACTGTGACTACTCGCTGTGATCTGTGGAACTTATAGGAGGTGAAAATTCTTGAAAGGAAGGAAATGAGAGATTCACAAATCATTCAGTAGGTTTAGGAGATGCAAGAGTTTTCAGGAAGTCGAGATTCTAAGAAAAGATTTTACATGATGGAACTAAATTGCAAACTGCTCTTCTAGTATACAATGTGTTTGTAAATAATCCTTTACGGCTATGTTCACACCAGCGTTTTCGCATTCTGTTGTTCTGCTCCGTCAGAGGAGCAGAACAAGGGAATAACAGAAGCAAAGGTTCCGATGCACAACAGACACCAAAGGTGGCCAACACAACCCATTGAGTTCAATGGGTTCCGTCGCCTTTCCGTCAGGGTGTCCGTGATTTTACCGGACACAATAGCGCAGCATGCTGCGCTATTGACTCCAGTAATCCCTGCCGGATCTGCGACCGAGACCCCTAATGGAGCGTCTAACGCAGATGTGAACGAAGCTACAGCTGCACAACTAGGTCAGCAGTGGTTATATTTGTATAGAGGGAATTAAAAGAACAATTGCTCTCCAGGGAATGCAGTCATATCTCCTGCACAGACATGCAGGGAAATGGTCACCTAGTGTACTTGATAAATGCTCAACTATAGACCGGACTTCCATGTATAGACATCAAGGCCATCTTTTGTCTATGAGCTTTGATTCATGAAGTCTATTGTTATTATATCCAGAATAATAGTGGAAACACTGAACAGCCAAAACTGTATAGCTATAGAGCACGGGTTGGATTAGAAATGCCATGATGGTAGCTGCATGTTCACTGACCTTGATGCCAATGCATCACTATCATATCCATTTTGTATTTTATCATGTTCGTGTATGATGGTTGGGTCAGTATGTATCGTCAGATTACACAATTTCAAACATTTATGGGATATCCACAGAAGCTTGCTCAGCAGTTTTTTTTTTGTTTTTTTTTTTTCAAAATTCCCATAAGTTTCAATGGAGAGTCTGGCACATCCCAGTCACCCTTTCCATTTTGCTTCCTCCTTCTGTATGCAGCCACCACAGGCCACCTCAGCAAGTGAGACAGGGTTTAGGGGACCCCTGTTCTCCCGGATATCCCAGAGGTGGGGCTCAACATATTAGACATTGATGGCATATCACCTAAAATAAAAATGTAAAATGAAAATGTATCTATTTATTTTGAAGATGTAGATGTAACAATAATGTTAACGCTATATTCTATTTAGTTTGTATATAATGGAACTTATTTTCCATTATTGTTTCGTTGCAACTACTGTAGTCATTACATTTGAGGTAACCGTTACTTTTGCACGTGTGTTATACAGTTGCCAGAAAAAGTTAGTGAACCGTTTGGAATTACCTGGATTTCTGCATTGATTACTATAAAATGTGGTTTGATTGTTATCTAAGTCACAATTATAGAAACACGCAATCTAACTAAACTAATAACACAAATAGTTGTAGTGTTCATGTCTTATACTTAGTACATGTCACGAGGCGGGGTGTGGACCTACTGGACCGTACGGATGGCAGCTGACCAAACAGGTAAGGTATAGAGTCTATAGTCCAGAAAAGGGTACCTGAGACAATGTAGACAGTAGCAAGGCAGGCTCGGCTGGGACCAGGCAGCAGGTAGACGTCAGGCGTGGAGTAGTAGAACAGGCGTGGAATGCAGCACAACATGACAACAGTTCAGCACGGCAGTAGACCAGGATGGTACTGATAGCACGGGAAACAGGATACAGGTACGGGGAACACTGAGAAGCTGGAAGACACTTAGGAGACCATTTGCAAGACAGACTAAGGGAAACAACAACAAAGCTCAGGCGAAGATAAGAAGGGCGGTGACCCTCTTATAGTCCACGAATTCAGGAGTTGATGATGATTATTTCCAGGTGCACGCGCTGGCCCTTTAAGAGCCCTTTAACCCTCCGAGATACAGGCTCGATACCTGGAAGTGAGTGCCGGTGCATCACAGGGGGATGACGCAGCACAGCAGCAGGACGTCCATGGGCACGGTCGTCGAGGGGTAAGTTAGACTGACAGACCGTGGCCATAGACGTTACAGTATCCCCCCTCTTAGGCCCCCTCTTCTTGGGACCAGAATGGGAGAGAAACTTCCTTATGAAGACAGGGGCATCAATGTTCTCCTCTGGCTCCCAAGACCTCTCTTCTGGGCCGAATCCCCTCCAATCCACCAAATAAATGGTCCTTCCTCCCACCTTCTTGGTGGCTAGAATCTCCCTTACCTCGAAAATCCCTGACGAACCGCCAGGAGCCACTGCGGAACTTGGAGTCCTAGAGTAGCGGTTCAGAACCACGGGCTTCAGCAAGGATACATGGAAGGAGTTAGGGATCTTGAGTGTAGGAGGCAGCCGCAGTTTGTAAGACACCGGGTTAATTTGTAGCAGGATCTCCTAGGATCCGAGGAACCTGGGAGCAAATTTGCAGGATGGAACCCTCAGCCGGATATTCTTAGAGGACAACCAGACCCTCGTGCCTGGAAGAAACTGAGGAGGATCACATCTTATAGTATCTGCTTTTCTCTTCATGCGATCAACCGCTAGCAGAATAGAAGATCGGGTCTGTTGCCATATTTGCAAAAAGTCCCTGAAGGCCGAGTCAGCTGCAGGCACGTGGGACATAGTAGAGACAGGAAGAGGTATTCGAGGATGTTGACCGTAGACTATGAAGAACGGGCTGGAGGTGGTGGACTCACTAGTGTGGTTATTATAAGAGAACTCTGCCCATGGGAGCAGTTGCACCCAGTTATCAAGTTGTCTGAAAACAAAGTGCCGCAGATAGTTCTCCATAATTTGGTTAATCTTCTCAACTTGTCCATTGGACTGGGGATGAAAGACCGAAGAGAAGTCCAACTTTACACCAAGTAGACCGCAGAGTGCTCTCCAAAAATTTGAAGTGAACTGGACCCCTGATCCGAAACAATATGCAGGGGCAAGCCGTGCAGACGGAAGATGTGTTGTATGAAGAGGTCAGCCAGTCAAGCAGCAGAAGGCAGGGGAACAAAATGAGCCATTTTAGAGAATCGATCCACCACCGCCCAGATCACACTGCAACCGGCAGGGAGAGGGAGGTCCGTGACAAAGTCCATTGCAACATGCTGCCAGGGGGCATCGGGCACAGGCAGGAACTGGAGCAGACCAGCTGGTCTGGAGTGGGAAATTTTATTTGCTGCGAATATTGTACATGAGGAGACAAAGTCCATGACGTCTCCCTGGGCAGCGTGGGCCACCAGAACTGACGGGTGACTAGGTCTTGGATCTTACAAGTACCCACGTGACCTGCCAGCTTGGCGCTGTGACCCCAGCGAAGGATTCTTCCTCTGTCTGCCAAACGTACAAAAGTTCTTCCTGGAGGGATGTCTCTAACCTGCAGAGGGTTAACAGAGAAGATGCAGGAAGGATCAATAATATTCTGTGGGGACTCCACAGTGTCCTCTGTTTCGAATGACCTAGACAAGGCATCGGCTCTCACATTCTTGTCGGCAGGTCGGTAGTGGAGTTCGAACCGGAATCGAGCAAATAATAACGACCACCTGGCTTGACGAGGATTCAACCGTTGAGCCGTCTGTAAATAGGTCAGATTTTTGTGATCCGTGAAGACCAGGATAGGATACAGTAGATGTCTAAACTCCTGCAGGGCCAGCTTGATGGCCAGTAACTCCCGATCGAGTAGTTGTGCTCTGCGGAAGAAAACTGTTTAGAATAGTAGCCACATACCACAGTCTTGCCTTTAGAACCTCTCTGGAACAAAAGTGCGCCAGCACCAACAGAGGAAGCGTCCACCTCTAAAGAAAACTGTAGGGACACATCAGGTTGGTGAAGAATCGAGGCTGACGTGAAGGCTTTTTTCAAGGTATCAAATGCGGCTTCAGCCTCTGGAGTCCACACTTTGGCATTCATACCCTTTTTTGTGAGGGAAGAGATGGGGGCTGTCAATGACGAGAAGTTGGGGATGAACAGCTGGTAGAAGTTGGCGAGTCCCAGGAAGCGTTGTATGGCCCTTAAGCCTTGGGGGCGTGGCCACTCCAGGACAGCCTTTACCTTCTCAGGGTCCATCTTGAGGCCCTGATCGGAGATGATGTAGCCCAGGAAGGGAAGAGATCTTTTTTCAAACATGATTCTCCCTTAAACGAAGCAACACCTGGTGGAAATGACTCTGATGAGTTACTGGATCTGGGGAAAAAAATCGAAATGTCATCGAAATACGCCACAACACAGATATAGAGGAGATCACGAAAAATTTCATTGACAAATTCTTGAAACACCGCAGGGGCGTTACACAGGCCGAAGGGCATCACTTGGTATTCATAGTGCCCATCACGAGTATTAAATGCAGTCTTCCACTCGTCACCCTGACTAATCCGAATCAGGTTGTAGGCCACCCCGCAAGTCCAGTTTAGAAAAATAATTTGCCCCCCGTATGCGATCGAACAGTTCCAAAATTAAAGGCAAAGAGTACCTGATCTTTACCGTGATCCGATTGAGACCTCGGTAGTCAATGCAGGGACGGAGGGATCCATCCTTCTTTTTGACAAAGAAGAACCCGGCTCCGGCCGGGGATGAGGATTTACGAATGAAGCCCCTCTCCAGATTCTCCTTAATGTAGGTCGACATAGACTGAGTCTCTGGCAGGGAAAGAGGGTATACTCTACCACAAGGAGGGGATGAATCAGGAACCAAGTGGATCGAACAATCATATGCACGATGAGGCAGCAAGGTCTCAGCTTTCTTCTTGTCGAAGACATCAGCGAACTGAGAGAAACAAGGAGGCAACCCTGCCAATTACTGATGCAGAGAAGGCTGTGGTGGATGGATATGACACAGACAGCGGTCGAGACACTTGGGACCCCACTGGAGAACCTCTCCGGAGTTCCAATCTAGAGATGGGGCGTGCAAATGGAGCCAAGGTAAACCCAGCATCACGGGGTTGACGGCCTTGGGCAGAACAAATATGGAGATGAGCTCAGTGTGAAGGGCTCCCACTTGAAGTCTCAATGGTTTGGTCACGGAAACAACTGGGTCAGGCAAAGGCAGTCCATCTACCGAGGCTACGATCAACGGCCTTTCCAGCAGGACAGTAGGCAACTGGAAAAGATCCACAAGGTTTTGACAAATGAAATTAGCTGCAGAGCCAGAGTCCATGTAGGCAGAAACCGGATGGAGCCTCTCGCCAGCGATGATGGTCATGGCAATAAACAGTTTGGAAGAGAGTTCACGATTAAATGCAGTAGTGCCCAGGGTTGTCTCTCCAACCAAACCTAGACATTGGGGTTTTTGGTTTCTGTGGACACAGACGCATGACATGGCCAGCGAGGCCACAATACAGACAGAGTCCTGAGGTGCGCCTGCGCTGTTTCTCTTGTATAGACAATTTTAGGCGATCCACCTGTATCGGCACATCGGGCGTAGCAGTAGATGAAGGCAAGAGGGGTTGTTGTAAGTTGGACGCCAATCTAGGAAGTCGTCTCTCTTGTTGCATCTCATGAGACCTCTCCCTGAGCCTTATAACTACTCGAGTAGCCAACAGAATCAGGTCATCCATGGCAGGTGGTAGGTCTCGGGCAGCAAGTTTGTCCTTGATTCTGGGCGACAGGCCATGCCAGAAGGATGCCACCAAGGCCTTATTGTTCCAGGAAAACTCTCCTGCCAGGGTCCGGAACTGGATGGTGTATTCGCACACGGAGGTGTCCTCTTGGCGAAGGTCCTGGCTCCTCAAAAACAGTACGGAACAACCGCATGAACCCCTGGAAGTCTCCAATCTCAGGTCCCTGTCGTTCCCAGATTGGATTCGCCCATGCCAGGGCCTTGCCAGCAAGTAGAGACATGATGAAGGCGATCTTGGTTCCATCCGACGGAAATGCTCGGGCGTGCAGGGAAAAATGTATATAGCATTGGTTCAGAAATCCCCTGCAAGTACTTGCCTCTCCATGGAACCAAGAAGGTAATGGCAACGAAAATCGGGCATCCGAACCGGAACCGCCAGGAGATGTAGCAGAAGGATCGGTCGGAGGAGCTTGTATAGAGGCAGGAATTTAAGCAGCTAGCGCCCCTAGCTGCTGCGCCATGGAGTCCACTGCCACAAGAAGTTGATCCTGTCTTGTTCGGAGATCCTGCAGGTCCGCCAGCATGGCTTGGGAGTGTGACATGCCCTTAAATTGACCAGTGGAGTCCATGGCCTGAGCGTACTGACACGAGGCGGGGTGTGGACCCACTGGGCCATACCGCGTAGCGGGATGGCACCTGGCCAAACAGGTAAGGTATAGAGTCTATAGTCCAGAAAAGGGTACCTGAGGCAGTGTAGGCAGTAGCAAGGCAGGCTCGGCTGGGACCAGGCAGCAGAGCAGGTAGACGTCAGGCGTGGAGTAGCAGAACAAACGTGGAATGCAGCACAACACGACAGCAGTTCAGCACGGCAGTAGACCAGGATGGTACTAATAGCATGGGAAACAGGATACAGGTACGGGGAACACTGGGAAGCTGGAAGACACTTAGGAGACCATTTGCAGGCTAAGGGAAACAAAAACAACACTCAGGCGAGGACAAGAAGGGCGGTGACCCTCTTATAGTCCAGGAATTCAGGAGTTGATGATGATGATTTCCAGGTACGCGTGCGCGCTCGTGCCCGCTCTTAAAGAGAGCACCTGGAAATCCCTGCAGGAGACAGGCTCGATACCCGGATGTGAGTGTCGGCGCCTCACAGGGGGATGACGCAGCACAGCAGCAGGATGTCCATGGCTGCGGTCGTCGAGGGGTAAGTTGGACTGACAGACCGTGGCCATAGACGTTACAGTACATTCAGTAAAAATACACAGTTCAGGGAGAAAAAGAAGATTTGTGTTTTGGAATGGGCAAGTCAGAATCCTGACCTGAACCCTATCGAGATGCTGTTGCATGACCTGAAGAGGGCTGTGCAGGCATGGTATCAAAGAAATATTTGTGAAATTAAACACATTGGCAGGGAGAAATGGTCCAAAATTCCACCTTAATGTTATGCATATCTTATTTGTAGCTGCAGGAAACATTTGGTTGTCATGACTACTAGCCAAGCTTCTGGGTGGCCCTGGTTTGAGATGCAGAGTCAATCTTATTTCTCTCTCTGCAACCTATCAGGGCCAAGGTTGAATTATTTGAGTCTGTTCAGTGTTTTCATTGTTGCTTGTGATTTTCCTGTGAATGCATGTGTCTGATCAAGCTCCTGGTTACACCCTGAATCAACTTGACTACTTGAACTCTTTGAACTGGACTTCGGCTTTGGATTTACCCTCTGTTCACTGATTTGGATATTCTGCTTACAGCTGGTTTCGACCTCTGCAACTCCCTTCTGGTAATCCGTTCTGGTATTGCCTGCAAGTGCAGCTCCTGTCCAACACCTTATTCTGTTAAAGCAGCCTGGGTTCTATGCGGCCAAATCCAACCTGCCTTCCGGCGGGCTCCGGTGAAGACCATAGAGTAGCCTTAGACTCTGCTGACCAGAGTGGTGATGGACTTGAGGTAGCTGATTTACTTGTGCGCTTGATCCAGACAGTTTCCAGCTGCCTTTGGGGGATTACTCATATAGCAATTCCATAAACTTTCCCTCTGGGGAATTGCTCAATTAGTGATTCCTTGACTAGGAGATTGATGCTAAATAGAGATCTAATTCAAGGGTTCACTTACTTTTTCTCCCTGCATTGTGGATATTTACTCAATGTGCTCAATAAAAGACAAGAACAGTTTAGTTAGATTGTGTTGGTCTATAATGGTGACTTAGATAAGAATCAGACCACATTTTATAAGTAATCCAAGCAGAAATCCATGTGATGCCAAAGGGTTCACTTACTTTTTCTTGCAACAATTTGTACAGATGAGCAAATCTTTTAAAAAAATTTATTCTCTATCAATTCTCCAAAATGAGAAATACTCTGATTCACTGTGAATATATGCATGTTGCACTTGCCATTACTCTGCTGGAAATATATGAATAAATTGACAACTGGGGGTCCCTTTCTCAATGGGGTGTCTCGCTACACAGTTTCACACTGTCCAATCAGTGCTGAGAGTGTCAGACACATTTTGTTATCAAGGGGAATGGCAATGCCACGATTTCAAATTATATAATAAAAAAAACAGGTAGAAATATTTAACTATGGTACGGAGCCTCTGATATGAATAGATAGATATTTATACTTGCTCTACAGGCACAGTTGGTGGGCTCTGGAGGGATAGAGAGGGGCTATAATATGATCCTTATGGGGTCAAACATATAGTAGTCTTAAAAAGTGCATAGAGATGATCCCCCTTACCACCTTTTATCCTTAGCTTTATGTATACTCCTCATATGACACTGTTTCCAGCAGATCAATCAATATATTCGGCTTGCCCATGCAGTAACCTGTATGAAAAACTTTGCATTTAGCAATACATGTGCTCCCAGCATAGGTCCATGAGGTCTTGATATAGATACATTTGTAGTAAACTGTGTTAATTAAAATTAGCTCTAAATTTTAGGAACATATAACCCCTTTAAGTACATGAGGTTAAGACACCACAGCTGATTTAAAGATGACCTGTCACTTCTCCATGTCTGTTTTATAAAATATAATTATTCCTTATGAAATAACAATTTTGAAACATATTTTCTTAGAACTCTGTGTTGTGCCATTCCCCTGTTATTACTTCCAGAAATGTATGAATAAATTGACAACTGGGTGTTACCAGTTGGGGGCGTGTCCCTATAGTCTCACTCCGTCAGCACTGATTGGACATTGTCAGCCTGTGTAGGAACACCCATTTATTCCTTAATTTCTAGGAGGGATAAAAAAGGAATGGCACAACGTAGAGTTCTAAGAAAAGATGTTCCAGAATTGTTATTTCATGAGAAATAAACATTTATTTTTTATTTTTAAAAAAGACATGTCAGGAGAGGTCCTCTTTTGTAGCAAATATATCCTCTAACTGTTAAGTCTAAATTTGCTTGGATGTATTTGCAAGGTGGCTTGTATGACTAGATAACATTCTTAAAAGGGACTTTACAACATTATTCAAGTTCAAACATAAGTGAACATAAAGAATAAAAAAAACATTTTGCGTAGGAGGAACAACTTATTTATTCATGACTTTGACTGAAATATAATTAGACACCAATCTGAAAATACTTTCTATTTTCACTGTCGCTTAATTGCATACTGTTCATATCTAAGTATATAGTTCAGACAACTTGAAGGCAAAATTAATGTTCCTTACAATAATAATGCTAATAAAATTCTGAAAAAAATTCAGAAAATTTGGGACTAGTGGGACTAAACAAATACCAATGATCATATTGTCATAATTATCAGGGAGCCAATAAACTAACAATAAATAATAGGTAGAGAGCCTACAGAAAGTCCTATAAGTCTGCATTGCATACTTCAAATAATTATTTTTCATTTGTACTTTCTGTGAAGCTGCGGCATCACCATCCCTTCTCCCTTTCCATCTGTAATGATGGGGGTAGGCAAACAGACAAGTGAGCCCTAATCTACCCGCCACTCAGTCCCTGCCTACTTGCAACGACCCGCCCTAGGCGACAAGGTACAACTGGGCGACGGTCTCTACGCTCAGTAAGTGCACGACAGACAAACAGACAAGGGTACACAGAAGCAAAGGGAAATGGGGCAGTTGCCCACGGCAACACCGTGAACAACAAGTGTGGTGAACGAGCCGAGTCAAACCAGGAGTGTACGAGGTACAAAACGCAGAGCAGGAGAGTAGTGAACCAGTCGAGTCAAACCAGGAGTGTACGAGGTACCAAACGCAGAGCAGGAGAGTAGTCAGTAAGCCAGGGTCATATGAAGCAGGGTCAAATAGTACAGAAGCTGCAGTAGGAAACCAAACAGAAGAATCACAAGCAAGGAGGAACAGGAAAGGCAGGTATAAATAGACAGAGAGCGGGAGCTAGCTCCGTCTGGCCAGGCTGTGATAGGCTCTCCCACTCCTAAGCCTGCCATCCTGAGTGGTGGAAGATGGAGTCAGTCTCACAGACATAGAAGCAGGTACAGACTGATTACCTATGGGTGTATACACAGAAGCTGTGCCTGGCAGATCCTTAACACCATCCCATCCAGTTTCCTACAGTGGTATGGCCTCCTTCACATCACGTTTTTTGGAGGTATACATCTTTGTTCCTATATGGACAGTGATGTCAGGAGCTTTACTAGTTGACGCGCAGTGCATTGGAAGTTCTCTTACCCGCTGGACTCCAGCACTGGGGAAGCTCCTGACATCACTGTCCATATATGAATAATGATGTCAGTAGCTTCGCCAGGATCAGAGCCCATGGCCAGAGCGTTTTTGATTCTCTGCCTAGGAACTCCGACATTGTAAAGCTTTTTGACATTATTGTTCATCTATGGACAGTGACATCAAGAACTTCCCCAGGGCTGGAGTCCAGGGGCAAAAGCACTTTTGATGCTCTGCCCGGGACTACGGCTCTGGGGAGGCTCCCTCACATATACGTTTAACATATACAGTGAAGGAAACAAGTATTTGATCCCTTGCTGATTTTGTACGTTTGCCCACTGTCAAAGACATGAACAGTCTAGAATTTTTAGGCTAGGTTAATTTTACCAGTGAGAGATAGATTATATAAAAAAAAAAAAAAATTCACATAGTCAAAATTATATATATTTATTTGCATTGTGCACAGAGAAATAAGTATTTGATCCCCTACCAACCATTAAGAGTTCAGCCTCCTCCAGACCGGTTACACGCTCCAAATCAACTTGGTGCCTGCATTAAAGACAGCTGTCTTAAATGATCACCTGTATAAAAGACTCCTGTCCACAGATTCAATTAATCAGTCTGACTCTAACCTCTACAACATGGGCAAGACCAAAGAGCTTTCTAAGGATGTCAGGGACAAGATCATAGACCTGCACAAGGCTGGAATAGGCTACAAAACCATAAGTAAGATGCTGGGTGAGAAGGAGACAACTGTTGGTGCAATAGTAAGAAAATGGAAGACATACAAAATGACTGTCAATCGACATCGATCTGGGGCTCCATGCAAAATCTCACCTCGTGGGGTATCCTTGATCCTGAGGAAGGTGAGAGCTCAGCCGAAAACTACACGGGGGGAACTTGTTAATGATCTCAAGGCAGCTGGGACCACAGTCACCAAGAAAACCATTGGTAACACATTACGCCGTAATGGATTAAAATCCTACAGTGCCCGCAAGGTCCCCCTGCTCAAGAAGGCACATGTACAGGCCCGTCTGAAGTTTGCAAATGAACATCTGGATGATTCTGAGAGTGATTGGGAGAAGGTGCTGTGGTCAGATGAGACTAAAATTGAGCTCTTTGGCATTAAGGGTATGTTCACACGGCCTATTTACGGACGTAATTCGGACGTTTTTGCCCCGAATTACGTCTGAAAATAGTGCCTCAATAGCGCTGACAAACATCTGCCCATTGAAAGCAATGGGCAGACGTTTGTCTGTTCACACGAGGCGTATATTTACGCGCCGCTGTCAAATGACGGCGCGTAAATAGACGCCCGCGTAGAAGAAGTGACCTGTCACTTCTTTGGCCGTAATTGGAGCCGCTATTCATTGACTCCAATGAATAGCAGCGCTAATTACGGCCGTAATTGACGCGGCGTTCAAGCGCCTGCACATGCCGGTACGGCTGAATTTACGGGGATGTTTTCAGGCTGAAACATCCCCGTAATTTCAGCCGTTACGGACCCCCGCCGTGTGAACATACCCTAACTCAACTCGCTGTGTTTGGAGGAAGAGAAATGCTGCCTATGACCCAAAGAACACCGTCCCCACTGTCAAGCATGGAGGTGGAAACATTATGTTTTGGGGGTGTTTCTCTGCTAAGTGCACAGGACTACTTCACCGCATCAATGGGAGAATGGATGGAGCCATGTACTGTCAAATCCTGAGTGACAACCTCCTTCCCTCCACCAGGACATTAAAAATGGCTCGTGGCTGGGTCTTCCAGCACGACAATGACCCGAAACATACAGCCAAGGCAACAAAGGAGTGGCTCAAAAAGAAGCACATTAAGGTCATGGAGTCGCCTAGCCAGTCTCCAGACCTTAATCCCATCGAAAACTTATGGAGGGAGCTGAAGATCCGAGTTGCCAAGCGACAGCCTCGAAATCTTAATGATTTACAGATGATCTGCAAAGAGGAGTGGGCCAAAATTCCATCTAACATGTGTGCAAACCTCATCATCAACTACAAAAAACGTCTGACTGCTGTGCTTGCCAACAAGGGTTTTGCCACCAAGTATTAAGTCTTGTTTGCCAAAGGGATCAAATACTTATTTCTCTGTGCACAATGCAAATAAATATACATAATTTTGACAATGTGATTTTCTGTTTTTTTTTTTAATATAATCTATCTCTCACTGGTAAAATTAACCTAGCCTAAAAATTCTAGACTGTTCATGTCTTTGACAGTGGGCAAACTTACAAAATCAGCAAGGGATCAAATACTTATTTCCTTCACTGTACCTGTGACAGATGCCATAGGACCTTCCCCAGTGCCAGAGCTTTCCATAAACGTGATGTGAAAGTGGCCTTAGTTAGCTGGGTGGCACTGCATGAGGGAAACCCAGTCTTTATGCGCACCTAAGGGAATTAGCAATTCTGTGACCTATCTAGGCAATGCTGATCTCACCTGACTTGCAATGAGACTAAGACTTCTCTCATGCAGTACTACCAGATGACAAATTCAACTGGTCAATAAAAGCAGCATACAGCTACAAAATTACATAGTCACTACTTAAGAAAAAAGCTGTTAAAAAAAATTACTTCCAAACTGCAGTTTAGTACATGCTGTGAGAGATAAATGGTTTATGCTCTTATGACTATACAGAATAATGGGTATTTTAGAAAGGTTAAGAGAAGAAATAGTTTGCAGATGCTCTGCCGTCCCTTGAAATTGCAAACAGATGGAGGTCAATCGCTTGACCACCCCCCTAAGCATAAAGGAAACCTAAGGGAATACCTGGTGCTCCACCAATGAGCTTTTATGGGAAAGGAAGATGTAAGGCTAGAATATACAGATGACTCATATGTTATGGAATGTTCTTTGTTCGTCTGATGCTATAAGTATGAGCACTGTAGTTCAATAAATTAGAAGTATTACTTTGAGAACTTGGTCTCAGTGTGTCTTTACTTCTCCGAGCTCGCACCCCCCCCACCTGATTTGAACCTGCATAGATGATCAAGGCGTAAAGTGACCCCATTGCGATCACAGAAATTGGCGCCCGAACAGGGACTTGACCAGAAGGACGGCACCCCACCTAGGGGATCTCCCGGGACTAGAGTGGCGACCTCCCGGACGAAGGAACGTGCAGACCACTGCTGCAGCAAGGTAAGAAGACTTAATTCTTACAAACTCTGCTCTGCACCTTCCTGTCTGGTAGGTCACCTTCCCGGTAGTACTCCTAAGGAATAGAGGGGCCACATGAGGGTATTTTTAGTGTAAAAATCTGCTCAAGTCTAAAATAAATCCTACCCTCAGGATAAAGTGCCTGATCTCTATGGCAGTATTTGTATGAATGTTGTAGAAACCCAGTTTTGTGTCACAAATGCATTTTAGAATAAGGAAATTTAAAAAAAAAAATACAAAAAAAAAAATCCGATAATCCGGCAAATTACCAGAAACATGTGTACATGCTTCAGGTGACTACGGGGATTATGATAGGCTAAATTTTAGCCCGGAAATCGAAAATTTTGTGCAGTCCAATAATCCGGCATGATGAATCAACACTTGGATTTGACACTCGCCCTATTATTTGGACTGGGGATACTAGCCGATTTACTGTAATGGTGTGGAGGATATCTCCTTGAGTGGTGTTTAAAGTAAATAAGAAGGACTGTAAAAGGAAGATTCTCTGGCCAGAGTAGAAAGTAAGTACCGAAACTAGAAACTGTCTAAAATAGATGAGAATAGAATTCATCTGTCAGTAGCTAAAATCTGTAACAAAATACGGGTGTGCCTAAGGCAGACATGGGCAAACTACGGCCCGCGGGCCACATACGGCCCGCTAGGCTTTTTAATCCGGCCCGCCGAACTTGTCCAAATAATAGTAAAAACCTCCTTTTTTTCCCCTTTCCCTGCAATGCCCACGTTTTCCCAATAGATGGCGCACTCAAAACACATTGACCGTTGTTAACCCCTTAACGCCGAAGGACGGATATATCCGTCCTCAGCAGCTGCTAGTTCGCGCAGGAGGACGGATATATCCGTCCTGTGATCGCGCGGGTACTGACAGTTTACCCACGCGATCAGCGGCAGGAGCACGGCTGTTATACACAGCCTGGCTCCTGCTGCAACTGCCGGAATCGAAGCACGCGCCGATTCCGGCAGTTTAACCCATTAAATGCCGCTGTCAACAGTGACAGCGGCATTTAATGTGTTTGACAGAGGGGGGAACTCCCTCTGTCTCCCGATCGGCGCCCCCGCAAACAAATCGCGGGTCGCCGTCGGGTTTCCATGACAGCCGGGGGTCTAACAAAGACCCCCAGGTCTGTCTTCAGCATCTGCCTGTCGAGTCAAACCAGGAGTGTACGAGGTACCAAACGCAGAGCAGGAGAGTAGTCAGTAAGCCAGGGTCATATGAAGCAGGGTCAAATAGTACAGAAGCTGCAGTAGGAAACCAAACAGAAGAATCACAAGCAAGGAGG
Organism: Rhinoderma darwinii; assembly: GCF_050947455.1. Lineage (NCBI taxonomy): Eukaryota > Metazoa > Chordata > Amphibia > Anura > Rhinodermatidae > Rhinoderma > Rhinoderma darwinii. Next base: position 377,465,734 of record NC_134688.1, on the reverse strand, counting down.
AACAGGAAAGGCAGGTATAAATAGACAGAGAGCGGGAGCTAGCTCCGTCTGGCCAGGCTGTGATAGGCTCTCCCACTCCTAAGCCTGCCATCCTGAGTGGTGGAAGATGGAGTCAGTCTCACAGACATAGAAGCAGGTACAGACTGATTACCTATGGGTGTATACACAGAAGCTGTGCCTGGCAGATCCTTAACACCATCCCATCCAGTTTCCTACAGTGGTATGGCCTCCTTCACATCACGTTTTTTGGAGGTATACATCTTTGTTCCTATATGGACAGTGATGTCAGGAGCTTTACTAGTTGACGCGCAGTGCATTGGAAGTTCTCTTACCCGCTGGACTCCAGCACTGGGGAAGCTCCTGACATCACTGTCCATATATGAATAATGATGTCAGTAGCTTCGCCAGGATCAGAGCCCATGGCCAGAGCGTTTTTGATTCTCTGCCTAGGAACTCCGACATTGTAAAGCTTTTTGACATTATTGTTCATCTATGGACAGTGACATCAAGAACTTCCCCAGGGCTGGAGTCCAGGGGCAAAAGCACTTTTGATGCTCTGCCCGGGACTACGGCTCTGGGGAGGCTCCCTCACATATACGTTTAACATATACAGTGAAGGAAACAAGTATTTGATCCCTTGCTGATTTTGTACGTTTGCCCACTGTCAAAGACATGAACAGTCTAGAATTTTTAGGCTAGGTTAATTTTACCAGTGAGAGATAGATTATATAAAAAAAAAAAAAAATTCACATAGTCAAAATTATATATATTTATTTGCATTGTGCACAGAGAAATAAGTATTTGATCCCCTACCAACCATTAAGAGTTCAGCCTCCTCCAGACCGGTTACACGCTCCAAATCAACTTGGTGCCTGCATTAAAGACAGCTGTCTTAAATGATCACCTGTATAAAAGACTCCTGTCCACAGATTCAATTAATCAGTCTGACTCTAACCTCTACAACATGGGCAAGACCAAAGAGCTTTCTAAGGATGTCAGGGACAAGATCATAGACCTGCACAAGGCTGGAATAGGCTACAAAACCATAAGTAAGATGCTGGGTGAGAAGGAGACAACTGTTGGTGCAATAGTAAGAAAATGGAAGACATACAAAATGACTGTCAATCGACATCGATCTGGGGCTCCATGCAAAATCTCACCTCGTGGGGTATCCTTGATCCTGAGGAAGGTGAGAGCTCAGCCGAAAACTACACGGGGGGAACTTGTTAATGATCTCAAGGCAGCTGGGACCACAGTCACCAAGAAAACCATTGGTAACACATTACGCCGTAATGGATTAAAATCCTACAGTGCCCGCAAGGTCCCCCTGCTCAAGAAGGCACATGTACAGGCCCGTCTGAAGTTTGCAAATGAACATCTGGATGATTCTGAGAGTGATTGGGAGAAGGTGCTGTGGTCAGATGAGACTAAAATTGAGCTCTTTGGCATTAAGGGTATGTTCACACGGCCTATTTACGGACGTAATTCGGACGTTTTTGCCCCGAATTACGTCTGAAAATAGTGCCTCAATAGCGCTGACAAACATCTGCCCATTGAAAGCAATGGGCAGACGTTTGTCTGTTCACACGAGGCGTATATTTACGCGCCGCTGTCAAATGACGGCGCGTAAATAGACGCCCGCGTAGAAGAAGTGACCTGTCACTTCTTTGGCCGTAATTGGAGCCGCTATTCATTGACTCCAATGAATAGCAGCGCTAATTACGGCCGTAATTGACGCGGCGTTCAAGCGCCTGCACATGCCGGTACGGCTGAATTTACGGGGATGTTTTCAGGCTGAAACATCCCCGTAATTTCAGCCGTTACGGACCCCCGCCGTGTGAACATACCCTAACTCAACTCGCTGTGTTTGGAGGAAGAGAAATGCTGCCTATGACCCAAAGAACACCGTCCCCACTGTCAAGCATGGAGGTGTGTTTGACATTTAATGTGTTTGACAGAGGGGGGAACTCCCTCTGTCTCCCGATCGGCGCCCCCGCAAACAAATCGCGGGTCGCCGTCGGGTTTCCATGACAGCCGGGGGTCTAACAAAGACCCCCAGGTCTGTCTTCAGCATCTGCCTGTTAGGCGATGCCAGAGGCATGACCTAACAGGTTGCCTGTCAGTTTTAGGGCGGGTTCACACATAGCGGAATTTCACTTAAATTCCGCTGCGGACACTCCGCAGCGTTAATCCGCAGCGGAGCCGTTTCTCCATTGACTTTCACTTTAATTTAGCAGTGTTCGTTTACACGATGCGTACAATTCCGCTGCGGAGCATAGGCTGCGGAGCGGAATTTGGTGTCCGCAGCATGCTCTGTCTGTTGCGGAGCAGTGGCGGACTGGTTGCGGACTCATGGCGGAATTTCTCCATTGACTTCAATGGAGAGTCAAAATTCCGCAATGAAGTCCGCAGATCTTATGTGTGCTGCGGAGCGTATTGTTTTTACTACCATGACATTTCTTCATTCTGGCTGGACCTATGTATTTCTAGGTCTACAGCCAGACTGAGGAAGTCAATGGGGCTCCCGTAATGACGGGAGCGTTGCTAGGAGACGTCTGTAAATAGTCACTGTCCAGGGTGCTGAAAGAGTTACGCGATCGGCAGTAACTGTTTCTGCACCCGGGACAGTGACTACCGATCTCAATATACATGTATCTGTAAAAAAACATATAAGTTCATACTTACCGAGAACTCCCTGCGTCTGTCTCCAGTCCGGCCTCCCAGGATGACGTTTCAGTGTAAGTGACGGCTGCAGCCAATCACAGGCCAAGCACAGGCTGCAGCGGTCACATGGACTGGAGCGTCATCCAGGGAGGTCGGGCCGGATGCCGAAAGAGGGACGCGTCACCAAGACAACGGCCGGTAAGTATGAATTTCTTTGACTTTCACTAGGGAAAGTGCTGTCCCTTCTCTCTATCCTGCACTGAATAGGGAGAAGAGAAGCACTTTTCCTGCAGTCCGCAGCGGCCAGTCCGCATCAATTTTCTGCACATTTTGTGCAGATCCGCTGCAGAATCTGCAACGCAGATTCTGTGCGGCATTGATGCGGACAGTTGCGGAGGAAATCCGCCACGTGTGGTCATGCCCTTACACTGACAGGCAATAATGCTTTGGTATACGAAGTATACCAAAGCATTATATATGCGATCGGCATATCGCATAGTGAAGTCCCCTGGTGGGACTAAAAAAAAAAAAGTAAAACCGTTAAATAAAGTTTGTGAAAAAAAAAATAAAAAAAATTACAGTCAAAGTCAAATAAAACTACTTTTTTGCCCCAAAAAGTGGTTTTATTTAATAAAACGGTCAAAACAAATCACACATACACATATATGGTATCCCCGCGATCGTAACAACTTGACCAATAAAATGAACACATTAATTAAACCGCCGGATGAACGGCGTCCAAAGAAAACGCAAAAAACAACGGCAAAATTCTCTCTTTTCTCCCATTCCCCCCATAAAAAATAAAATAAAAGTTCATCTATAAGTCCTATGTACCCCAAAATAGTACTAATGAAAACTACACATTGTCCCGCAAAAATCAATCCCACGTACGGCCACATCGACGGAAAAATAAAAAAATTACGCCTCTTGGAACGCGGCGATGCAAAAACAAGTAATTTTTTTCTAAAAGGGTTTTTATTGTGCAAACGTAGAAAAAAACATATAAAACCTTTACACATTTGGTATCCCTGTAATCGTGCCGACCCATAGAATAAAGTTAACATGTTATTTACGCTGCATAGTAAACGGTGTAAATTTATAACGTGAAAATTAATGCTGGAATAGCTGCTTATTTTCAATTCTCTCCTAAAATAAAGTTAATAAAAGTTAATCAATATGTTATAAGCATCTAAAAATGGTACAATTACAAAATACAACTCGTCCCGGAAAAAACAAGCCCTTATACGGCTATGTCGACGGAATAAAAAAAGAGTTACGACTCTTGGAATGCGACCGTGGAAAAACAAAAAATAATCCTTGGTCATTAACGTGCAAAATGGCCCGGTCATTAAGGGGTTAATGTGGCGCGTATTTCTCTTTATTTCACTTTAATTTTCACTTCGTTTCACGTCACCATTAAGCCCTTCGGTTTTCAAAGAGTACAATATCAGCCGTCACTTTGCCACGAAGCATGCAAACTATGCTAGCAAGCAGTCAACACAAGAACGGGCGGCTACTGCTCAGAGGTTGGCAGCTAATTTACAGAGTCAACAGAACTTTTTTCTTGATAAATCACAGTGCGTATGTTATTTTAATCTATTTACATTTCCTTCTCCCAGTATCTGCGAAATAGTATGTAAATGCCATATCTTGCATATTCCTTGAGACAAATTTATTAACTGATAAGGGCTATTTTTCACATTTGAAAGACAGTTAATAAATTGGGTTGTAGTGTTCTTACTGTGCTATGAGGTTTGCACACACTACATTTAATGCTTTAGTATATCCGGCCCAAACACTCCCTCCAAATGCTCCTGGCCCGGCCCCTCTGTCAAATTTTAGAACCCATTGTGGCCCGCGAGTCAAAAAGTTTGCCCACCCCTGGCCTAAGGCCACCACTTACAGTCACAAGATGGGAAACTTGGTTACCCTCTTTAAAGATGAACACCCCAAAGGACAAACCGCCAAACAGGTAGTAGCAGAAAGAGAAGGTAAAAAGGCGACACAGGGAATAAAAAAATTAATGAAAGCATGTGGTCTAGAATCCCATGGACGGTTAGATGCAGACAAACGGAATGAATGTTGTGACACAAAGCGTGGATGGCTGAAAGATAAAGGGTTGACTGAGAAAGCCGAAGCATGGAAGAAAGTGTCAGAGGAAGTAACGCAGGGGGATGCATGGAAACAGAAAGTAAGAAAAGGTTTTATTATGATTGCTATAATGAAAATCCAGGAAAAAGGACAGAGAAGGTAGGTAGACCCCCGGGGTATGGAGACAGAACGGCAAATGGTCCAGAAGGATGGACGTGTTTTTTGGACGAGGGATGTATGTTATGCATGTGGCGCTCCCAGACCTAGGGACAAATATCCTCTAGGTATATACCCAGTAGTGCCAGGATACTCGAACAACAACCCTTTTGCGCCTGCCCCCACGCATATACCGGAACCATATAAGCAGGTTGCAGGAATGGCCCCAGTGGTGTTAGCAGGGGTAATTACTAGGGCAGGTAAAACAAATAAAGGAGCAGAGGGAGGGGATGAGGAAGACGAAGAGGAGCAAAAAGAGCAAAACAGGAAGGACAAGGCAAAAAGAGAGGAACAAGAAAGAGAAAGAGAAAGGCAGCTCCAAACCCTCCAAGACCAGATGGATGAAGGGAGGAATATACCAGTGGGGAAAGACGCTACAGAGGCGCTGAATGCAGTTGCCTCCAAGCTCCAGGTACTGACCAACATATACGCTAGCGAGGCAGATAAGAAAATTAGGAAAAGGGAATATAAGTACAAACCCTGGAATCCCAGGGATGCACTTATACTAGTCCAAAAAGCCCCGGATCCAGAGGCAGAACCCATACCCTTCTATAGATATCTAGAACAGATACAGAGTATGTACAAAGCAACCTGGCAGGACCTAGCACAATTGATACATACAAAAATGGGAGGATATAGTGCCACAGTATTGGATCACTTAGAACCCCTAGCAGGAGGGGAGGAATGGAGACAGAGTGAGGATTCAGGGGATCAACTGGTGATACAGCTAAAAGAGTGGGCAACTCACAAGCAAGCCGAGTTAGGAGTAAATTTAACGGACCTCACTCAGGAAAACTCAGAAACGGTGGAGAAATTCTTCACTCGGCTCCAGACAAGCTGGAAGAACATGGGGTATCGAGAACGAAACCCTTTGGACTGTAGACTGCTTACTAGTAGTTTTGTGGAAGGATTAAAAAGACCCATACAAGACGGGCTGAAAACGGCCAGACCAGAATATCGTAGTCTAGACCCTAGAGATTTGCTGAAGGTAGCTCAGGGAGTGGAGCAGGGATTAAAAGCCCAGACTCAGCGTAGGAAGCAGACCACGGGGGTAGGAATTTACCAGAACCCACAGGGGACACAGAATAGACCCCCCCATAGGGAAATAATATGTTACAACTGTCAAAAGACAGGGCATATTGCCAGAAATTGTAGAGGCCCAAAGCGCTCCAGACAGACCGAAGGCATTCTTTTCAGTCCCTCTACATACTGATTGCCAATACCTTTTTGCATCCACCCATCAAGGCAAACAAGATGCATGGACCGTTCTACCTCAAGGTGCCCACAATTCACCCAGTGCTTACACGGCTGCTATGCAAACAGTATTAGACGATTGGCTGCCACCACCGGATGTTGTATTATTGCAGTATGTCGATGATTTACTTCTTTGCTGTCCCTCTTCCGAAGCGTGTATCCAAGCTTCGGTATCACTGTTGAAGTTTTTAGCGGAAAATGGGTGCAAGGCCTCTAAAGATAAATTGCAATTTTGTTGTACTCAAGTTGTATTTTTAGGACACTGTGTAGCACAAGGCACGAGGCATCTCACACACAGCAGAGTAGAAACTATTGTACAAATACCAGTTCCAAAATCTTTAAATGCTTTACGTACATTTTTAGGTTTAGTCTCTTACTGCAGACCATGGATTCGTTCCGCATCCATTCTCATGCAGCCTCTGTATGACTGCCTCAGTAGCCAGCCTTTCCATCTTACGCCCGAAGCTGAAGAGAACTTCCACACTTTGAAATTGGTGGTCCAGACAGCCCCAGCTCTCAGGACCCCCAATTATGACAAGATTTTTCGATTATATTGTACTGAACAAAATGGCCATGCCACGTCTGTACTTACGCAAGCACATGGTCCACAACAGCGCCCAGTTGCCTACTATTCAGCTAGGCTTGACCCGGTTGCCCGTGGATCCCCATCCTGTGTACGAGCTATTATTGCAGTTAACCTTATGTTGAATAAAGCGTCTGATCTTGTATTAGCATTTCCTGTACAGATATATGCCCCCCATGATATTACTGCTATTCTAACTCAAGTACAACCTAAGCATTTGTCCACTGCCAGACATCTAAGATTAACCTATGTGCTTCTTCTCCCTGAGCAGGTTACACTCCATAGGTGTACCACTTTGAACCCAGCTACTTTACTGCCTCTGGAGCAAGGGGGAGTAGAGACAGGTAAAGTATGGTCGGAATATCTACCAGATACTGAAGAACATGATTGTATGGCCCTTATGGCTCAGGAAACAGTGGGGTTCGCACATGTGAAAGATACCCCACTCCAAAATCCAGACCTGATACTCTTTGTGGATGGTTCACGGTATTGTGTGCAAGGTTCTTTCTTCACAGGCTATGAAGTCACCACAGAACATACCGTACTTGAAACAGCATCCTTACCGGCCTCACGCTCCGCACAAGAAGCAGAACTAAAAGCACTTGCCCAAGCCTGCCATCAGGCCACAGGTAAAACAGCAAATATCTACACTGACTCTCGGTATGCATTTGGGATTGCACACGATTATGGCCCCATATGGAGGGCAAGACAATTTTTGACTTCAGCAGGTACCCCAGTTAAGAATGCGGATTTCGTAAAGTATTTGATGGAGTCTTTATTATTACCAACTGAGGTAGCAGTAATAAAGATAAAAGCTCACACTACGGCCAACACACCAGAAGCAAGGGGAAATGCCCTGGCAGACGAAGCGGCAAAGCAAGCAGCACAGAAGCTACCCGTGTTAGCAGCCGTATGTCAGATAAAAGATCCAGAGGAAACAAGACCAGCTGTAAGCCCGGAACTACTGCAAAAACTTCAAGGACAAGCAACAAAAGAAGAAAAAGACAAGTGGACGGCCCAAGGAGCAACGCTACGAAAAGATGGCCTCTGGCAATGCCAGAATAAACTGTGCCTGCCTAAGACAATGTTCCCTATGATGGCACAGGTAACGCATGGACAGACACACCAGTCAAAAACAGCAATGATGGACTTGGTTAACAAAACCTGGTATGCTCCAGGGTTTAGCACTGTAGCGAGTAAGTTTGTACAAGGGTGTATGGTATGTGCCACCAATAACGTGGGGAGAACAGTGAAAGTGCCACAAAAACACACCCCAAAGCCAATTTACCCATTCCAGAGACTACAGATAGACTATATTCAATTACCAAAAGTCGGTACCTATGAGTATGTGCTTGTTTGTATTGATCTCTTTTCAGGATGGCCAGAAGCATTTCCAGTAACCAAAGCTACAGCCGTAGCCACAGCAAAGAAACTGATCAACGAGGTGGTGTGCAGATATGGAGTTCCGGAAGTAATTGAGAGCGACAGAGGAACACACTTTACGGGTGAAATCATGAACAATGTTTTATCTTCGTTAGGTATAAACCAAGCATTCCACACACCATACCATCCGCAAAGTAGTGGTAAGGTTGAGAGATTAAACGGGACTCTCAAATTGAAAATCCAAAAAGCTATGGTAGAAACCGGGAAACCATGGACCGAGTGTCTACCATTAGCCTTGTTCTCAGTAAGATACACGCCCACAAAAAGAACAGGTCTCAGCCCGTATGAGATCTTATTTGGGTCGGCTCCCAGACTAGGATGTTATTTTCCACAGGTGCTCCAGATGCAGTATGGTAGGTTAACTGACTATGTATCAACCCTGAACAAACAATTGACCAAGGTGCATGCACAAGTATTTTCTTCCATTCCAGACCCAGAATCGGTTGCCGGCGCGCATAAGCTAGAACCAGGAGATTGGGTCGTTGTCAAAAGACACGTGAGGAAGAGCCTTGAGCCACGGTTTGATGGTCCTTTTCAAGTTTTGCTCGTTACAAGCACCTCAGTAAAGCTAGAAGGAAAACCCAGATGGATACATGCCAGCCACTGTAAAAAGGTCCTGATACTATCAGAAGAATCTCAAGAAGCGTCAAAGACGAAGGACTGAGAAGTCAAGATGAAGCTTTTCTCGGTTGTTGCGATAATTACTGTTTTTATGATGTTACACAATGTATGGACAGCAACCCCTTTGGTAAAAATACAAGGGGTAGGAACGGGATTAGGAGTATTGAATGGTATACAGTTAGAAACAGTTATGAACAAATTAAACTCAGTGGGAGATGACACATCTACTGCATTAAGGATAGGTGCGTCATGGTTACCTACTACCTTTGACTTACAGCAAAAAGGGTTAGCTATAGATGAACTGTTTCTAAATGTTTTTAATGAAAGTATGCTAACCGAATATAGAACATTACAGAATGTATCAACTTTTGTAAATTGGACAGTATGTACGCTTAAAACGATGTGGCAACAAGAACAGATGAATAATTTTAAGAATAAATTGTTTAGTAGTCATGTTAGGCAATGGACAGACATTCTGCCCATAGGAAAGAGAAATGATACGTGGTTATTGTTACAGCCTGAGTATACTGAGTGTACACCTAAATGGTGTGCAGGAAGACTAATAGCATTTAATGTGAAAAATCCTACTCTATTATGCAAATTTATTGTTATGCCAATGGTAATGATTGATCCGGTGACATTATTAGGACAATATTGGATGCCGGAAATGAAAGGAACACACATAGATTCTCAAAATAAGACAAGGAATATAGATTTGTGCCAATTAACAGAGCAAGGATATGTATGTAATCAACAGTCAGGGATATATGAACCCTGTCTAATGCAGCACCAGGATAATGTATGCGCACTCACTATAATCCCAGAAGCTAACCTACAGGTTTATATTGAAGTAGGCCCCTTGCATGTATGTCTCATAATGGATGACCTAAAGACACTTAAACAATTTAATGTCACCAGTCCATTCTCAGGGTGTTTGTATAATGTGACTCATTTGAATTGGGGTAATGATACGGTAGTCTTCTTGCCCACCCTAGAAGAAATTATGTCTACAATATGGGTTCCTGAACCACTACCTTATAGCAATTTTAGTTTACCGTTAGAAGAACTAAGAAGGGTATTACAAAAATCACAAGATGTCCAGAAATTAATAAAAGAACACAATGTAACCTTAAATAAAGTAAAAGTATTGGCCACTATAGCTTCAGGAAAAATAGTGCATTTATCCTCAGCCATAAAGGATGTTAGTGCCCACCACTGGTATGATATTTTCACAGGATTTTCCCCTACAGCTACTACAATATTACACGTATTGTTTCAACCTTTAATCTGTATGATGATATTATTTGTACTACTTACATGTTTCAATTGTTATGCTTTATGTAAGATAAGAAATGCTTTTTCTCGAAGACCTATACACTATGAGCAGAGACGGATGTTGTGAGTTTAAGAGATAAGATGGTTAAAATCACAAAAGGGGGAATTTGTGAGAGATAAATGGTTTATGCTCTTATGACTATACAGAATAATGGGTATTTTAGAAAGGTTAAGAGAAGAAATAGTTTGCAGATGCTCTGCCGTCCCTTGAAATTGCAAACAGATGGAGGTCAATCGCTTGACCACCCCCCTAAGCATAAAGGAAACCTAAGGGAATACCTGGTGCTCCACCAATGAGCTTTTATGGGAAAGGAAGATGTAAGGCTAGAATATACAGATGACTCATATGTTATGGAATGTTCTTTGTTCGTCTGATGCTATAAGTATGAGCACTGTAGTTCAATAAATTAGAAGTATTACTTTGAGAACTTGGTCTCAGTGTGTCTTTACTTCTCCGAGCTCGCACCCCCCCCCACCTGATTTGAACCTGCATAGATGATCAAGACGTAAAGTGACCCCATTGCGATCACAATGCCTTACTCCTTTTCTTAGATTGAAGTTATCCCATTGATCAGCTAATTTCTGGGGCACCTTCAATCTACAACAGTCTAGGGGCTTTTCTCTAGGTCCAGTTGCAACAAATTTCCAATGATGACAAGAACTAATGTAACTTCCATATACATAGAGAAAACGAATAAGACGTCATCAAAATATAACTATTTATAAATGCTGAAGCTCTTAATAATCAAAAAGGCTGAAATTCAGAACTGAATGGTCCGCTATATCTTCTTCTGTGTTGTTCTTTTACAATTGTTTTGGATGTTTTTATATAAATATTTAGACTATTTCTAATACTGTTTTATATCACATATGCCCTCAAATTTACTTGCTTTGAAGACTTTACCGACTTTTGAAACAATCTGTGATAAGGTTTTCCACACCATATATTTTGCTCAGCAGGAATGAAATAGTGTTACTAGATTGCTTTCTTTGCCTTCTCGTGGTTTAATTTGCACTGTTGTAGAGGTCTGAAATAGGACCGCAGCATGAAGTCACTGTTGCCTCAAGGAGTATGAACCCACATTACACAGATAAAATGCACAATATTTTCCTGACCTGTATGCTGCGCTCTGTATGCTCAAGTTTTTGAATTATGTACAATTATACATCCCACTACGCATTTATAGAGGAGCACCAATTTTCTTTTCAACTTTGTTTGACCTTGCAACAGTAAGAAAGACGCCTTGTCTGCCAGGGAAACATCAATGCCTCGAACTGGATTCTACTTCTAAAAAGAGACCCTAAACTGATTCATTGCTTGCTCTTTTGTTCCTAACTTTACTTTCTTGTAAGTATTTTCTATGGAAAAGTATCTGCTTTGTCACTGTTATTTTATAAAACAATTTTTTTTGCTAATAAAGTACAGTAATAATGGTTAAAAATAACAACAAAGGACAACCAAATGCAATTAAACATAAATTACTTACTCTATAGCAGGGGTCTCAAACTCGGCCGGGTAAGTGGGCCGCATATAGAAAAAATGGGAAGTTGACGGGCCGCATTACTTTCAAATTTGATACAATACAAAATTATTGTTAATCAATTAGTTATTTGAACTACTATAACACTATATTACTAGAATAATAATACTACATTACTATAATAATAGCGCTAGGTTTAAAATTTGAGATATTTCTCCACGTGCGTATTTCAACAATCCAGCTTTCCAGTTTAAGTGTCGCTAAATGCAGTCCGGCGGCTCAATTAGCACACATGTCAAGATTGGGCAGCCCCTTTTTAGATGCCGCAGTGCCCTCTGTGGATGCTGCCGCAGTGCCCTCTGTGGATAATGCAACACACCCCTAGATAAGGCCACAGTGCCCTCTGTAGATAAGGCCACAGTGCCCTCTGTAAATAAGGCCACAGTGCCCTCTGTAGATAAGGCCACAGTGCCCTCTGTAGATAAGGCCACAGTGCCCTCTGTAGATAAGGCCACAGTGCCCTCTGTAGATAAGGCCACAGTGCCCTCTGTAGATAATGCAACACACCCCTAGATAATGCCAGTGTCCTCTTCAGATACTGTCACACACCCACTTGTAGATAACGCCACAGTGCCCTCTGTAGAGGCTGCCACTGTGCCCTCTGTAGAGGCTGCCAAAGTGCCCTCTGTAGAGGCTGCCAAAGTGCCCTCTGTAGAGGCTGCCAAATTGCCCTCTGTAGAGGCTGGCAAAGTGCCCTCTGTAGAGGCTGCCCCAGTGCACTCTGTAGAGGCTGCCCCAGTGCCCTCTGTAGAGGCTGCCCCAGTGATGTCAGGGGCTTGCCCAGAGCTGGAGTCCCGGAGCAGAGCCGCTTCTGGCACTCTGCCTGGGATTCCAGCTCTGCTCCTGACATCACAGTCCATATATGGACAGAGATGTCAGGGGCAACCCCAGAGCTGGAGTCCCAGGCAGAGCGCTAGTAGGCTCTTCCTGGGACTCCAGCTGTGCTCCTGACATCACTGGGACTCCTGCTCTGGGGAAGCCCCTGACATCATTGTCGATGTATGGACAGCGATGTCAGAGGCTTCCCCAGAATCCCGGAGCAGAGCCGATAATAGCGCTCTGCCCGGGACTCCGCTCTGGGGAAGACCCTGACACACTGTCCATATATGGGCAGCGATGTCAGGGAATTCCACAGAGTCCCGGAGCAGAGCCTGTACTAGCGCTCTGCCCGGGACTCCGGCTCTGGGTAAGCCCCAGACATCGCTGTTCATATGTGGACGGCGATGTCAGGGAATTCCACAGAGTCCCGGAGCAGAGCCGACACCAGCGCTCTGTTCGGGACTCCGGCTCTGGGGAAGCCCCAGACATCGCTGTTCATATGTGGACAGCGATGTCAGGGAATTCCACAGAGTCCCGGAGCAGAGCCAACACCAGCGCTCTGCTCGGGACTCCGGCTCTGGGGAAGCCCCAGACATCGCTGTTCATATGTGGACAGCGATGTCAGGGAATTCCACGGAGTCCCGGAGCAGAGCCAACACCAGCACTCTGCTCGGGACTCCGGCTCTGGGGAAGCACCAGACATCCACATATGAACAGCGCTGTCCACATATGAACAGCGATGTCAGGGAATTCCACAGAGTCTCGGAGCAGAGCCGACACCAGCGCTCTGCTCGGGACTCCGGCTCTGGGGAAGCCCCAGACATCGCTGTTCATATGTGGACAGCGATGTCAGGGAATTCCACAGAGTCCCGGAGCAGAGCCGACACCAGCGCTCTGCTCGGGACTCCGGCTCTGGGGAAGCCCCAGACATCGCTGTTCATATGTGGACAGCGATGTCAGGGAATTCCACAGAGTCCAGGAGCAGAGCCGACACCAGCGCTCTGCTCCGCTCTGGGCAAGACCCTGACACACTGTCCATATATGGGCAGCGATGTCAGGGAATTCCACAGAGTACCGGAGCAGAGCCGACACCAGCGCTCTGCCTGGGACTCCGGCTCTGGGGAAGCCCCAGACATCGCTGTTCATATGTGGACAGCGATGTCAGGGAATTCCAGAGTCTCGGAGCAGAGCCGATACTAGCGGCTCTGTGTCCCGCGGGCCGCAGATGACAGCCCCAGGGGCCGCATGCGGCCCGCGGGCCGCGTGCTTGAGACCCCTGATCTATAGCTATCTACATGTATGTATTCAGTGAAATCTCTCCAAAAGACCATGTTTCTGAGAAGACCACCCCCTTATCCAGACCGGATTTCCTGTGACCGATTATCTGTTCCACCACATGTTATGCATACTGGTAATGTTGTCTGAGAAGACCAGCAGGATAGCGTAATACTAGCACAAGACCTACTTATGAATGCCCTAGCAAACTGCCTGTGTATTTAACATAAACAGGGTAAGATACTGGCATATATGTATCTTACAAAGTAAAAATAAAATATCAACAAAAACATCTCCCTATAAGATTAACTAATTATTAAAATAAAGGTTAAACAAGTGTGAAAAGAGAGAAACCCTTATGAATTTTTTTTTTTTAATAAATCCATTTTATTAAATATTAAAGGAGTATTTTCAACTCTCACATTTATGGTGTATTTACAGGATATGCCATAAATGTGTCATAAGTGTGGGGTTCCACCTCTAGGTGGAAGAATAAGGACCCCCGTCCTGCCTAATGAGGCGGTTACCGCATCCAGGTGGATAGACAATGGAGAGAGGGCCGCGAGGCTTTCTCCATTCAGGCCCTATTGGAGTTAAAGTAACAGGCGAGCAAATGCCCCCGTTCTCACCAGATGTGGGACACACCCTTATCCCACATTTATGGCTTATCCTGTGGATATGCCATGTATTGTGAATTGGGAATATCGCTAAATTTGGAAGACATCAAATACTGTAGACATATTTGGTATCCCCATAACCATAATGACCTGTAAATTAAATCTATAACATTATTTAAGATTATTGGTGGGCAGCGTAAAAAATAAAATAAAAAAAATACTAAGGCAAAATAGTTTTGTGTCTACATCGCCCCATATTATAAATTCATAAAAATGAAATGCTAAAATGTTTGTACCCATCACAAAGTACAACTTGTCCTGCAAAATACAAGGACATGCTGGAGTAAAAACAAAAAAGTTCTGACGGTCAGAATGTGGGAAAGCAAAAATAAAAAAAATCTATTTGGTCATGAAAATAGTTAAAAAGCTGGCTTTTATGTTTTACATTGCTTGTAGAAATGTGGCTTTTCATATACTCTTCCATTTTTTTTCATTGAAGGCACCCAATAAGTCTTTAAAGGTTAATATGTAAGTGAACAAATTTTTACTCTACTTTATCCTACTATTTTCAATAGGTACCATCGTGAAAGGGCCAGCGACGGGACAAGCTCTCTTTGTACCCAAGACAAAGGCTTTAAAATGTGCCCATCCCCCAGTTTTTCTTAAATTCAGTGTTAGGGTATGTGCACACGACCTATTTTCAGACGTAATTCAGGCGTTTTACGCCTCGAATCACGCCTGAAAAGACGGCTCCATTACGTCTGCAAACATCTGCCCATTGCTTGCAATGGGTTTTACGATGTTCTGTTCCCACGAGGTGTAATTTTACGCGTCGTTGTCAACAGACGGCACGTAAAAATACGCTCCGCTTCAAAGAAATGCATGTCACTCCTTGGGACGTTTTTGGAGCTGTTTTTGTTTGACTCCAATGAAAAACCGCTCCAATTACGTCCGTAAAAGACGCCACGAAAAACGCGAGTACTCGCAAAAACTTCTGAAATTCAGGAGCTGTTTTCATCTGAAAACAGCTCCGAAATTTCAGATGTATTTTGCGTTTGCGTGTGAACATACCCTTATAGCTGTCAGTTGTTCATCTGATACTTCTGCAATGGTGATCTCTCACTATCACTTTTTTTTGTTTATATTGTTTAATTTTAATTTTTTTTCAGAAACCACTTGTTTTAGAGGAAGCTCGTTGCATATGGGTTTACACAGCCTTCAAAGGACCCAATGTTTCAATTATGTAAATAGGTAATCATGTAAATTATGTAAATGATCAATTTGCCACTTGCTGCGCCTAGCAACTGACGGCACCGCCGAGGGGGAAAAGCCAGATATCCACAGCCTTGCGTAGATCCTATGACGTAACATGGTATTCATTAGAATGGCTGGTGGTATCTATTGATACGTGCCACCATCACTTCCAGTCCTAGATATCAAAGAGGGAAGATGGCACCTGGCCCCCAGTATTGAATTGGGATACCTCATTATTTATTTTTATGATGCTGCAGTTATGGAGGAGGGTGTAGACAAGAGCAGTGTCAGACTGGGGTTCCTGGGGCCCACCAGAGAAAATGCTTCATGTATTTCACATCCACTTTTTACACAGGACATCTACATCAAACAACAATAATGTCTAAAAGGTTATTTAGGAATCCACCCATGGGAAATATATCCTAGTGGCTAAAACGCGACTCTGACAAAAAAAATCTTATACTTACCCTGAATTCTTTGTTTCTTTGTCCAAGGCCGTCCGCCTGGGATGAGGTTTCATCCCATGTGACCATTGCAGCGGTCACATGGGATTAAACATCATACCAGGAAGCCGGGCTGCAGGACATCAGAGGGTAAGTATGTGTTTTTGTTTTCTACATGCCGCTTTCTGTAGTGGACATTCCGGATGAAAAACTGCGCCACAATTTGGTGCGGTTTTTAAGCCAGAATTCCCTGCGGCACCCAGGGTGGTTACGTTGTGTGCTTTTATGCAGCATATCTGCCCTTTGTGAATAAAGCCATAAAATGTTCTTTTCACAACATATTAAGTCACAATTCATTACTTAGGTTGTAGATTGTGAATTAAACACTCTATCATATGACACAACTTCTCGAGAGCCACATCTGCAACTTTTCTGAATAAATATAATTTTTAATGACCAAATATGAAACAGAATTTTTGTAGCACTGTATCTGCAGTTGCTGCAGACATAATGATTTGTTCCAAACAATGAGCTTTTTCATTTTGCTCAGTGATACTTTTAGTTTATCTGTGTTGTAAAGTTGTTACCCTGTCTGATGCAATACTTTAGGACACGGACCATTTGGTAACAGCAGGAGTGACTTTTTGAAATTGTTGCTATTATAATAACACATTTTCTCTAGAGGCACAATTTTACTATACCAGAACATATTTATAACTGCTGGATAATGTGCTAAAATGTGTCGTACACTAAGTATTAAGCACGTATTAAAAAAATGGTGTTATAACACACAAAATAATTATTGAGCCAAGGGAGGAAATCTAGGGTTTTACTCAGAAAAACACGTTTTGTTGGTTACTTATGAAAGCTTTAGTGGAATTTAGTCATTTGTCTTCTTCATGAAGAATGGTGAGAAAATCAACTTCCTTTAACATTCCTATTGTGGACCAAACACAATGTATTAATAATAGCATCAGTATTACTCATTCTTATGAACAATACAAGTGAAAAGTACACTATAAAAAGCTATGCAAGCATAAAATTCAGATTTATGCATAACATATACAAGAAGGTAGTGGACAAAAGGCAGGTTAGCTGCATTTCTGTATAGAAAGAACACAATATATAAATATATATGTATATATATGCTAGTCTCCCAAAGAGGTGTGAGTTTTCCCCAGCTTTAAAGAGGCTCTGTCACCAGATTTTGCAACCCCTATCTGCTATTGCAGCAGATAGGCGCTGCAATGTAGATTACAGTAACGTTTTTATTTTTAAAAAACGAGCATTTTTGGCAAAGTTATGACCATTTTTGTATTTATGCAAATGAGGCTTGCAAAAGTCCAAGTGGGCGTGTTTAAAGTAAAAGTCCAAGTGGGCGTGTATTATGTGCGTACATCGGGGCGTTTTTACTACTTTTACTAGCTGGGCGTTCTGACGAGAAGTATCATCCACTTCTCTTCAGAACGCCCAGATTCTGGCAGTGCAGACACAGCGTGTTCTCGAGAGATCACGCTGTGACGTCACTCACAGGTCCTGCATCGTGTCGGACGAGCGAGGACACATCGGCACCAGAGGCTACAGTTGATTCTGCAGCAGCATCAGCATTTGCAGGTAAGTCGATGTAGCTACTTACCTGCAAACGCTGATGCTGCTGCAGAATCAACTGTAGCCTCTGGTGCCGATGTGGCCGACACGATGCAGGACCTGGGGCAGGAAGTGAGTGACGTCACAGCGTGATCTCTCGAGAACACGGCTGTGTGTCTGCACTGCCAGAAGCTGGGCTTTCTGAAGAGAAGTGGATGATACTTCTCATCAGAACGCCCAGCTAGTAAAAGTAGTAAAAACGCCCCGATGTACGCACATAATACACGCCCACTTGGACTTTTACTTTAAACACGCCCACTTGGACTTTTGCAAGCCTCATTTGCATAAATACAAAAATGGTCATAACTTGGCCAAAAATGCTCGTTTTTTAAAAATAAAAACGTTACTGTAATCTACATTGCAGCGCCTATCTGCTGCAATAGCAGATAGGGGTTGCAAAATCTGGTGACAAAGCCTCTTTAAAGCTGTCAACAGTCGGATCTCTTTAAATGATAACATCTAAGAGATGCCCTTACAACAGTTAGGCCTAATTCTCATCTTCATTTAAGGCTCCGTCAGGGGCCTCCGTTGCAGATTCCGCACATGCTGCACTATTGTTTCCGGTAAAAACCACAGACTCCCCGACGGAACCCAATTAAAATCAATGGGTTCTGTAGGGTGATGGTTGTCTCCGTTCTGCAATGGAACTTGTGCTTATGGAATTTTCGTTATTCTGCTCCTCTGAAAGAGCAGAACAAAACAATGCCGAACGCAGAGGTGAACAGGACCTTAGCTGGATGCTCTTGTCTGTCTCAATAGTTCAGAAAGGCACAGCTGTCAAAAGACAGCCACATCCTACTGATGCATAGATCACATGTATCTTCCATTTAAGGGAATTGGCAAGGTGCAGCACACCGTGTTGGAGCATGGACAGGTAAGTAATAATAATGCACTGTGGTTGACACTTTTATAGGGGACATCGTTATGAGGTACTGTGTGGCTGTCACCGTTATGAGGGAGATGGTTATAGTGGTACTGGTTTGTTGGCATTGTTAAGGTGGGAACTATGGGCATGTATGCAGGGCCGGCTCCAGGTTTATGTGGGTCCTTGGATGACACAGACTTAGTGGTCCCCTTTTGCGGAGGAACTCACAGCAGTAGTAAAATGGCAGAAAACTTCACTTTATGACCCTATATAGAAGTTAGGACCTGTTTATGCCCCATAAAAAAGTTAGGCCTGCAGTTTGTACCCCCATAAATTTAGTGGCCACTGTAGATAGTGCCACATGGCCCCCTCCCAGGTAGTGCCAAGCAGCCCCCTCCCAAGTAGTGCCACACAGCCCCCTCCCAGGTAGTGCCACTTAGCCCAACCTCCCAGGTAGTGCCACACAGCCCCTTCTCCCAGGTAGTGCCACACAGCCCCCTTCCCAGGTAGTGCCACACAGCCCCCCTCCCAGGTGGTACCACACAGCCCCCCTCCCAGCTAGTGCCACAAAAACCCCCTCCCTGGAAGTGCCACATAAACCCCTCCCTGGTAGTGCCACACAGCCCCCTCACTGTAGGTAGCGCCTTTGGGGCTCCCTCTAGGAGTGGAATCGCCAACCAGAGCATTGCCGAAGCTCTGGTCGGGGATTCCGCTTCAGGAGGAACCCCTGACGTAACTGTCCATATATGTCCATATAAATTTATTTTTTTGAGGCAGGGGGCTATGTGGCAATATAAACGGGGGGATTGTATACAATGGGGATTGCTGTGTAGCACTATATACAAGGGGGCTGTGTGGCACTATATACAAGGGGGGATTGATGTGTGTCAGGGTCTTCCCCAGAGCGGAGTCCCGGGAAGAGCGCTAGTATCGGCTCTGCTCCGGGACTCTGTGGAATTCCCTGACATCGCTGTCCATATATGAACAGTGTGTCAGGGTCTTCCCCAGAGCGGAGACCCGGGCAGAGCACTAGTATCGGCTCTGCTCTGGGACTCTGTGGAATTCACTGACATCGGTGTCCATGTTTGGACACACGATGTCTGGGGCTTCCCCAGAGCCAGAGTCCCGGGCAGAGAGCTAGTATAGGCTCTGCTCTGGGACTCTGGGGAAGCCTCTGACATCGCTGTCCGTACATCGACAATGATGTCAGGGGCTCCCCAGAGCAGGAGTCCCAGTGATGTCAGGAGCACAGCTGGAGTCCCAGGAAGAGCCTACTAGCGCTCTGCCCGGGACTCCAGCTCTGGGGTTGCCCCTGACATCTCTGTCCATATATGGACAGTGATGTCAGGAGCAGAGCTGGAATCCCAGGCAGGGTGCTAGAAGCTGCTTTGCTCCGGGACTCCAGCTCTGGGCAAGCCCCTGACATCACTGTAGCAGCATCTGTGAAGGGCACTGTGGCAGCATCTACGGAGGGCACTGTGGCAGCATCTGTGGAGGGCACTGTGGCAGCATCTACGGAGGGCACTGTGGCAGCATCTATGGAGGACAGTGTGGCAGCATCTACGGAGGGCACTGTGGCAGCATCTGCGGAGGGCACTGTGGCAGCATCTACGGAGGGCACTGTGGCAGCATCTAGAGAGGGAACTGTGGCAGCATCTAGAGAGGGCACTGTGGCAGCATCTAGAGAGGGCACTGTGGCAGCATCTACAGAGGGCACTGTGTAAGCATCTACAGTGTGCACTGTGGCATTATCTAGGGGTGTGTTGCATTATCTACAGAGGGCACTGTGGCATTATCTACAGAGGGCACTGTGACATTATCTAGGGGTGTGTTGCATTATCTACAGAGGGCACTGTGGCAGCATCTACAGAGGAATCTGTGGCAGCATCTACAGAGGGCAATGTGGCAGCATCTACAGAGGAATCTGTGGCAGCATCTACAGAGGGCACTGTGGCAGCATCCACAGAGGGCACTGTGGCAGCATCCACAGAGGGCACTGCGGCAGCATCCACAGAGGGCGGGCACAGTGGCAGCATCCACAGAGGGCACAGCGGCAGCATCCACAGAGGGCACTGCGGCAGCATCCACAGAGGGCACTGCCGCAGCATCCACAGAGGGCACTGTGGCACTATCTAAAAAGGGGCTTCACAATCTTGACATGTGTGTCTGCCAAACGCACGTGGAGAAACATCTAAAATTTTAAACCTAGCGCCATTATTATAGTAATGTAGTATTATTATTATTGTAATGTAGTATTATTATAGTAATGTAGTATTGTTGTAGTAGTTCAAATAACTAATTGATTAACAATAATTTTGTATTGTATCAAATTTGAAAGTAATGCGGCCCGTCAACTTCCCATTTTTTATATATGTGGCCCACCTACCCGGCCGAGTTTGAGACCCCTGCTATAAGACAATGTCTAGAGGAGAGCTATTTTGCATATATTTCTCAGGGAGCTTTGCCCTACAAACTTCCTACTAGCTGAATCTCCGCATGGAGAATCTGTACTTTACGAGAGCCAGTACACATGGCAGCTCATATAGTCAACGAGAACTCTACTCTGCATAGTGAGGAGCAGGTACTACATAAAAAGCATACATAGGGTCAAGTCAATGGGCCCCTATGATTACATTTGCATAAGCACTGGGAACTTTCCTGGAGCTAACACCACATGCAGGGGCGTAACTAGGAAACACTGGGCCCCCCTCCCTGGGTGCCACACACACAGCCTGGCCTTGTAGATAGTGCCCCCCTGTAAATAGTGCCCTACAGCCCCCTCCTTTAGACAGTGCTATACAGTCGCACTCTGTAAACAGTGCTATACAGCCCCCACACAGTATAATACCTCCAATAGCTGCCCCTACAGTATAATGCCCCTATTGCTGTCCCCACAGTATAATTCCCCCCATAGCTGCCCCCACAGTATAATGCCCCCATAGCTGCCACCACACAGAATAATGCCCCCCATAGTTGCCCCCACAATATAATGCCCCATAGCTGCGACCGCAGTATAATGCCATCCATAGCTGTCCCCACAGTATAATGCCCCCATACAGTATAATGCCTCCCATAGCTGTCCCCACAGTATAATGCCTCCCATAGCTGTCCCCATACAGTATAATGCCTCCCATAGCTGTCCCCACAGTATAATGCCCCCCATAGCTGTCCCCACAATATAATGCCACCATAGTTGTCCCCACAGTATAATGCCCCCATACAGTATAATTCCGCCCCATATAGTAAAATGCTCCTATAGCAGCCACCATATCAGCCCACCTTCCCTACCCGGTACAATGCCCCATAGTGCCTAATAGAAAAATGATAACATAATTACTTATCTATCCCCGTTCCCACGCAGGAATGGAGGATACTTCTCCTCCTGTCTGTGCTGTGAGTGACTCAGCACAGAAAGGCGATGCCACCATTAGACCGCGCCTGCCTGCGCCGAGCCGCGCACGGCAGAGTGAATGCTGAAGCACGAAGCTGTCAGCACCTTGCTCAAGCATTCAGGAAGTGGGACCAGCACGGTGTGGCTACGGTGACCATGCGGGCTCCCCAGGTTTAGAGGCACGGTCGCATTTGCGATTGTTCCGACCCCTAGAGCTACCACTGTATAAAGTAGCCTATGGCGGAGCAGGAAGATAGCTCCCTGCGCTGTCATAGTGTTTAATAGCATCTGTTCCTGAAGAACGCATATACACCGCATTCCAAATTATTATGCAAATGTTATTTTTCGCTGATTTTCCTAAATAGTCGATGCAATGACAGTCAATATAATCTTCAAGGCATCAACCGTTGCAGTATAATGCTAATTTTATTGAACTTGCAGCATCAGGAGGTCATATTTACAGAAATCAAAATCTCTTTCAATCAAAAAAAACTTAGCAGGCCAAGTTACATGTTAACATCCATGAATTGAATTTGTGAGTATTTAGACAGTTTCTGCTTGAATATCTTTGCAGGATGTCAGAATAGCCTCCCAAAGCTTCTGTTTTGATGTGAACTGCCTCCCACCCTCATAGATATTTTGCTTGAGGATGCTCCAAAGGTTCTCAATAGGGTTGAGGTCAGGGGAACATGGGAGCCACACCATGAGTTTCTCTCCTTTTATGCCCATAGCAGCCAATGACACAGAGGTATTCTTTGCAGCATAAGATGGTGCATTGTCATGCATGAAGATAATTTTGCTACGGACGGCACAGATCTTTTTGTACCACAGAAGAAAATGGTTAGTCATAAACTCTACGTACTTTGCAGAGGTCATTTTCACACCGTCGGGGACCCTAACCAGCTCTCTCCCCATGATTCCGGCCCAAAACATGACTCCGCCCCCTCCTTGCTGACGTCGCAGCCTTGTTGGGACATGGTGGCCATTCACCAACCATCCACTACTCCATCCATCTGGACCAGCCAGGGTTGCTCGGCACTCATCAGTAAACAACACGGTCTGAAAATTAGTCTTCATGTATTTCTGAGCCCACTGCAACCGTATCTGCTTGTGAGCATTGTTTAGGGGTGGCCGAATAATAGCTTTATGCACACTTGCAAACCTCTGGAGGATCCTACACCTTGAGGTTCGCGGGACTTCAGAGGCACCAGCGGCTTCAAATACCTGTTTGCTGCTTTGCAATGGCATTTTAGCAGCTGCTCTCCTAATCCTATTAATTTGTCTGTCAGAAACCTTCCTCATTATGCCTTTATCTAAATGAACACGTCTGTGCTCTGAATCAGCCACAAATCTTTTCACAGTACGATGATCACGCATAAGTTTTCTTGAAATATCCAATGTTTTCATACCTTATCCAAGGTATTGCACTATTTCACGCACAGCAGCCCCAGTTACAGGGGAAATCAGCCCTCTCATAGTGACGATTGTCACTAACTGGGCTTTGCTGCCAGCAGCTGTCTCTCAGTAAAGGCACCCGGCGATCATGTGATCAGTCACATGATCACCGGGAGGAATAGAGACAGCGCCGCTGCTGCTGCTGTCTCTATTCCTATACACAGCGTTCATTGAGCGCTGTGTATAAAGACATCGGAGAAGACAGAAGCAGCTAAAGCTGCTTCTATCTTCTCCTCAGGGTCCCCGGCAGTCACTGACAGCCGGAGACCCGACATTCAGCTGCCCGATCGCGCGGGCAGCAAGTTAAAACCCGAGCCGTAAAAAGTCTATGGCTCGGGTTTTAAGGACCCTGACCGCTGGCCGTAAAAACACAGCCAGCGGTCGGGAACCAGTTGGGCAGGAGGATAAACCGGCAGCCAGTACTAACCTCAGCGGCGGTGACCGCCCGCCCGGCTCTTCTCTTCCAGCTTTGGAGTAACAGAACAGCCGTCCGTCGCTGTTCTGTTACTCAATGGCGGTGCCCACACGGTCAGGGAGGCGTGTCCTAAGCACTAGCAGACGTGCTTAACGCCTGCTACCTACCACTGTACCGGCCAATTCCCTGCTCCTCCCCATCTCCGTAGCGGCAGTTAGCAGCGCTAGCGTGCTGAATAGTTTTATAAGACGATGTGCGGTTCGGGCTGCCATGGCCCCCTGGGAGCCTCGGGCCCCGGGCAGCCGCCCAAACCGCCCATATGATAATCCGCCACTGCATGTTATCTCTGAGTTGTATGGAGCTGTAATACAATAGTGTGAATGAGTCCTTGTTTTGTCAATGTTCCATAAAAAAAGATTAGGAAGTTTTGTAATAAAGGCCCTTTTACACGGGCCAACGACTGCTCATATGAACACTCGTTCCCAATCATTGCCCTGTATAAACAGGGCAACTATCAGCCGATGAACGAGCAAATACTCCTTCATTGGCTGATCGTATAATTTATGGAGCACATCCCTTTGTAAAAACGGGGATGTGCTGCCGACATGATGGAAATGCATGGGGACGAGCGATTGTAGTAATGATCGCTCGTCCTTATACATTACTGATCATAACTCTTTGTGAAAGAAGCAAATGAGCGCCGATCAACGAGCTGTCTCTTTGATTGACGCTTGTTTTTACGACCAAAATTGGCTAGTGTAAAAGAACTCTTAGGGTATGTTCACACGCTGAGAGGCAGTTACGTGTGAAAAGACAGACTGTTAACAGCTGCCTCGTTTCACACGTAAAAGCTCCTCCTCGTAATTTACGAGGCGTCTGAGACGCTCGTAAACCTTGAGCCGTGCTTCATTGATTTCAATGAAGAACGGCTCAAATTACGTGGCAAAGAAGTGCCCTGCACTTCTTTGCCGAGGCAGTATATTTACGCGTCGTCGTTTGACAGCTGTCAAACGACGACGCGTAAATTACAGGTCGTCTGCACAGTACGTCGGCAAACCCATTCAAATGAATGGGCAGATGTTTGCCGACGTATTGCAGCCCTATTTTCAGACGTAAAACGAGGCATTATACGCCTCGTATACGTCTGAAATTTGGCCGTGTGAACATACCCTTAGACATGCGGCATGTACAAATACAGATGATAATAATATATTTTTTAATATTCAGCAATCCTTTTAGATTCATTGTCTTCCTTTCTGTGCATTTCACATTACAATTGCATATAACATTTGTAATGGAGCGATAATAATAAAATCACTGCTTAAACCAATTACAGTGCTGAAGAGTTTTCTGTAATGTTACCTCCAGATGGCACCATTTAACTGAAAAGACATTTTCTTAAACTACAAGTAATATAAATCAAAATATGCAATACTTCACTTGCTGAGAATAAATTATACTTGCAAGGTTTGCCAAGTCACAGTTGGTCTTGCAACTCTATACGCAAAATGACTATGAATCACTAATTAACACTGTTACTCAAGTCGTATAGTCAAAATATTTTTCAAGTGCATATTCAAGAATTATCATTAAAAATGTTTATCACATAAGTTACAATTAGATATTTAAAGTGTACCACTAATTTGGAGGTAATATTTGAGAAAACCTAAAAGCGTTCTGTAGTCCGCCTAGAGGACAAAAACTGGAGGTGTGCTTTAAATATGTTAATGTGATTTCCAAAGCTAGCTGGCTACGCCACAAGCCCCACAATCATGGGCCACAATTGAGACAAGCGCATATATCGCATAGTTACAGCCTAGGCAAATTCCAACTTCTTGAACACCAATATGTAGTAGCGTGGGGTTTTCCAGTTTTGTTTAAATAAAACGTAATAATTGTATAATGAAAAGTAATGCAAATTTCTAATATTCTTTGTGTTACAATTACGAACCATTTTCAAAATCTCTATTCGCTGTCAGTGAATGAAAACATTCTTGTTAACATCTGAAGGCTGAAAAAAATAGACGCATCTAAAATTGTATCAAATACTGTGTTATGTGAACCTGGCTTAAAGAACCCATGATAAGAAACCCTGTTCCACTTGCACACACATACTAAATGCATTTATAAAATTAAAAATATAGTAACAAATTATAAAGAGCATAGAAAATATAAACTTTTTTTTAATGGAGAAAATTATTAAAAATATAAATATTCTTGATGTTGGCAAGAGCAGTAGATCAGATTATGGTGTGATACATTAGCACAACCTAGTGGTAAAGATGAATTAACATTTAAATTACATTTTCAATCTGTAAATATAGAACACCATTCTTTAAACAGAAGGTATTTAAAGAGTTAAAGAGTCATTAGTTTTTAATTAATACTTAACCCTAACCTGACAATGTTATGTTGAAGATTATTCCAATACTTTTATTGTGAGTTTATCTTCACACGCAGTTGTTTCAGACGTAATTCGGGCGTTTTACGCCTTGAATTATGCCTGAAAATACGGGTCCATTACGCCTACAAACATCTTCCCATTGCTTGCAATTGGTTTTACGGTGTTCTGTTCCCACGAGGTGTAATTTTACGTGTCGCTGTCAAAATACGGTGCGTAAAAAGACACCAGCGAAAAAGAAGTGCAGGACGTTTTTGGAGCTGTTTTTCATTGACTCCATTGAAAAACAGCTCCAATAACGGCCATAAACGACGCTGCGAAAAACGCGAGTTGTTAAAAAAACGTCTGAAAATCAGGAGATGTTTTCGCTTGAAAACAGCTCCGTATTTTCAGACGTTTTTGGTTAAGCGTGTGAACATACCCTTAAAAGTCATCAGTAGTAAGACTAAAAGTTGTTAAAGGTCCAATTAAGATGGATTTACATGCGGCAGATCTTGTGGCAAAAATTTCTGCAACTAAAAATAAGTTCTAGTTTTATCTGAATGGAACTTGCAGAAATCCATGTGCTTGCCGCAGAAATAACCCCATACAGATGAATAGAACTGATTTTCAGTCGCAGACATTTCTGCAACAAAATCTGCCACGTGTGACTGAACCCTTAACGGGCTGTCTCACGAAGGCAATTCCTTTATAAAAAAAAGAGGGCCTGGTTTCTCTAACCCCCTGCAATCAATCAGTGTAATCGCTGGGCAGATGCCACATCTAGGCTTTCGTTTGCACTGCTGCTGTAGGGTCATCCATGTATTACATGGAGGCGCAGGTCTACCACAGAGGGGGACTATAGTGGCGGATAGGGGGACCTTCTTCTAGAACGTCCATATGTTCTAATAGGGCATGCAGACAGGGGTTTTGCGTATCTGTTCTTAACAAGTTGGGTTCACATGAGCATGTTACGTCCGTAATGGACGGAACGTATTTCGGCCGCAAGTCCCGGACCGAACACACTGCAGGGAGCCGGGCTCCTAGCATCATAGTTATGTACGACGCTAGGAGTCCCTGCCTCTCCATGGAACTACTGTCCCGTACTGAAAACACGATTACAGTACGGCACAGTTGTCCTGCAGCGAGGCAGGGACTCCTAGCGTCGTACATAACTATGATGCTAGGAGCCCGGCTCCCTGCACTGTGTTCGGTCCGGGATTAGCGGCCGAAATACGTTCCGTCCATTACGGACGTAATGTGCTCGTGTGAATCCAGCCTTACAGATGAAGTTAGGAACTCTGTTTGTTGCCATACAGGCTCTGTGTACACGGAATTTTAAGAAGCTTAAAAGAGAATGTCAGTTTTGAGCATGCAAATAAACTAAAGTCAAATAAATATGAAATTATAATAAATATTAAATAATTATTTTATCATTCTATAACTTTATGAAAGTCGAATCTCAAAAGCTGAAAATTCTGGTCTGACTGTACATAACAAATGTAGTCATGCTGACAGGGGTCAAGGAAGATGAGGTACGTGGAGAATAAACAGTCTTTGCACTGAACGGATGAATTAGCCTTTCCTGGGCCTGCAAAACTACATTCATGAACACAGTGGTCACCAGTAAATTTCTCACTACAAAATAGTGTCTCTACAAGGTTAAATCCTCAACCCCCCAGACCTGCTTTTTATTTTCACTCAGGAGAAGAAATTTCAAGTTTTTTTTTCATTGTCAAAGGCAGATTGAAAAAGAGATGAAATCAGCACCACAGGAACACTTTTTATTGAAAACACTCTAGTGTACTGCTTCTCTTCAGAACCAATCCAGAAGTCTATACTACAAACAGAAACAGATAAATAAACGTACTATAAGCGCATGTTCAGACGTGGCGGAATTGCTGTTGAATTCCGCTGCTGACAGTCCGCACTGACAATCTGCAGCAGCCGTTTTTTTCCGTTGTTTTCTATACCTTTGTAGGTAACTTAGTTGAGACGCTGCAGAAAATAACAGTGCAGAATTTGCAATACAAAAACTGAAATCTGCGGCAAGTCTACAGTGATATCCACAACATCTGAATTACCTGTCAAATATGCCAATGTTGCTGCAGATTCGTTGCTCAATTTCCGTGAATTTGCAGCAACATTTGCAGCGGA
The DNA here is from genome assembly GCF_050947455.1 of Rhinoderma darwinii. Taxonomy (NCBI): domain Eukaryota; kingdom Metazoa; phylum Chordata; class Amphibia; order Anura; family Rhinodermatidae; genus Rhinoderma; species Rhinoderma darwinii. The sequence goes on along the minus strand of NC_134688.1, from coordinate 377,437,268 downwards.
AAAATTCGGAAAATGCCCGTACACAGCCCGACTTGGGCATTGTAAACAAGCGCCGCTCAACGAGATAGCTCGTTGATCGGCGCTCGTTTGCTCCTATCACACAGAGCAATGATTGTTTATGTATAGGGACGAGCGTTCGTTACTACAATCTCTCGTCCCCATACATTTCCATCATGTCACCAGCGCATTTCCCTGATTACACAGGGAGATGTCCAGCCAACTGATGATTTTTAATTCTACATAAAAGAGCAGATCAGCCGATGAACCAGTGTTTGCTCGTTCATTAGCTGATCGTTGCCCTGATTACACAGGACAATGATCGGGAATGAGCGTTCATATGAACGCTTGTTTGCCCGATCATTGGCCTATGTAATAGGGCCTTTAGAACTTCAGTGCAAAGGCCATGCATACAGCTCCCCATATCTTATCTTCCTGAGTATAATATAAGACAAAGGTGAAAAACAGAGTAGGATATTAGGCACACAGTCCAAAATCAGTTTTACACAGAAGTCCAACCTCCTATCATTTGAAAAGTGCAATAAAACTATACAATATTAAAAAAATATATGCCCACCTGTCAAAGCATTGCAATTTATATATATCTATAATCTGTATATATATATATATATATATATATATATATATATATATATATATATATATATATATAATAAAAATTTACCACGCAAAGCATTTGAGTCAGTCCCTTTATTAGACTGGATTCACACATGGCATATTTTTCTGTTGCGGATTTGGTTTGTGTTACATTCGGATTTGTATGCAGGTTTGTTTGTGGTTTTGCTCTGCACTTGCTGCAGATTTCATTTTTTGCATTGAAATCCACAGCGAGACCGTGGCAAATCTGTTAAGTTTAGGATTATTTTAATCTTTACTCTGTGCCATATGTATTTTTTTAATGCACAGCATAAATGCACAAAGTGAAGTCACATGACGGACATGCTACACATGGTAATGTCACAGTAAGGGGATAATTAACTGAATGAAGTTATAGCACATGAATTATGCTCACAGCCATGTCAAAGTAGCAGAATAATTTGCACAGTGATGTCACAGTAGAGGGATAGTGTACATAGTGATGTCACAGCATAGAGATAATACAAATGGTAATGAAATTGCTGGGGTGCCGGTGGCTGCAAAGGTAACCGGTGGCCTAATACTGGCCTCCCGGTCTGCCTAGTGCAGAAGACTTTCAGGCCCCGATCAGAGGCGGGGCCTAAAAGGCTTCCGTAGCCGCCAGCAAGATGGCGTCATCAGCGGTGGATGTCAGCTGTATGTTACAGCTGACATCCACCTGTAACGGCAGGAACCGGAGCTAGCTCTGATTCCTGCCATTAACCCCTTATATGCAGAGATCTAAAGCGATCACTGCATCTTTGTGGTTGGTAGCAGATCGGCAGCCCTGCCATGCTATAGAACGGCTGCCGACTGCTGCTATGGCAACAGGAGGCCTAACAATGGCCTCCTGCTCTGCCATTATGTAAGCCGATTAGGCCATGCCTGGAGGCGACACCTAATCGGCTTGCTGTCAGTGAATGACTGACAGATCTAAAACATTGCACTATATAGGTAGTGCAATGTATTAGAAAAATAATCTGACAGTTGGACCTTCAAGTCCCCTAGATGGACTAAATAAAAGTGTAAAAAAAAGTGTAAAAACGTGAAAAACAAATTGTAAAAAATATAATATAAGTTTCAAGTTTACTTTATCAAGTTCTTTGTTATTGAAAAAAGAAATAAACCATACATATTTGGTATCGCCGCGTCTGTAACAGCCTCAACTATAAAAATATTATGTTATTTATTCCACGCGGTGAACGGCGTAAAAAAACCGTAAAGAACAATGCCAGAATTTCTTTTTTTTGGTCACTTTGCCCTACAAAAATTGGTATAAAAAGTGATCAAAAAGTCGCATGTAAGAAAAATGGTACCAATAATAACTACAGCTCGTCCCGCAAAAAAAACAGCCCTCATACCACTACATCTATGAAAAAATAAATTAATTAAGGCTCCAAAAAGTCAGGAAAAAAAATATGCAGTTGTGCAGGCCCGATGGGAACATTTCTACCATACCTCCCAACTTTTGAATTCGGAAAAGGGGAACATTTTAAGCCACACCCCTAACCACGCCCAATATCCCGCATCAACACATCAAATCACGGCCAGATTCTTCTGCAAATAACAAGCGCACATTCTCACTGCGGATCTCTAGACTGTCTGGATATCACAGATATTATGGATCCGGTTATATCGTCTTTATGTTACTTTTCCTATCTTGGGTATAACATTTGCTCATCATGGCAGCAGCTGCAGGACAAACCAAAAGGCTGAGATCAATGAAAGTCAAGAGGGAGACCCTGTGGTTGATGACTTTTCAATTGACAGGTAGCAGAGTTACATGATGGGGATTTTTTTCCAGTTGTATAACTCTGCTACCGCTCAATGGAAAAATCATCCACCAGAGCCCCCCTGTAGATTGCTCCACACACAGCCCCCCTGTGGATAGCTCTAGACACAGCCCCCCTGTAGATAGCTCCACACACAGCCCCCCCTGTAGATTGCTACACACACAGCCCCCCTGTACATAGCGCTAGACACAGCCCCCTGTAGATAGCTCCAGATACAGCCACCCTGTAGATAGCTCCACACATAGCCCCCCTGTAGATTGCTCCACACACAGCCCCCTGTACATAGCGCCAGACACAGCCCCCCTGTACATAGTGCCAGACACAGCCCCCTGTAGATAGCTCCACACACAGCCCCCCCTGTAGATAGTGCCACACACCACCCAACTGTAGATAGCTCCACACACAGCCCCCTGTAGATAGCTTCACACACACAGCCCCCCTGTAGATAGCGCCAGACACAGCCCCCTGTAGATAGCTCCACACACAGCCCCCTGAAGATAGCGCCACACACAGCCCCCCTCTAGATAGCTCCAGATACAGCCTCCCTGTAGATTCGTCCACACAGCCCCCCTGTACATAGCGCCAGACACAGCCCCCCTGTAGATAGCTCCCTGTAGGTAGCGCAACACAACCCCCTTATAAAAGGTAGCCGGCCCTACTGCTGCCACTCTCCGCTCTGCTTTCACTCACCGTCATAAGAAGGCAGGAGTCTTGCGGCGGAGTTCTCACCGGTGAGGTCAGATGACAGGTCAGGTGACTGGACTGGTCCACTCCCGTGCCGGCATCGATCCCAGTGAGAACACCGCCGCAAGACTCCTGCCTTCTTTTAATCGTTGCAGCGATCAGCTGTTTTGATACAGCTGCAGCGCCCAGCGGGACATTTTGCAGACCGCCCGGGATGGTGGGACAGCGGTGAGAAACCGGGACTGTCCCGCCGGGTCCGGGACGGTTGGGAGGTATGTTTCTACTGTTTCAAAAGGCGATTTATCAAGGCCCTAAAATTAGGGAACCAGGAAGAGTGCCCGTATTATACCAGGACAATACTTTCAAATCACTGAAGTAACTAATGAGTAAAACTTGTAATTTTTATTAAATAACTCTCTAAAAACAGGGGTACAATCACCACTGTGAGAAGAGCCCACCGTGCTTATTTAAAAATGTATTAAATATATACTGCAATTGCTGGTTCATTTGCGAACCCTCCTATAATTGAGTATGCTTGAATATATGGGATCAAACAGCGTTTAAACATTGGTGTATCAGCGAATGGGACCCTACACCACACCAGAGCCTGCAGTTACCGCTCCTATGTACCCCAGTGCTGGGGTTGCCCAACGATAGCGCTGTCGCCTACGCTAAGACCCCTCTCTCATCTGACCCTACGCGTTTCTATATATAATTTCATCAGGGGTCTGTACTTTTGTCAGACTGGCTTTTGCGCCAGTGATATAGATCTGTAACAGATATTCTGTTACACACACGGAAGCGTGCTCGCATTGATATCAGCGTCACGCGTCACTCAGGACTCCGAGTTTATATAATTAATACTCCTCCCCTTGGGCTGAGGCTAAGCCTCGAAAACGGCCAATCAAAGTCACCCATGTCATCCGTGACGTATGGTCATGTGACTCCCGGCGCGTCATTTGACGTACCCGGAAACCCACCACCATCGTCATGCCAAACGCGCAGCCGCAGAGAGAGGCAGCAGAGTGGATCTCATTACTGCCTCTAGCCCTCCCATCTAGGGGGTGGAGCAAAATATTAACGTGAGAACAAAGATTGCTGTCCAGCTCAACACTGCAATCTGGCAACCCTAATCTAACAACCCTCTGGTCACACACTAGGTGTGGATGAGTAGGCAATAATAGTGTTTTATACAATAGTACATTTTGTCTATATTGAAGGACAACTATACCAATATTTGAGACTTAAAAATTAATTAATAGATGACTGTATATTTAAATAAAGCAAGTACAAAGTCCGCTTATATGACCGTAATAGATGACTCTAGATTAATACATGTTCAAATAAAGCAGGTATAGTTTGTCTGCTCATTTAAGCCTTCTGGCTGTATACATGAAAATCTATAGATCCACTGGGCCTCTTTTCTCAGGATTAGATTGTCCCAGTCCCCTACCCGTTTCGGAGGATGGACCTGTTCAATCAACTGGAATCTTAAACATTCTGCTCTTCCATGATGTTTTTCATGTATGTGCTTAGATATGGGAGTACCTCTGACATTTGTCACATCTCCTACATGTTCTTTAATTCGGCGTCGGAATTGCCAAATAGTTTTACCCACATAATTCAGTGGGCATGGACATGTAATAAGATAAACCACCCCTGTTGTTTTGCAATTCACAAAATCTCGTATATCATACTCGATTTCGGTAGTGGCACTTTTGAATTTCCTCCCATTCTGGATAAAGTTGCAAGCTCTACAACTGCCACATTTGTATGCACCTGGAATCTTCCTATCTAGCCATGTTCCTTTTTGTGGTATAGAATCAAAGCAACTATGCATCACTCTGTCCCTGATATTCTTACCCCTTCGGAACGTGACTGATGGCTGATGAGTGATCTGATCCGCCAAGTCCATATCCGCACTGAGAATATGCCAGTATCTTTTTAGTATTTTCATAATTTCTGATTGCTTGGAGTCAAAAGTGCCTATAAGTCTTTTGATTTTTTCATCTTTTCTTTTTCTTGGAACTAAGAGACTCGTTCTGTCAGAATCTCTTGCCACCTCATAAGCCTTTTTGATTACCTCTTTGGGAAACCCCCTCTCCTTCAATCTAGTAGCAAGGTCTTGTGACTGTAGCTCAAAATCATCTAAAGAGCTGTAATTCTGGCGTATCCTCATGAACTGGCCCTGGGGATGTCTCGTTTTAGGGGATAGAGATGACAGCTGTCCCATTGTAAAAAGCTGTTTGTTGCTGTCTCTTTGCGGTACACTTTAGTTCGAATTGTACCTTCCTTGGTTTTGGTGATCTTAAAGGAACAGTGTCATCACAAATAATTTTTTTATATGTTAAAGATGTTAGTGCTTTAATAAAAATGTTTATATTCATTTGTGTGTTTGTGTTTTACTTTTTCTTATTTTTACACTTTTTCTTCCCTATGGGGGCTGCCATTTTTTGTTCCATTTCTGTGTGTGTCGATTAACGACACACACAGACATGGAATACGGCAGCCACAGTCCCATAGGGACTGCGAACGGCTCCCGTCCCATTGACTGCCGTGTACGGCGTCTGTGTGGGAACTGCGCATGCGCCGCTCCCACACAGTCCTATTCGAAATTGGCGCCGTCCGGCGCCATTTTCCTGTGGACCGGAAGTCGCGGCCGGACAGTAATATTACTACTTCCGGTCGCGGCTTCCGGACTTGTGCACATGGAACAGCGGCAGCAAACGGAGCGGACGGGCCGGAGGGAGCCGCGGCGGCAGGAGCAGGTAAGAGATTTCAATGTATGTTAGTGTTTGTGTGTGTTTACTACTGTATGTAAACCTACTACGCTGTGTGTTAGCTCAAAAAATGGCGACACACAGTGTAGGAGGTTACACCGTTCAAACCCCTCGTTTATCCCGGCACTAGCCAGGATAAAGGAGGGGGGGATGCTGAGAGCTCACTAGAGCGAGAGCTTTTTACCCAATGTTGCAATGCTGCAATTTTGGGAAATAGCTCCATCTAGTGACCAAAAATGGGTAGTATTATAAATTAGAAATAATTTATAATATTTCCTGACTCGTGAAAAAAATAAAAAAAATTTGAACAATGTTTAATCACCCACACACTAAATGTTTAATTAAAAAAAAAAAAACATGTTTTTCTGGCAACACCATGCCTTTAAGATCTAGGAATGATAGTGCTAGATCACTAATCTCACTCGTAAATCTCAGCCCTAGATCATTCTCGTTCAGAGCTGCCACAAAGGCAGGACAACACTTTCCCAACAAAATTCCCCAAACTGCAAAGGTGTGGAGTGTGGACTAAATGGGAGATAAGAAAGGACACAATTTATCAGTGCGACACTGGCCTGTGCAGAAAGGATTGCTTCACAGCGTAAGGCCTTATTCACACGAACGTGTCCGTAAAAAAGGCAGCGTTTTTCCTGCATTGCAGTTCCGTGTGACATCAGTGTATGGTGCTTGTCAGCGTTTTATATGCGCGTATGTCATCCATATGTCATGCGTTTTTTATGTCAGCAAAATAAACTGAAGGAGGTGGTTTTCTTTTTCTCATCATTTCTTTAGCAACTGTTGCATGAATCACACACAGCACACGGATGAAGGTCCATGTGCTGTCCGTGATTTTAAACACACCCATTGACTTCAATGAGTGCGTGATGTGCAAAAAATGCACAAGTATAGGACATGCAGTGAGTTTCACACAGCGGACACACGCTGCGTTAAAAACACTGAATGTCTGAATGGCCCCATTGACTTGCATAGGTCCGTGTGACGTGCGTTATTTTCACGCGCGTAACATGGACGTGAAATACGATCGTGTGAATTAGGCCTTACACAAATCTATGGATTATTTTACCCCATTATTATACCACCTGACTATGCCGCTGATGTACTCTGCTCAGCTTACATGTACCACCACATTATAAACTAAAATACCAGTAAAACTCCAAACAAAACTACTACCAAGCAAATCCACGCTCTGAAAGCCAAATGGCGCTCCCTATCTTCTAAGTCCTACAATGTGCCCAAACAGCTGTTTAATTTACATTTTTGGGGTGTGTGTCTCCAGTGGCATAAACTGGGCATAACATATTTGTCACTGAAATGGCATATCTAGGGAAACATTTTAATTTTTACTTTGGTACTGGAAGAAAATATAGATATAGTTGTTGTTGCTGAAACATGGCTGGACTCTTCACATGACTGGGCTGTAAATGTAAATCTACAGGGTTTTACACTGTTTCGGAAAGACAGAACAAATAGTAAAGGCGGTGGTGTATGTCTGTATGTGAGAAGTGATATGAAGGCGAGTGTGAAAGAGACAATAGTGGGTGAATACTGTGAGGAGGTTGAAACCTTGTGGGTGGAACTAGAAAGGGAGGTAAACACTGAAAAAATTACTTTTGGTGTAATCTATAGACCCCCCAATATAACTGAGGAGATGGAAGGTCAGCTATATAAACAGATGGAGCGGGCTGCACAGGCGGGTACTGTAGTGATAATGGGAGATTTTAATTTCCGGGATGTTAATTGGTGTCATGGTTCAGCTTCAACTGCAAAGGGGAGAAATTTCCTCAACCTGTTGCAGGAAAATTTTATGGGCCAGTTTGTGGAAGACCCGACTAGAGGTGAAGCTCTGTTGGATCTGGTAATTTCTAATAATGCAGATCTTGTTGGGAATGTCAATGTTCGTTAAAACCTTGGTAACAGTGATCACAATATAGTTCCATTTTACCTATACTGTAAAAAACAAACGCAGGCTGGGAGGGCAAAAACATTTAATTTTAAGAAAGCCAATTTCCCCAGGATGAGGGCTGCAATTCAGGATATAGACTGGGAAGAACTAATGTCAAATAATGGGACAAATGATAAATGGGAGATTTTCAAATCTACTTTGGGTAATTATAGTGCAAAATGTATTCCTATAGGTAACAAGTATAAACGACTAAAATTAAACCCCACATGGCTTACACCTTCTGTGAAAGGGCCAATACATGACAAAAAAAGGGCGTTTAAAAAATACAAATCTGAGGGTACATCTGCAGCCTTTGTAAAATATAAAGAGCTTAATAAAATCTGTAAAAATGTAATAAAATTTGCAAAAATACAAAATGAAAGGCAGGTGCTAGTAAAACAAATCCCCAAAAATTCTTCAAGTATATAAATGCAAAAAAGCCAAGGTCTGAACATGTAGGACCCCTAGATAGTGGTAATGGGGAGTTGGTCACATGGGATCAAGAGAAGGCAGAGTTACTAAATGGGTTCTTTAGCTCTGTATATACAACTGAAGAAAGAGCAGCTGATGTAGCCGGTGCCAGTGCTGTTAATATATCAGTTGATATACTGAATTGGATGAATGTAGATATGGTCCAAGCTAAATTAAATAAAATAAATGTCCACAAGGCCCCGGGACCAGATGGGTTACACCCTAGAATTCTTAAAGAGCTTAGTTCAGTTATTTCTGTCCCCTTTTTCATAATATTCAGAGAATCTCTAGTGACTGGAATAGTGCCAAGGGACTGGCGCAGGGCAAATGTGGTGCCTATTTTCAGAAAGGGCTCTAGGTCTTCACCGGGTAATTATAGACCAGTTAGCTTAACATCCATTGTGGGTGGAAAATGTTTGAGGGCCTATTGCGGGACTATATACAGGATTATAAGTGACAGGCAGCACGGTTTTACTAAGGAAAGAAGTTGTCAAACTAACCTAATCTGTTTTTATGAAGAGGTGAGCAGAAGCCTAGACAGAGGGGCCGCTGTGGATATAGTGTTTTTTGGACTTTGCAAAGGCATTTGACACTGTCCCCCATAGACGCCTAAAGGGTAAATTAAGGACTATAGGTTTAGAAAATATAGTTTGTAATTGGATTGAGAATTGGCTCAAGGACCGTATCCAGAGAGTTGTGGTCAATGATTCCTACTCTGAATGGTCCCCGGTAATAAGTGGTGTACCCCAGGGTTCAGTGCTGGGACCACTATTATTCAACTTATTTATTAATGATATAGAGGATGGGATTAATAGCACTATTTCTATTTTTGCAGATGACACCAAGCTATGTAATATAGTTCAGTCTATGGAAGATGTTCGTGAATTGCAAGCAGATTTAAACAAACTAAGTGTTTGGGCATCCAGTTGGCAAATTAAGTTTAATGTAGATAAATGTAAAGTTATGCATCTGGGTACCAACAACCTACATGCATCATATGTCCTAGTGGGAGCTACACTGGCGGACTCACTTGTTGAGAAGGATCTGGGTGTACTTGTAAATCATAAACTAAACAACAGCATGCAGTGTCAATCAGCTGCTTCAAAGGCCAGCAGGATATTGTCGTGTATTAAAAGAGGCATGGACTCGCGGGACAGGGATGTAATATTACCACTTTACAAAGCATTAGTGAGACCTCATCTAGAATATGCAGTTCAGTTCTGGGCTCCAGTTCATAGAAAGGATGCCCTGGAGTTGGAAAAAATACAAAGAAGAGCAACGAAGTTAATTAGGGGCATGGAGAATCTAAGTTATGAGGAAAGATTAAAATAATTAAAGAGGCTCTGTCACCAGATTTTGCAACCCCTATCTGCTATTGCAGCAGATAGGCGCTGCAATGTAGATTACAGTAACGTTTTTATTTTTAAAAAACAAGCATTTTTGGCCAAGTTATGACCATTTTTGTATTTATGCAAATGAGGCTTGCAAAAGTCCAAGTGGGCGTGTTTAAAGTAAAAGTCCAACTGGGCGTGTATTATGTGCGTACATCGGGGCGTTTTTACTACTTTTACTAGCTGGGCGTTCTGACGAGAAGTATCATCCACTTCTCTTCAGAACGCCCAGCTTCTGGCAGTGCAGACAGCGTGTTCTCGAGAGATCACGCTGTGTCGTCACTCACAGGTCCTGCATCGTGTCGGACGAGCGAGGACACATCGGCACCAGAGGCTACAGTTGATTCTGCAGCAGCATCGGCGTTTGCAGGTAAGTCGATGTAGCTACTTACCTGCAAACGCTGATGCTGCTGCAGAATCAACTGTAGCCTCTGGTGCCGATGTGGCCGACACGATGCAGGACCTGGGGCAGGAAGTGAGTGACGTCACAGCGTGATCTCTCGAGAACACGCTGTGTGTCTGCACTGCCAGAAGCTGGGCGTTCTGAAGAAAAGTGGATGATACTTCTCGTCAGAACGCCCAGCTAGTAAAAGTAGTAAAAACGCCCCGATGTACACACATAATACACGCCCAGTTGGACTTTTACTTTAAACACGCCCACTTGGACTTTTGCAAGCCTCATTTGCATAAATACAAAAATGGTCATAACTTCGCCAAAAATGCTCGTTTTTTAAAAATAAAAACGTTACTGTAATCTACATTGCAGCGCCTATCTGCTGCAATAGCAGATAGGGGTTGCAAAATCTGGTGACAGAGCCTCTTTAAACCTATTTAGCCTTGAAAAAAGACGTCTAAGGGGGGACATGATTAATTTATATAAATATATTAATGGCACATACAAAAAATATGGTGAAACTCCCTCAAAAAACAAGGGGGCTCTCCCTCCGTCTGGAGAAAAAAAGGTTCAACCTGCAGAGGCGACAAGCCTTCTTTACTGTTAGAACTGTGAATCTATGGAATAACCTACCGCAGGAGCTGGTCACAGCAGGGACAGTAGATAGCTTTAAAAAAGAGTTAGATAATTTCCTAGAACAAAAAAGTATTAGCTCCTATGTGTAGAAATTTTTTCCTTCCCTTTTCCCGTCCCTTGGTTGAACTTGATGGACATGTGTCTTTTTTCAGCCGTACTAACTATGTAACTATGTAACTATGCACCATCCGCAGCACAATCATTTATGGAAAAGACCTGTGGGGTGAAAATGCTCACTACACCCCTTAATAAATGCCTTGAGGGGTGCAGTTTTCAAAATGAGGTCACTTCTCAGGGGTTTCATTTATTATTTCCCATCCGAGCCTCTGCAATTGTGAACCAATAATTTGTAAATCGGCAAATTAGGCCTCAACTTCGCATGGTACTCTTTCACTCCTGAGCCTGGTCGAATGTCCAGGCAAAAGATTGCGCGACATGTAGGGTGTTTCTAAAACTGGGAATCACAGCATAATAATTAGAGAGTTGTCTTTGTATGGTGGCACAAGCTGGGCACCACATATTTTCATATCTATGGAAAAAAATCTCAATTTCACTGCAACATTGAGTGTACACTAATTTCTGGAAACACCTGCGGGGTTAACATGTTCACTACACCCCTAGGTGAATACCTTGAAGGGTGTAGTTTCTAAAATGCGGTCACTTCTGGGGGGTTTCCACTGTTTTGGTCCCACAGGAGCTTTGTAAATGCGACATAGCGCCCAGAAACCAATCCAGCAAAATCTGCACTCCAAAAGCCAAATGGCGCTCCTTCCCATCTGAGCCCCGACGTGTGACCAAACAGCAGTTTATGACCACAAATGGGGTATTGCCGTACTTGGGAGAAATAGCTTTACAAATATTGGGGTTGTTTTTTCCTTTATTTGTTGAGAAAATTAATTTTTTTAAGCTAAAGATACGTCTTATTGAAGAAAAGGGATTATTTTTATTTTAATTGCCCAATTCTAATAAATTCTATGAAACACCTGTGGAGTAAAAATGCTCACTACACCCCTAGATTAATTCTACATGTGGTGTTGTTTCGTGAATGGAGTCACTTTTGGGTAGTTTCCACAGTAGTGGTACCTTAGGGGCTTTGCAAAAGCGACATGGTGCCCAGAAATCAATCCAGCAAAATCTGTACTCCAAAAGCTAAATGTGCTCCTTCTCTTCTGATGCTTGCATTGTCCCCAAACAGCAGTTTATGACCACATATGGGGTATTTCCGTACTCTAGAGAAGTTGTTTTACACATGTTGCGGTTCTTCTTTTACTTTATTTGTTGAGAAAATGAAAAATTTTGAGCTAAAGCTACATCTTATTGAAGAAAAAGGATTTTTCTTATTTTTACTGCCCAATCCTAATAAAATCTATAAAACACCTGCGGGGTCAAAATGCTCATTAAACCCTTAGATGAATTCTTCAAGGTATGTTGTTTCCTAAATTGAGTCACTTTTTGGCAGTTTTCATGGTTTTGGTCACTCAGGGGCTTTGCAAATGAGACAAGGCCTCCGCAAACTATTCCTGCTAAATTTGAGCTCCAAAAACCCAATGGCACTCTTTCCCTTCTAAGATTATGACCACATGTGGGATATTGTTTTACTCGGGAGAAATTGCTTTAAAAATGTTTAATCCTTGAGGAAATGAGAAAAAATTAGCTAAACCTACATTTTCTTTGAAAAAATTGGGATTTTAATTTTCACGGCCTAATTCCAATAATTTCTGCAAAATACTCGTGGGGTCAAAATCCTCACTTTAGCCCTAGATAATTTCCTCAAGGAGTGTAGTTTCCAAAATGGTGTCACTTGTGGGGGGTTTCCACTGTTTTGTCCCCTCAGTGGCTTTGCAAATGCGACATGGCCTCTGCAAACCATTCTTGCTAAATTTGAGCTTCAAAAACCAAATGGCGCTCTTTCCCTTCTAAGCCCTGCCGTGTGTCCAAACAGCTGATCATGACCACACGTGGGGTACTGTTTTACTTGGGAGAAATTGCTTTACAAATGTTGTGGTGCTTTTTCTCCTTTATTCCTTTGCTAAACCTACGTTTTTGTTAGGGATCTGCCAGGTACTACGTCTAGGTATACTCCTGGGATTAATCAATCCACACCTGAGGCCAGACCTCTTAGACTGACACCGGCTCCCACCAACCAGGGTGGCAGGCTCAGGAGTGGGAGAGCCTATCGCGGCCTGGTCAGTCGGAGTTAGCTCCGCCCCCTGTCCATTATTACCTGCCGTGTTCTCTTCCTCAGTGCTTGTAATTCTTCTGGATTCCTGGCCCCACTGCTGCCTTGCTCCAGCCTGCTTCTGCCGTGCTTCTGCCTTGCTGCAGTTCCGCTTAACCTGCTTCACTTTGCCCCTGGCTTGCTTCCTTCTCCGTGCTCACGTTGGTATACTCCACTTCATCCTGGTCCTGACTACTCATTCACCGCTCCGTTTCCTCGCGGCGTTCCGTGGGCTACTGCCCCTTCCCTTGCGTGTTCCCTGTTTGTTCTCCCGTGTACTTAGACAGCGTAGGGACCGCCGCCCAGTTGTACCCCGTCGCCTAGGGCGGGTCGTTGCACGTAGGCAGGGACAGGGCGGTGGGTAGATTAGGGCTCACTTTCCCTTCACCTCCTTCCTGCCATTACATAATTACAAGCCCATACCTAGTCTACCATTTCTCCTACGCTGACGCTATCATGGACCCCCTTGAGACCCTGACCCAGCAGATGCAGGGCCTCTCCCTACAGGTCCAGGCCCTGGCCCAGAGGGTCAACCAGGGTGACGCTGCCTTAGTAGTACCCCTCACCTCACCTCTAGAACCCGACCTCAAGTTACCTGACCGGTTCTCAGGGGACCGTAAGACGTTTCTCTCCTTCCGCGAGAGTTGCAGACTGTATTTCCGCCTAAAACCCCACTCCTCAGGTTCCGAGAACCAGCGGGTGGGTATCATCATATCCCGACTCCAGGAAGGGCCCCAAGAGTGGGCCTTCTCCTTGGCTCCTGACGCCCCTGAACTTTCCTCTGTTGATCGTTTTTTCTCTGCCCTCGGACTCATTTACGACGAGACTGACAGGACTGCTTTAGCCGAGAGTCAGCTGGTGACCTTACGTCAGGGTAGGAGACCGGTTGAGGAATACTGTTCTGATTTTAGAAAGTGGTGCGTAGCTTCTCGGTGGAACGATCCGGCCCTAAGGTGCCAGTTTAGGTTAGGATTATCTGACGCCCTGAAGGATCTGCTGGTTAGCTACCCCTCTTCTGACTCCCTAGACCAGGCTATGGCCCTAGCAGTACGACTTGACCGACGTCTCAGGGAACGTCAGCTTGAACGTTTCAATGTGCTCCCCTCTGACTTTTCTGCGATCCCCCCGAGGTCCCGTCTCCTCGCCCCTCCACGGAGGACTCGGAGGTACCTATGCAACTCGGGGCCTCCATGTCCCCTCGACAACGTAGGGAGTTTCGCAGAATGAATGGTCTCTGCTTCTACTGTGGGGACGACAAGCATCTACTGAACACCTGTCCCAGGCGCAAGAATAAAAAGCCGGAAAACTTCCGCGCCTAAGTGATCATCGGGGAGGTCACTTGGGGGCGCACAGGTATTTCCCGTTAATGTGAAATGCAATAAAATTTTGCTTCCCTTTCAGGTCTCGTTTGCTGGCCGGTCTGCCACGGGCAGTGCTTTCGTGGATTCTGGCTCATCTGCTAATATCATGTCTGTGGAATTTGCTATGTCTCTAAAAATGCCTTTTATTGATTTACCTTATCCTGTCCCGGTAGTGGGTATCGACTCCACTCCTCTTGCTAATGGTTATTTTACTCAGCATACTCCTGTTTTTGAACTCCTGGTTGGCTCCATGCATTTGGAGCAGTGCTCTGTACTGGTGATGCAGGGATTATCGTCCGATCTGGTGTTAGGTCTTCCCTGGTTGCAGCTGCATAATCCCACGTTTGTTTGGAATACTGGGGATCTCACCAAATGGGGTAGTGAATGTCTGATGTCATGTCTTTCTGTTAACTCTATTTCTCCCCGGGAGGAGGTAAACACGCTTCCTGAGTTTGTTCAGGACTTCGCCGATGTGTTTTCTAAGGAGGCCTCCGAGGTGTTGCCCCCCCATAGAGATTACGATTGCGCCATCGATTTGGTGCCTGGTGCCAAGCTTCCTAAGGGTAGGATATTTAATCTTTCATGTCCTGAACGTGAAGCTATGAGGGTGTATATCCAAGAATGCCTGGCCAAGGGTTTCATTCGCCCCTCGACTTCTCCTGTAGGTGCTGGCTTCTTCTTCGTGGGGAAGAAGGATGGTGGTCTTAGGCCGTGCATTGATTATCGTAACCTGAATAAGGTCACCGTAAGGAACCAGTACCCACTTCCTTTGATTCCGGATCTTTTTAATCAGGTTCAGGGAGCCCAATGGTTTTCTATGTTCGATCTACGGGGGGCATATAACCTTATCCGCATCAAAGAGGGGGATGAGTGGAAAACTGCGTTCAACACACCCGAGGGTCATTTCGAATACCTGGTCATGCCCTTTGGGTTGTGTAATGCCCCTGCTGTCTTCCAGAATTTTATTAATGAAATCCTGAGAGATTACCTGGGTAATTTTCTTGTTGTGTACCTTGATGACATACTGGTGTTTTCCAAGGACTGGTCCTCCCACGTGGAGCATGTCAGGAAGGTGCTCCAGGTCCTTCGGGTGAATAATCTGTTTGCTAAGACTGAAAAATGTGTCTTTGGGGTACAGGAGATACCATTTTTAGGGCAAATCCTCACTCCTCATGAATTCCGCATGGACCCTGCCAAGGTTCAGGCTGTGGCGGAATGGGTCCAACCTGCCTCCCTTAAAGGGAATGTGTTGCCAGAAAAACATGTTTTTTTTTAAAAAATTAAACATTTAGTGTGTGGGTGATTAAACATTGTTCAAATTTTTTTTATTTTTTTCGCGAGTCAGGAAATATTATAAATTTTTTCTAATTTATAATACTACCCATTTTTGGTCACTAGATGGAGCTAGTTCCCAAAATTGCAGCATTGCAACATTGGGTTAAAAGCCCTCGCTCTAGTGAGCTCTCAGCATCCCCCCCTCCTTTATCCTGGCTAGTGCCGGGATAAACGAGGGGTTTGAAAGGTTTAACCTCCTACACTGTGTGTCGCCATTTTTTGAGGTAACCCACAGTGTAGTAGGTTTACATACAGTAGTAAACACACACAAACACTAACATACATTGAAATCTCTTACCTGCTCCTGCCGCCGCGGCTCCCTCCGGCCCGTCCGCTCCGTTTGCTGCCGCTGTTCCATGTGCACAAGTCCGGAAGCCGCGACCGGAAGTAGTAATATTACTGTCCGGCCGCGACTTCCGGTCCACAGGAAAATGGCGCCGGACGGCGCCAATTTCGAATAGGACTGTGTGGGAGCGGCGCATGCGCAGTTCCCACACAGACGCCGTACACGGCAGTCAATGGGACGGGAGCCGTTCGCAGTCCTTATGGGACTGTGGCTGCCGTATTCCATGTCTGTGTGTGTCGTTAATCGACACACACACAAATGGAACAAAAAATGGCAGCCCCCATAGGGAAGAAAAAGTGTAAAAATAAGAAACAGTAAAACACAAACACACAAATGAATATAAACGTTTTTATTAAAGCACTAACATCTTTAACATATAAAAAAAATATTTGTGATGACACTGTTCCTTTAAGGCGTTACAGTGTTTTTTAGGGTTCGCCAACTATTACAGGAGATTTATTGCCAACTTCTCGGTCGTTGCTAAGCCTCTTACGGACCTTACTCGCAAGGGTGCTGATGTCCTCCATTGGCCCCCTGAGGCCGTCCAGGCCTTTGAGACCCTCAAGAAGTGCTTTATCTCGGCCCCCGTGCTGATTCAGCCCAACCAAGAGGGGCCATTTATTGTGGAGGTTGACGCATCCGAGGTGGGAGTGGGGGCCATCTTGTCCCAGGGTACCAGCTCCCTCACCCATCTCCGCCCCTGTGCTTACTTCTCTAGGAAGTTTTCGCCCACGGAGAGTAACTATGACATTGGCAACCGCGAACTTCTAGCCATTAAATGGGCTTTTGAAGAGTGGCGGCACTTCCTGGAGGGGGCCAGACACCAGGTAACGGTCCTTACGGATCACAAGAATCTGGTTTTCCTAGAATCGGCCCGGAGGCTTAATCCTAGACAAGCTCGGTGGGCACTATTCTTTACCAGATTTAATTTCTTGGTTACCTATAGGGCTGGGTCCAAGAATATTAAGGCTGATGCACTGTCACGTAGTTTCATGGCCAATCCTCCTTCTGAGGAGGATCCTGCTTGTATTTTACCCCCTGGTATAATCGTTTCTGCCACGGATTCTGATTTAGCTTCTGATATCGCGGCTGATCAGGGTTCAGCTCCCGGGAACGTCCCTGGGGACAAACTGTTTGTTCCCCTGCAATACCGGCTAAGGGTATGTAATGGCCGGAAGGAGGTGAAGGGAAAGTGAGCCCTAATCTACCCACCGCCCTGTCCCTGCCTACTTGCAACGACCCGCCCTAGGCGACGAGGTACAACTGGGCGGCGGTCCCTACGCTGTCTAAGTGCACAGGAAAACAAACAGGGAACATGCAAGGGAAGGGGCAGTAGCCACGGAACGCCACGAGGAAACGGAGCGGCGAACGGACAGTCAGGACCAGGACGAAGTGAGTACACCCAAGCGGGCAAGGAGACAGAAGCAAGCCAGGGGCAAAGCAAAGCAGGTCAAGCAGAACTGCAGCAAGGCAGAAGCACGGCAGAAGCAGGCTGGAGCAAGCAGCAGTGGGGCCAGGAATCCAAAAGAATTACAAGCACTGAGGGAGAGAACAGGGCAGGTAATAAAGGACAGGGGGCGGAGCTAACTCCGACAGACCAGGCCGCGATAGGCTCTCCCACTCCTGAGCCTGCCACCCTGGTTGGTGGGAGATGGTGTCAGTCGAACAGGTCTGGCCTCAGGTGTGGATTGATTAATCCCAGGAGTATACCTAGATGAAGTACCTGGCAGATCCCTAACAGTACTCCCCCTTTTATGAGGGGCCACCGGACCCTTACTAAGGGGACCCGGTTTAGTGGGGAAGAGAAGGTGGAACCTCCTGATCAATACCCCAGCGTGAACATCACGGGCAGGTACCCAAGTCCTCTCCTCCGGCCCGTATCCTCTCCAATGGACCAGGTACTGGAGGGAGCCCTGGACCATCCTACTGTCCATAATCTTGGCCACCTCGAATTCCACCCCCTCAGGGGTGAGAACGGGAACAGGAGGTATCCTCGAGGGGGACCAGGACGGGGAGCAGCGTTTAAGGAGGGAGGCATGGAAGACGTCATGTATGCGAAATGATGGGGGGAGCTCCAGACGGAAGGATACAGGGTTGAGGACTTCAATGATCTTATAAGGTCCAATAAATCGGGGAGCAAACTTCCTGGACGGGACCTTAAGGCGCAAGTTCCTGGACGACAACCAGACCAAATCCCCGACGACAAACCGGGGGTTAGCAGAACGTCTACTATCCGCCTGAATCTTTTGTGCGCTCTGGGACGCCTCTAGGTTCTTCTGAACCTGGGCCCAGACAGTGCACAGTTCCCGATGAACATCCTCTACCTCAGGATTATTGGAACAACCAGGGGAGACGGAGGAGAATCTTGGGTTAAACCCGAAATTACAGAAAAACGGGGAGACCCCTGACGAGTTACTGACCCGGTTATTCAAGGAAAATTCAGCAAGGGGAAGGAATGAGACCCAATCGAATTGACAGTCAGAGATGAAACACCTTAAATATTGTTCCAGGGATTGGTTGGTCCTTTCCGTTTGGCCATTAGTTTCGGGATGGAAGGCGGAGGAGAAGGACAGATCAATCTCCAACTTTTTACAAAAAGCTCTCCAAAATAAGGAAACAAATTGTACCCCTCTGTCAGAAACGATATTGACTGGGGCCCCATGGAGACGCAGGATGTGTTTCACAAACAAAGAAGCTAACGTCTTGGCGTTAGGTAGCTTCTTAAGGGGCACAAAGTGGCACATCTTGCTGAAGCGGTCGACTACCACCCACACCACCGACTTGCCCTGAGATGGAGGCAAATCGGTGATAAAATCCATGGAGATATGGGTCCAAGGTCTCTGGGGAATGGGCAAGGAACGTAGTAGGCCCGCAGGTCGGGACCTAGGGGTTTTGGACCTAGCGCAAACCTCACAAGCGGCGACGTAAGCCCTAACGTCTTTAGGCAACCCAGGCCACCAATAGTTTCTGGTAATGAGGTGTTTGGTGCCCAAGATGCCAGGATGACCAGATAGAGCGGAGTCATGGTTTTCCCTGAGTACCCTCAGCCGGTATTGCAGGGGAACAAACAGTTTGTCCCCAGGGACGTTCCCGGGAGCTGCACCCTGATCAGCCGCGATATCAGAAGCTAAATCAGAATCCGTGGCAGAGACGATTATACCAGGGGGTAAAATACAAGCAGGATCCTTCTCAGAAGGAGGATTGGCCATGAAACTACGTGACAGAGCATCAGCCTTAATATTCTTGGACCCAGCCCTATAGGTAACCAAGAAATTAAATCTGGTAAAGAATAGTGCCCACCGAGCTTGTCTAGGATTAAGCCTCCGGGCCGATTCTAGGAAAACCAGATTCTTG
Source organism: Rhinoderma darwinii (assembly GCF_050947455.1). Taxonomy (NCBI): domain Eukaryota; kingdom Metazoa; phylum Chordata; class Amphibia; order Anura; family Rhinodermatidae; genus Rhinoderma; species Rhinoderma darwinii. The sequence continues at coordinate 377,417,912 of NC_134688.1, read as the reverse complement.
TGATCCGTAAGGACCGTTACCTGGTGTCTGGCCCCCTCCAGGAAGTGCCGCCACTCCTCAAAAGCCCATTTAATGGCTAGAAGTTCGCGGTTGCCAATATCATAGTTACTCTCCGTGGGCGAAAACTTCCTAGAGAAGTAAGCACAGGGGCGGAGATGGGTGAGGGAGCTGGTACCCTGGGACAAGACGGCCCCCACTCCCACCTCGGAAGCGTCAACCTCCACAATAAATGGCTCCTCTTGGTTGGGCTGAATCAGCACGGGGGCCGAGATAAAGCACTTCTTGAGGGTCTCAAAGGCCTGGACGGCCTCAGGGGGCCAATGGAGGACATCAGCACCCTTGCGGGTAAGGTCCGTAAGAGGCTTAGCGATGACCGAGAAGTTGGCAATAAATCTCCTGTAATAGTTGGCGAACCCTAAAAAACACTGTAACGCCTTAAGGGAGGCAGGTTGGACCCATTCCGCCACAGCCTGAACCTTGGCAGGGTCCATGCGGAATTCATGAGGAGTGAGGATTTGCCCTAAAAATGGTATCTCCTGTACCCCAAAGACACATTTTTCAGTCTTAGCAAACAGATTATTCTCCCGAAGGACCTGGAGCACTTTCCTGACATGCTCCACGTGGGAGGACCAGTCCTTGGAAAACACCAGTATGTCATCAAGGTACACAACAAGAAAATTACCCAGGTACTCTCTCAGGATTTCATTAATAAAATTCTGGAAGACAGCAGGGGCATTACACAACCCAAAGGGCATGACCAGGTATTCGAAATGACCCTCGGGTGTGTTGAACGCAGTTTTCCACTCATCCCCCTCTTTGATGCGGATAAGGTTATATGCCCCCCGTAGATCGAACTTAGAAAACCATTGGGCTCCCTGAACCTGATTAAAAAGATCCGGAATCAAAGGAAGTGGGTACTGGTTCCTTACGGTGACCTTATTCAGGTTACGATAATCAATGCACGGCCTAAGACCACCATCCTTCTTCCCCACGAAGAAGAAGCCAGCACCTACAGGAGAAGTCGAGGGGCGAATGAAACCCTTGGCCAGGCATTCTTGGATATACACCCTCATGGCTTCACGTTCAGGACATGAAAGATTAAATATCCTACCCTTAGGAAGCTTGGCACCAGGCACCAAATCGATAGCGCAATCGTAATCTCTATGGGGGGGCAACACCTCGGAGGCCTCCTTAGAAAACACATCGGCGAAGTCCTGAACAAACTCAGGAAGCGTGTTTACCTCCTCCCGGGGAGAAATAGAGTTAACAGAAAGACATGACATAAGACATTCATTACCCCATTTGGTGAGATCCCCAGTATTCCAATCAAACGTGGGATTATGCAACTGCAACCAGGGAAGGCCTAAAACCAGATCAGACGATAATCCCTGCATCACCAGTACAGAGCACTGCTCCAAATGCATGGAGCCAACAAGGAGTTCAAAAACAGGAGTATGCTGAGTAAAATAACCATTAGCAAGGGGAGTTGAGTCGATTCCTACTACAGGGATAGGATAAGGTAAATCAATACAAGGCATCTTTAGAGACATAGCAAATTCCGCAGACATGATATTAGCAGATGACCCTGAATCCACGAAAGCACTGCCCGTGGCAGCCCGGCCAGCAAACGAGACCTGAAAGGGAAGCAAAATTTTATTGCGTTTCACATTAACGGGAAATACCTGTGCGCCCAAGTGACCTCCCCGATGATCACTTAGGCGCGGAAGTTTTCCGGCTTCTTATTCTTGCGCCTGGGACAGGTGTTCAGTAGATGCTTGTCGTCCCCACAATAGAAGCAGAGACCATTCATTCTGCGAAACTCCCTACGTTGTCGAGGGGACATGGAGGCCCCGAGTTGCATAGGTACCTCCGAGTCCTCCGTGGAGGGGCGAGGAGACGGGACCTCGGGGGGATCGCAGAAAGGTCAGAGGGGAGCACACTGAAGCGTTCTAGCTGACGTTCCCTGAGACGTCGGTCAAGTCGTACTGCTAGGGCCATAACCTGGTCAAGGGAGTCAGACGAGGGGTAGCTAACCAGCAGATCCTTCAGGGCGTCAGATAATCCTAACCTAAACTGGCACCTTAGGGCCGGATCGTTCCACTGAGAAGCTACGCACCACTTCCTAAAATCAGAACAGTATTCCTCAACCGGTCTCCTACCCTGACGTAAGGTCACCAGCTGACTCTCGGCTAAGGCAGTCCTGTCAGTCTCGTCGTAAATGAGTCCGAGGGCAGAGAAAAAACGATCGACAGAGGAAAGTTCAGGGGCGTCAGGAGCCAAGGAGAAGGCCCACTCTTGGGGCCCTTCCTGGAGTCGGGATATGATGATACCCACCCGCTGGTTCTCGGAACCTGAGGAGTGGGGCGTCATACACTTCTCTCCACAACGCCCACTTGGTCATATAGTAAAACACGCCCAGTTGTCCATTGAGAAACTCATTAGCATAAAGCTAATATAGGTCATAACTCCGCCAAAAATGATCGTTTTTCTAAATAAAAAACACTGCTGTAATCTACATTACAGCGCCGATCACATCATGTACAATATAGGCCACTTATAATGTGGTGACAGAGCCTCTTTAAGGCCTCACGCACACGAACGTGTGGCCGCAATCTGCGGGTGAATTGCGGTCGCATTCATTTCTATGGGCCCATGCACACGACTGTGGCTTCCACGGTCTTTTTACGGCCGCATTTTGCGGTACAGGCTCATTGAAATGAATGTACACTCCGCAGTCATCCGAGCTGCAAATCACGGCCAGTGCACACCACTACGGTCGTGTGCATGAGGCCTTATATTGGTATTATTATTATTAATAATTATTATTTGTCTCATAGTACAGATTGTATTTTTATTATTGTTTTTAATAATTTTCAATGTAACACAGAATGACACAACATGCTAGCTCATGTCATTATATACACTTACCTGAAGAGGGAGCCAGTGAATAGCTTTAACTCAAGGCTGGTAATCCAAGACCTGTTAGCAGTGGTGACATCTCCCAGGAGAACATTTTTGATATTTTGACATAACCTTTGTTTTTACTAGTTAATTGTCATAATAATAAAAGGAGCTATGTTACTCAGTACCAATATGGTATACCTACTAAAACTGTATACTTGTAGCGGATTGTCAGTAAGGCTGGGTTCACACGTGGCGGAATTTCACTTGAATTCCGCTGCGGACACTCCGCAGCGTTAATCCGCAGCGGAGCCGTTTCTCCATTGACTTCCACTTCTATGTAGAAGTGTTCGTTTAGACGATGCGTCAAATTACGCTGCGGAGCATAGGCTGTGGAGCGGAATTTGGTGTCCGCAGCATGCTCTGTCTGTTGCGGACCAGTGGCGGACTGGTTGCGGACTCATGGCGGAATTTCTCCATTGACTTCAATGGAGATTCTAAATTCCGCAATGAAGTTCGCAGATGTTATGTGTGGTGCGGATTTCGGGTGTGTTGCGGTGCGGATTTCCAGCCGGAGCAGGATATGACATCATTCTGTAGAGGAAAGGAAGCCGCCATTTTCGGCTTGCAGTCTGACAGGATTGTACTAAAGCAGACAGAAAACTCTGAACCCAGGCTGCAATGGCCAGATATCGACGGATGGACATGGAGGTTTCGGCCCTGATAAATCTGGTAAGTACATGTATATGTTTATGTCATGTTGTTTTAAGTGGTCTAGTATGTATGGTTTAACACTAGCAGCACCTGCAGTATGTACATATTCTAAGGCAGATCAACATGTAACAGCTCCACCGTGAATCCTGAGTACCAAGCAAACTGCAATATGCACTGTGTATTTATTTTGTAGGTGCATAGTAGGCCAGAAATCTGGGACACCTCAATAGCTGCCTATAGTGACCGGAATGCACGTGAGGAGGGATGGACCTACGTGTGCCGCGGTCTGTACCCCGAGTGGGATGGGATGCTGGAGAGGGAGCAGGGAGTGATTGGTAAGTTTGCATATAGTTTGTAATGCAGATAGTTTAAACCACTGTTTGCTAACGTTGTTTTGCATCATTAGAATGCTGTAAATTCTATTCACAACTTTGGCCTTTCCTGGCTAGCTAAACCATACCCCAACTTCTGTCATGTCACTATGGAACGTGCGAAGTTGTTGACCACTTTCTTCCGACTGTAAGGGTATGTGCACATGGCCTATTGACGGCCCTAAATCGTGCGTTTGACACACCATTTAACGACAAAAAATAAGTTTTGAAAGCGTGGACAACCATATGCCCATTCAAATGAATGGCCAGATGTTTGCCAGTGTATTGGAGCTGTCTCGGCATGCGGCATTACATTTGGCATGGAAAGAGGTCGTGGGAACCCAGCCGTAGCCATAACCACTGGCTAGTCAAGTTCAGACCCAATGATGTGGTTGCATTGATGATGTCTCCTCAGGACAGGCCATTAGAAGCGATTGCTCTGGATACACCTGACTTCATCCCCTATGCCCTAATTTAAAAAACATCATTCCTTTTACAGAAAATGATGTGCGCAATAGATGGCGGACAGTCCGCGACCGCTTCCGGAAACAGGTGTCCAAAACACCAGCAAGTGGCTCCTCTCCGTCACGGTGCGCAGCGATAGCCCACTATGAGGAACTGTCTTTCCTGATTCCGTGCAGGGAGCTACGAAGGTAAGTCTCTATTCGCACACACACCTGTGTTAAAAGGGAGCGCATGAACCACGTGATTCCAATCGAACGGATTTCAATTTCCCTTGTTTGACGATTACAGTGGACATGTTTGTTTTGCTTTTGCCAGTGTCGTCACGAAAATGTCCCTTGACCTTACACATTATCACATATCACTCTGCGTTGCTTATGTAACTCATTATCTTCATGAAGAGAATGCGTCTTTAGTTTCCCCCCCAAGCTTGGCGTCAGATCGTGTGTGTGTAGAATGGCAAAAGGCTATGTTAACGAGATTAGCGACTGACAAACTGTCCGACAAATGTCTTCTCAATCCCAAAACTCAGTGACCTTTTTTTTCCTTGCAGAACTCACGGCAATGTACCACCTCGGACGCCGCAAGTGAGTGCCTGTGCCCAGGTGCAGGAGCAGCCCGTGGGAGCCTCGTCTGCCAATTTGACTGAGGAAGATGTGCCCCACGAAGCAACCCCGGCCCCAGCAGTTCCTGGTGGCCACACCTCTCCAGCCCCCCCGGCAGGAACTTCCCGTCCTCGGCAAAGAGTGGGTGGCCGAAAGCGCGTGGCCCCAGCGGAAACAAGTGACACGGTCGTGGGACAAGCTCTAAGCATGATTCGGAGGGTGGAGGCCGAAGATGAATACCATAATTTCGGGTATGCCATCGGTGGGCGCTGTCGCGGTATGGAAACAACTCGCCGGGCGGCATATATGACCTGTGTATTTTCGCTGGCTGATATATTTGAGGCCCCCCAGCTCCTACCCGATGTGGCAGATATAATTTTCCACCTGCGCACGTTAACTGGCCGTAGGGCTGACCCGTCTGCCGCTGTGCCGCACGCCCCACCTCCTGCCTCTGCACCCTCACTGCAGCCCGAACAATATTTTTCCCCCTGGTCACATGGACATCCCTCTGGTTCATCTTTCCGTCCATACCCCAATGTCCCAAACCCTTTGCCCACCCCTTACTCTTCCACTCTCCCACCTCTTCAGATTCATCCTCCCACCTCTGCGGCATACATGCCTCCTACCTCGACCTCCTCCTCTGCCCCCTCCTCGTATCCCCAATTGAGCCCCCCTCGCTACCATACCTTGCATTAGGTTTCTGTTTTGTGTTGGTCGCTATTGTACCAGTGATCTAATTTATGGGCCAAGTTCGTCCCTGATTCTTCTCAGGGCGTCTAGTTGTGCTGTGTAGACGTGGCATAAAAGTTACGTTCAATTGATGACTCTGCCTTGTGTCTTTGTCGTTTTTTATGTGTGGGCGACAAAATGTGGAAGGGCATCAAGGGGACGATACACATTGTTCACGGTGTGGTCGCTTTCATGGAGGAAATACAGTGTGGTTTGATATGCTATGCTGTGCTGAACAAAGAAAGGCAACCTCAACATCATACTCACTTTTCAGACATGTGATTTCGCAAATACACACACTTAGTGCCAATCAGAATAATCGTGTTTTTTTTTTTGCAATGGAAGCACATCCAACAGACAATTTAGCAATCCATAGGAGTATCATTGACAGAATAGTCTACTGTTTGGACATGAGACGGATTACTGCTGGGTAGGCTGCACACCACCAACCCAGGAGTATTGCAAAGGCACGGCCCCTTCAGAAGTCAAGACAAAATAAGAGAACATATCTCGAACTGGTACACCACGACTGGCCTACCCAACAGAACCTCAGGGGCAGTGACAATGAAAGATTCTATCCAAAATATATACCTTCTTAGATCGCGAAAAAGAAGTGCAAAATGACCTTTGGTTGCTCTAAGGGTATGTTCACACGTAGTCAACAAAAACGTCTGAAAATCCAGAGCTGTTTTCAAGGGAAAACAGACCCTGCTTTTCAGACGTTTTTTTACCAACTCGCATTTTTCGCGGCGTTTTTCGCGCCGTTTTCGCTGCGTTTTTTACGTCCGTTTTTGGAGCTGTTTTCATTGGAGTCTATGAGAAAACAGCTCCAAAAACGTCCAAAGAAGTGTCCGCTCCTGTAGTTCAGCCATTGTCCAACACTTCGGACTAGTATACTTCTCCAGGCAGATTCACTTCTCCATCTGGCACACTTATACATGCCATGGGTGTGTCCAGCACGTGCTCCAAGGAAATGACCTCACAAATGAGGTCAGTGCCTAATTTGGAAGACTTGTGTTGGAAATCCGCACCTAAATCCGCAACGCAATACGCAACGCAATCCGCAGCATTTTGGCAAAATCCGCAGCGTAATCCGCAATGCGGATCATGTGCGGCATTGATGCGGACAGTTGCGGAGGAAATCCGCCACGTCTGGCCATGCCCTTAATGTTATGCATTCCAATGTAAATGAAAGTAATGGAATGTGTCCTGCAAGGGCATATTGAGATAATAGGGTAGGGTCCCTGATTGACACCACCCTGTATTAGCCACTGCCCAGAGCTGTGTGAGACACTCACCGTACATGATCAGCTATACTCTGGGGGACCCGCAATCTGAAAGGGATCATAGTGTTGTCTGTATTTTTCATTGTACAAACCCCCGAAATATCTAATTAAAGGCTATATACACCTTTGATTTTGTTTTTGTTTTTTAATAAAAATGTCTATCAGTGTGATTGGTGCAACTTTCAAAATACTTTTTTATTAAAAATAATTGTAACTTTTTGAGACCTGAATCCGTTCAGTGACAGCGGGTCTTGCGGGTCTCTGACATGCAGGATCGAGCTGCTATCGATCACATCTAAATTTATAACTTCGATGTGATCGATTACAGGTGGATCCTGCATGTCAGAGACCCGCAAGACCCGCTTTCACTGAACGGATTTAGGTCTTAGCGCAAGATACAGCTGCTCTGTATACAAAGTAGCTGTATCTCAAAAGTTACAATTATTTTTAATAAAAAGTATTTTGAAAGTTGCACCAATCACACTGATTATTAAGAAAAAAAAAAAAAGAAAAAAAAACATTTCAAAAGTGTATATAGCCTTTAAAATGAAGTTTAGAAATGCATGACTTTTGTCCAAAAAGGCATCAAAAGGGCACATTCAGACGTGGCAGAATTGCTGTGGAGTTCCACTGCGGACTGTCCGCAGTGGAAATCCTTAGCAGACAGTTTGTCCATTAGTCTCCACACCTTTTTAGTTATCTCCGTACAGACGTTGCGGAAAACTCCACTGCGGACCATAGGCTGCAGTGCGAAATTTTAAATCCACAGCATGCACTGTCTATTGCGGAGAAGAAGCGGAATTTCACTGCGTATTTCAGCCTTTGCAATGCAAAAACGGAAATCTGTGGCAAGTTCTGTGTTCTCTGCAACGTCTGAATTACCTGTCAAATATGCAAATGTTGGTGCAGATTCGTTGCGTAATTGCCCCAAATCTGCACCAACATTTGCAGCAGAAAAATTCCGCCACGTCTGAATGTGCCCTAATGGCTGCATAATGTATACAAAATCTAGTAATTAATTTGCTGACGTAGACAGTAAAATATCTGGCACAACTATCCATATAAAGACAGTCACACTACAAAAACAAGTGTAAAAGTGGATGCGTTGCCTATAGCAACTAATCTGGTCAGTTTTTCCATTTACGTTTTTTCCTCTCCGCTTTCCAAGAGCCATAACTTTTTTATTTTTCCATTGAGAAAGCTGAATGAGGGTATGTTTTTTTGCAGGATGAGTTTTATACTTTAATGGCGCCATTTAATATACCATGTAATGTAAAAAAATTGTGGGTTGGAATTTAAAAAAACATCATTCGGATATAGCTTTTTGGGTTTAATTTTTACAACATTGACTGTGCAGTAAAAATTACGTTAACTTTATTCTGTGGGTCAGTACGATAACGGCAATACCAAATTTATATCGTTTTTAATGTTTTACTGCTTTTACAAAATAAAAATAATTTGTTAAAAATACTTATTTGTTTGTGTCAATATATTAATACCCATAACTTGAAAAATGTTTCATGGATGGAGCCGGCTTAGGGCATATATGTATGTAGTTTTTATTGGTACCATTTGGGGGTGTATACAACTGTTTGATTGCTTTTTATTCCATTTTTATGGGGACGCAAGGTGACCAAACAACAGCAATTTGGCAAAGTGAACTTTTTTCCTACGGTGTTCACTGTGCAGGTAGAATAACAAGATATTTTAATAGTTCAGAATTTTACGGACGTGGCAATATTATTTATGTTTTTTTTGTTTACATTATTTTATATGAGAAATGGAAAAAAAATAACGTTTGTTCTTAATTTTTTTAATTTTTTTTATATTTTAAACATTTTTATTAAACATTTTTTGTTCTGTTTTTTTTTAGTCTCTCCTAGGGGACTTTCAGAATTATACATTCTTTATAGTGGTTATAGCTCTGACTTTCCGTCAAGATAAAAAAAATTCTGCTCCGTCATAAGGGCCGAAAAACGAAAATGATGGAGTGCTGGATCCATTACGCGACGGACTTATAATGGGGACTTATTGACTTATAATGGGGACCATCAGATGCTGTCATTTTGACGGGAATAAGGGTATGTTAACACGACCTATTTTCAGACGTAATTCAGGCGTTTTACACCTCGAATTACGCCTGAAAAGACGGCTCCTTTTACGCCTGCAAACATCTGCCCATTGCTTGCAATGGGTTTTACGATGTTCTGTTCAGACGAGGTGTCCGCGTCAAAGAAGTGCATGTCACTTTTTTGGACGTTTTTGGAGCCATTTTTCATTGACTCCATTGAAAAACAGCTCCAATTACGTCCGTAATGGATGCCGCGAAAAACGCGAGTACTTGCAAAAACATCTGAAATTCAGGAGCTGTTTTCGCCTGAAAACAGCTCCGTAATTTCAGACGTAACTTGTTAAGACGTGTGAACATACCCTAAGTGCTTATTCAGACGAACGTGATATACGTCCGTGCAACGCGCGTGATTTTCACGCGTCTCGCACTGACCTTTATTAGTCTATGGGGCTGTGCAGACAGTCCGTGATTTTTATGCAGCGTGAGTCTGCTGCGTAAAACTCACGACATGTCCGTTCTTGGTGCGTATTTTGCGCATCACGCACCCATTGAAGTCAATGGGTGCGTGAAGATCACGCGCACCACACGGAAGCACTTCCGTGGGACGAGCGTGATTCGCGCAACAGCTGTCAAACTATGAATGTAAACAGAAAAGCACCACGTGCTTTTCTGTTTACAAACATCCAAACGGAGTGTCATAATGATAGCGGCTGCGCGAAAATCACGCAGCCGCACATCATACGGCGCTGACACACAGAGCTGTTAAGTACCTTTTGCACGCGCAAAGCACCACGTTTTTTGCGCGAGCAAAACGCACATGCTCGTGTGAATCCGGCCTAATAGTACTACATGCTGCGCTATTCTTCCTGTCAAATATGTTGGAACTGGTAGAAAGAATTTTAGACTTAAACTTACTACTAGGAAATACCCCTCTAAGGCCAAATTCACACGAGCGTGTGCGTTTTGTGCGCGCAAAAAACGCAGCGTTTTGCGCTCGTTCTCGTTGCGTGTCATCCATTTATGCTGCGTTTCTGCGTTTTTTACGCGCGTATGGCATTTGTTTTTTAAAAAACCTAGGGTGGTGTTATGGAGAGGCCAGCCTACAAAAAGGCACCCGTCACAAACACATGCTTGATGTGTGCACATGTTCTCATCCTTTTTGCAGCTTGGCAAATACTTTGGGTAGTTTACAGTGTTTACTGGCTTGTTGTCTTATAAGCCAAACTATGCCGTATACTCCGCTGGGCCGTGTGCTGCTAGCGTGGATGGTTTCTCGGAGATTTGGCGAGCGCCGTCCCATGCTACAGGACCAAACGCGGAGAAGAGGGAGGATTTGGGTTCATCCTCTTGTGGCCCAACGCAACTCCAAAGGGCACTTTCATACCCTCTATGATGACCTCCGGCATCACCCAGAGAAATGTAGGTCGTTTTGCCGCATGTCTGTGCCCACGTTTGATATTCTGCTTGAGGAGATTCGTACAGGAATCACCTACCAGGACACAAACATGCAGCGCTGCATTTCCCCAGAGGAGCGACTCCTTGTGACCTTGAGGTATGTGTGTTTTACAATTAGTGCTTACAGGATGCTTTGTGGGTGTCATGTCCTACATAATATGTATTCTTTGTTGTTTGTGTTTTTGCACCCATGTAGATTTCTTGCAACAGGAAATACATTTTGAATTTCTTCTGGGAGTGAGCACAATTTCAAGCATTGTGTTGTGCTGTGGCAGAGATTAAAGACCACGGTGATGCCTCAGCCCACGGCTTAGGATTTCTGAAGATTTTAGTAGTGGCACCCAATTTCCTCATTGTATTGGTGCCCTAGACGGGAAGCACATTCGTGTGAAGAAGCCCCCCCCCCCACGCTGGCTCCAGATATTATAACTACAAGCAGTATTTTTCCATCGTAATGTTGGCCTTGGCGGACAGTAATTATTGTAGTAGACATTGGGTCGTATGGAAGCTCTGCTGATGCACGCATATTTCGGTCATCCAGAATGGGCCATCGGCTTATGACCAATGAACTTTCTGTGCCTGAACCTACCATTCTCCCTGGCTCCAGCGGACCACCAGTCCCATATGTCATCGTTGCAGATGAGGGTTTTGGGCTGACAAGCCAAGTAATGCGTCCATTTGCAAGAAGGCGCTTGGATGAGCGTAGGCGCATCTTCAATTACCGGCTAAGCAGAGCACGAAGATGTGTGGAATGTGCGTTTGGCATACTGTCAAACAAATGGAGGGTCTTTATCACAACAATGCAAATGACGCCGCAGAATGTGACACGTGTCATACAAGCGTGTGTAGTTCTGAATAACTTTACACGCATACATGATGCGAGTTTTGATGCAGAATATATACAAAGAAATGCAACCACATCAACCATTGTGCGGCCAATTCCACTAGGGAGGGCACAAACATCTGGTATCCGAGTGCGCAATATATTTGCCAAATATTTTGACAGCCCTGCTGGAGCACTACCATGGCAGGACGATTGCGTAAACGGTGGCATAGTTCTAACTATTCTCGAAATAGGTCATTAGTGACCCAAATGTATTTTGTTTTGTGGGGGATTGTACTGTTAGGGACTCGCAATACATGAGGACCCTTGACGTGGGTTGCGAGCTTATATCTTTTGGGGTTTCGACTTAGTATTTAGCAGCCAAACAGGTAATTGTATGAGAATCACATTGGCAATACTAATGTTATTGAATACAATCACAACTGTCCTTTGTGCGTCAAATATGATAGTACTGCACGGCAGCATTGAAATCTGTTTTGATTCAAGCAAAACCCCAACAGATAAACTAATACCTCAATGATGTCGTGCAACAATGTTGGGCCCTGTAAACCGTGTGGAAACGTTACACAAGGACATGATTGGCAAAGATAGTGAAACACAAGAAAAATTAGAAAACACACACACTCATTTTCAAGAACAAAACCAGACTTTATGTTGTGGCCACACAAAATCCGTTGTTACAACATATGTAAAGAGAATGAAAAATATCGCACCAACATGATACAAATTCACAAATAATAACACAAAGAGGCATAAATGAGAACAGAAACTAGAATAAACTGACAGTACTACAAATCATGGTACAGATGAGGCGGAGAGGTGTAGCTGCCCATTTCAGCACCACTATGCTGTCCACTGGCCTGCAGAGGATGTTCCTCAACAGCATAGTAGTGCTGATGCTGGGTCTGATAGGCGTGAGTTTGGGCCTGAGGAAAGTTTTCCACCGGTCGGCTGTAGCCAGGGAAATGTCGCTCACGTCCCGGCACAGGACCAGGAGACATGACTGAAGCCATTGGCCGATAATAATGTTGGCGTGCGCTGGGGGTTGCAGGCTGTGATGGGCCAGGTGCATTGAACCCCACAAACGGCTCCGTTAATCCACGCCAAGGCTCAATTGCGTTGAAGCACTGGCGTCGATTGTTCAGAGGTGTGGCACTGTCGATCAGGGAGATTATGGAGGACTGTAGGCGCGCCATCCTATGGTCGGATACCTTTCGCAGTAACGGGGCTATGGTGCGGCCAAATGAGTCGCAGGTGTCCTCATCCGCGCAGCGCTGCAGGTAGTCCAGAACCCTTGCGTCCACTTGAGCACCTGCGGAAGGCATGTGGGTGCGCCTGCGCCTGGTTCCTGCGGTGGTTTGCTTAAGTTCGTCCGGTGGCACCTGTGGTTGTCTGGACGATTGTGGGGCGGATTCCTCTGCTGTCAGCTCGGGTGTATCTTGGAAATTGTCACTGCTTCTATAATAGAAATGTATAGTGATTAAAAACATTGCCCCAAGGGACAAACACCCTCTTGTGAACAGTGACATTTCTTCAAGCTACAGTATGATTACTTACGGTCGCATCTCCATGATGTCTTTGAGAAACATGAGCTGCTGGGTGTACAGGTACTTCCTTTTTTTTGTGGCCCCATCTCCACTTCGGCCTCTGGCCCCATATTCCCTGCGGAACCGATCACGGGTGCTCCTCCACCGGGTCTTCACATCATCTACTGTACAAAGGTTTGTACAAAAAATTGGTCAGTCACAATGTTACAGCACACAAATCTACACTTCGAAACATTTTCATTCCGTTACACACCAACATACATTACACAAGCTCATGATGCAGTGACACACATGCTACATTGGGCATTTGGAAAATGTTACCACAGGGACACACTATAGCATGTGGGTTTTACATGACATCTAGAAATAAATTTACTTACCAATTCTCTTTCGGTCGCGTGTGCTGCCTTTAGCCCACTCCTGGCTGAAGAGCGTCTGCGCAATCTGATCCCATGCCACTTCTTTGCCAGTGCGGTCATGGTATGCCTCTGAACGCGTGTCCCACAACTCGGGCCTCTCCTGTACAAGGCAGATCAATTTCTCAACATCACAACCCCTAGGGATGGCTGCAGTTGTCTGTGTCAGAGCTCAGTATGTGCCAAACAAGTGCAAAACAACTTCCTGGTTTGTGCTTGTTTGGACAAGTTTTCTAACCCATTTACATACACTTAACAAGTCTTGCGTGAAAAACGCATGTCCCACGGAAGTGCTTCTGTGTGGCATGCGTGGTTTTCACGAAACCATTGACTTCAATGGGTGTGTGATGCGCGAAATACGCACAAATATAGGACATGTCGTGAGTTTTACGGAGCGGACAGACGCTGCGTGAAAATCACGGACAGTCTGAATGGCCCCATTGACTAACATAGGTCCGTGCGAGGCGCGTGAAAATCACGCGCGTTGCACGGACGTATTATACGTTCGTCTGAATAAGCCCTAACTGTGCCAAGGGTAGATCATAAAGGAAACAAAGTATAATGGAAAGACTAATTATTTTCCTCTTCTATTTATCTAAGCTTTGCGTTAACTTTTTTTATAATTTTTAAAATGGATCAAAAACTGCACGTGTGAATCAATCCAAGCCGAGGAAGATTTGTTTTTTGTGTTTTTTTGTCTCCAAACATGAGAACAGGCTGAAGAACAAGAGGCAACATTTTCAAAGGAAAGACTGGGGAGTGTATTTTGGGTACAAAATATAAACTGTATTCTGCAAGCAGTGCCAGAAGAACAGCTGCAGAGAATTTTATGTCCCTGCAGCCAGTGGCGGATTAAGTAGACCATGGGCCCTGGGCTGTTACCCAAACTTGGGCCCCCCTTCCTCACCGCCGCCCTGCCGCGCCGTAACTATTTTTGACACTACTTTTTTGGGCAAGCATTAACAGTGTTACGATTTCCCTTGTCACAGGGCTGTGTCCCTACATACTGAGAGTATCACACTGTGCAGGGACACAACCTCCTGACAAGGGGAATTGTCTATCAGTCCTGGACTGCAGAAAGACTTTTTGTGAAATACAAGGATTCCTATAATAAACATGTCAGGAGAGGTGACAGATTCTCTATAAATCTAGTGACTCACAGGTGACGACGTCTCAGATTCTAGTAGTTTTTTTCCTCTTTTCTTCTCCATCCGGTCCAGCGTTCATGACGACTTCTCCCGGCCATGACTCATTTCTGCAGAATTTGCCACTCAGACGTGTCCTCACTTTTCCAACATTTCCACACCTATAAACGAAAATAAAGTTATCATGGTGCCACATACTGTGCCCCTAAATATAATAGCACCAAACACTGCGTGCCTGAATATAATAATACCACACACTGTAAAACACCACATACACACAGCCCCCTGTACATAGTGCCACGCACAGCCCCTGTAGATATTACACACCCCCATAGATATCGCCATACACAGCCCCCTCTATATATCACACATCCTCCCCGTAGAGAGCGTTACACACAGCCCCATATAGATAGTGCCATACAGCCCCCTGTAGAGAGCGCCACACAGCCCTCCCCCTCTTGTAAATAGCACCAAATAGCCCCCCCTATAAAGAGCGCCACACACATACCACTGTGGATAGCACTACACAGCCCCCCCTTGTATATAGTGCCACACAGCGCTCCCCCTTGTATATAGTGCCACACAGCGCTCCCCTTGTATATAGTGCCACACAGCGCTCCCCCTTGTATATAGTGCCACACAGCGCTCCCCCTTGTATATAGTGCCACACAGCGCTCCCCCTTGTATATAGTGCCACACAGCGCTCCCCCTTGTATATAGTGGCACACAGCGCTCCCCCTTGTATATAGTGGCACACAGCGCTCCCCCTTGTATATAGTGCCACAAGGTTATGTACACATTTAAAAACTTTATATCATAATTTTATATATATATATATATATATATATATATATATATATTACCCAATTACCCTAATATAGACATGTAATATATTACAATTTACGGTAAACAATGACGATTACAAATAAAAGGTCTATTTTAGGGTAAAACTATGTTATTACCAAAAAAAATAGCTGAAACGTAAAAAAGCTTATTTGTTTACTATTATTTTCAAACTTTATGAATAAAAATTGTAAAATAGCAAAAAAGGTGTGTATAAAAACGATAAAAAACGAAACCTGCATTGGCCATGGAAAAAACGTCGCAAAAATCACGTCGTTTTTATTTATTTTTTATAAAAATGTGTGTTTGGTGCAACTTTGTAATTACATTTTATTAAAAAATATTTTTACTTTTTGAGATACAGCTGCTTTGTATCCTGTATCCGTCAGGTCAGCAGGACTGACAGGATCAGTGACACGCAGGATCCACCTCAAATCTATCACATCTAAGAATATAATTTAGCGCAGGGCCCGTTTCACTGATCCCGTCAGTCCTGCTGACCTGACGGATACAGGATACAAAGCAGCTGTATCTCAAAAAGTGAAAATATTTTTTAATAAAACGTAATTACAAAGTTGCACCAAACACACATTTTTATAAAAAATAAATAAAAACGACGTGATTTTTGCGACGTTTTTTCCGTAGACAATGCAGGTTTCTTTTTTTTTATCGTTTTTATACACACCTTTTTTGCTATTTTAGAATTTTTATTCATAAAGTTTGAAAATAATAGTAAAAAAATAAGCTTTTTTACGTTTCAGCTATTTTTTTTGGTAATAACATAGTTTTACCCTAAAATAGACCTTTTATTTGTAATCGTCATTGTTTACCGTAAATGTTAATATATTACATGTCTATATTAGGGTAATTGGGTCAGCGCTAGCGTTACAACAATGATTGGCGGGGGGGGACGACGGTTTTTATTGGGGTGGGTATTTTATGTGTATTTATTATTTCATTTTTTTTTGCACTTTACTTTCCTATTTTTTTATTACTGTGGTCTGTTCCTCAAAGGTCAAAAAAGACCTTTGGGGAACTTTATATATATTTTTTCTTTCTTTTACACCATGTTTTTCCACTGTAACTGGAGCTGCACAGCAGCCCCAGTTACAGGGGAAATCAGCCCTCTCATAGTGACGATTGTCACTAATAGGGCTGTGCTGGGTCTAGTTAGACCCAGCAGCAGCCTGCCACTAACGGCACCCGGCGATCATGTGACCAGTCACATGATCACCGGGAGGAATAGAGATAGCGCCGCTGCTGCTGTCTCTATTCCTATACACAGCGTTCATTGAACGCTGTGTAAGAAGACATCGGAGAAGACAGAAGCAGCGAAAGCTGCTTCTATCTTCTCCTCAGGGTCCCCGGCAGTCACTGACAGCCGGAGACCCGACATTCAGCTGCCCGATCGCGCGGGCAGCAAGTTAAAACCCGAGCCGTAGAAAGTCTATGGCTCGGGTTTTAAGGACCCGTCCCTGACCGCTGGCCGTAAAAATACAGCCAGCGGTCGGGAACCAGTTGGGCAGGAGGATAAGCCTGCTGTACTGACCTCAGCGCCGGTGACCGACCGCCCGGCTCTTGTCTTGCAGATTCGGAGTAACAGAACAGCCGTCCGTCGCTGTTCTGTTACTCAATGGCGGCGGCCCGCACTTGTCAGGGAGGCGTGTCCTACCCCTTTCCCGGCCAATTCCCTGCTCCTCCCCTCCTCATCTTCATTAGTTAGCAGCGCTAGCGCGCTGAATAGGTACCTTTGCAAGATGATGTGCGGTTCAAGCTTCCATGGGCCCCCTGGGAGCCTCGGGCCCCGGGCGGCCGCCCGAATCACCCATATGATAATCCGCCACTGCCTGCAGCTGCTCTCCTCTGTACCCAAATCAATCACGTTTGTAAAGATTCAGTACATTAGGGAAATACTGATAATGCTGTTCCCTAGTATTCAATGACAAACTTTAATGTGGTAATAACTTCTCTGTTGGAAACATTGTTATAAACAAATTTACAAATTGTAATTTTTTATTCCTACTTTTTATGATTTCATTAATGTTATAAATGCTTTCAGGGGAATAGTTAATCCCTTAGTCTGCGGAGTTGTGCATTTCTTCTTTGATGGATTGTACTGATATTCTTTTTTTTTTTTTTTTAAAGAACATTAACCACTCATGAATCAAATTAACAGTAATAATTAGTTCTTGCCATCAAAAATATGAACAGATTTTGATCAATTCAATATTTCATTTCTAGTAGCCAAAGAGGAAGCCGATTTAAATTTATTCCTTGAGGAGCTTTTCAATCAGATTACAATTATTCTGGTTACATAACTGTATGTATATTGCTTTATATATTTATTCATAACTTCAGGAGAACCTTTCACCTCCCCATACATGTGCAGCTGAGTGCAGCATGTAATGGGGAGGGCTGCACAAACCCTGGGGGCACTTAAATTTTTTTTTTACCCCCCTCCGTTATTTAGATATGGGTGCTGTTATATTTGGCACCCGATATTTAAATAACCCCCTGAACTGTCAATGGGGCGTGTACTGGCAAGGGGGCGTGTAATGGCAAGGGGGCGTGTTACTATGGCTGTGACACTGTCCAATCAGATACGGACAGCGTCACACCAAGAGCTGGAGAGAAGAGCATGAGCACGCGCACGCTCTCTTCAGCTTTCGGCAGACAAGGACTGCATCCATATTTGGTCCGTATGTGATCCGTATTGCATCCGTTTTTTAAATGGGTTGTCTTATGTCATTACATTTTCTCCCTAAGAGACATCCCTTCAGTAATACGGATCTGCAATAATGATGAAATACTGACGATATACTGATGTAATATCATCCGTAATATGTTTGTATTACGAATCCGTATTACAGATGTTTACAAACTCGCTCCTCTGAAAGAGGCCTTAGTCAATTGTCCACTAAGTATAGCAATTTACAAACCAAATGCACATTTGACCACCCATGATCCTCTGTGGCTGATGGCAGTGCATTTAGCTCACTATTAAGAGGTGTTTTTTGTTTTATTTTATTTCTAAATTGTATAAATCACTGATTTTAGTTTATAGTATAATACATGCCTGCAAAAATGAAGCAATAGTGTTGCCTGTGATCGGATTTGAACTAAAACCTTAAACTGTATTTACCATTACAAAAAATTAAATTACAATCACTCCTTAAGCAGCTGTAGATAATAATTAGATGTAGTCCAGTCAGAAATGTTGTGTCTAACCTGCATATTTTTTGCAGTTTTTTGTAAATGTCCATTCTCTCTCCATGCTAGCTGAGTTGGAGGGTTCCTTCTGGGATGTATGAGCTGTGTTGTGTGCTAATCAGATGTCTCCCATGCTCCTCACCTTTTTATGTTACATCCCCCTCCTTCCTGTCTCCCACTTAATTTTTTTCACTAGATGGATTTTTTGGGAGATTGAGAAGGTTCCTGGACATTTACAAAGACCTGGCACGCAGGGCCGTAATTATAGGTCACTCTGCCCTAGGCCCTAAGCCTGAATACGCCCCCATTTAAAGCGGCATTTAATTAATTCACTGATTTACCATGATTGTGTGGACTGTATTCTTCAAGTGCCATGTACTCTATTGAAAATTACAGGGCACACTATGCTGTACCAGATTCTGGAATTGGTATACATAAATTAGCCATACCCCCAAATAATAATAAAAACAGAGAATAAATATTGCCACCATACAGCGACTAAACAATACCACTATACAGTGTCTGAATAAAACCACCATACAGTTACTAAATAACACCAACATACAGTGGCTGGATAACACCAACATACCGTGACTGGATAATACCACCATATAGAGACTGGATTACACTACCATACTGGGACTGAATAGCATCATTAAAACGGACAGGCATCTGCTAGGTCATGCCTCCGGCATGATCTAGCAGGCATTCGCTCCAGGCAGACCTGGGGCCTTTATTAGGCCCCCGGCTGCCATTAGAGACACAGACACTCGGCGATCGTATCGCCGGGTGTCGGTGGGAGAGAGAGAGAGCTCCCTCCCTCTCTCCAAAACCACTCAGATGCGGTGCTCGCTATTGTGCACCGCATCTGAGGGGATAAACGGGTGAGATCGATAGTAATATCGATCTCACACAGCAGAGCAGGGACGCTCCCAGCCCTCAGCTGCCTCTAGCAGCTGAGAGCAGGGAGATTTGACGCTCCCTGCTCTGTTTATTTTATCCTGATGCAGTGGCGTAAAAAGGCATATGCATCAGAATAAAGCCCGTTAGTGGCCATCGTTAAAAGGCGTATTGGCGGTCACTAACGGGTTAAATAAAAATTTGACACATTTTATACAATAAACATTAAAATAAGTCTCAATACATAAAATATGCACATATTTGGTAGCGTCACGGCCGTAATAACAAATTTAGAGCATTAATTCTGGTATCATGACAACCCTATGAGTTATGCAGACCAGAACAATAGGGAGATCCATCCCCAACACTTGTTTCACACATAGCTTCTTTTGGGGGCCATACCAAGGGTGGATGCAAATCAGTATATAAAGCCATATCCTCCAGTAAAAAACACATCACACAGCTGTTTAAAATAGACACATAATGAACAAAAATTACCTAATTATCTTATACGAATCGCATGGGTAAAAAATGGCAACAATGCTGCTTCTCATCCCGTCCTGCTAGAAAGGCATTAGCCTGGCCAGAGTATAGACAAGATACTCATAAATTGTTCAGGTCTGTCTTTTTAATGGCATCCTAGTCTACATGGTATTCTTCTTTGGTTTAATGCCTCTAGCGCCATTCAACATACTTTTTTTTATATCCTTAGCAAAACATATTGTGTATAAACTATACCTATTTAGATACAATGATGCATTCAGAAAGTCTTCAGACCCTTTTAATTTTTTCACATTTTGTTATGTTGAGGATTTGTGCTAAAATAAAAAAAATAAAAAATTTTCACCCATCATTCTGCACTCAATATCCCATAATGACGAAGTAAAAACAGAATGTTAGTAATGTTTGCTAATGTATTGAAAAGGAAAAACCAAAATATTGCATTGACATAAGTATTCAGACCTTTTACTTATTACTTAGTTGAAACCCCTTTGGCAGCGATAACAGCCTTAGGCTGGGTTCACACGAGCACATTAACATCCGTAATGGACGGACGTATTTCGGCCGGAAGTCCCGGACCGAACTCAGTGCAGGGAGCCGGGCTCCTAGCATCATAGTTATGTACGACGCTAGGAGTCCCTGCCTCTCCGTGGAACTACTGTCCCGTACTGAAAACATGATTACAGTACGGGACAGTTGTCCTGCAGAGAGGCAGGGACTCCTAGCATCGTACATAACTATGATGCTAGGAGCCCGGCTCCCTGCACTGAGTTCGGTCCGGGACTTCCGGCCGTAATACGTCCGTCCATTACGGACGTTAATGTGCTCGTGTGAACCCAGCCTAAGTCTTTCATTCCAAATCATGTCCAATCAAATGAATTTACCAGATGGACTCCAATCAAGGTGTAGAAACTTTTTAATGATGATCTAGAGAAATGGGAAGCGCACAGAGCTCAATTATAATTGTCATAGCAAAGGGTCTGAATACTTATGTCCATGTGAAATTTTACTTTTTCATTTTCTATAAATTTGCAAACATTTCTAAAGTTCTGTTTTCACTTTGTCATTATGAGGTATTCAGTGCAGAATGATGGGGAAAAAAACGTGAATTTTTAAAATTATTTTAGCACAAGGCCTCAACATAACAAAATTTGAAAAACGTGAAAGGGTCTGAAGACTTTCCCAATGCACTGTATTGTCTATGTACGAACGCATGTATTTTACTTTAGGGCTGCAGCTCTCATATTTAATGATGAAGTTCCTCTGAAGGCTTATAAGCTTTGTGATTGGCTCTTATTATTTGGGTGGGGGGGGGGGGGGGTTGGATCAGCACAGTCCTGTGACTGGTTAATGGGCATGCACGGTCCAGACTTTCGGACGCCAGGTGCCGATGCTTCCTCGTTATTAGGTCTGCAAGAAAATGGTGTGTAATTATCAAATATTTGTAAATTACTATATAAAGAACAATACTCTCACTAACTGTATCAACTATACGCATGGGTCACTTTCTCTTTTTTTCAGTGCTGTTGATCTGACCAGACTTATTTGCTCTCTCTCTCCGTCTCATGCATAATTATTTTTTCTTTGGCTCCTTGACTGCCATGTATATACAAGGGTCATATGCTCACTTTGCATTATGCCTTATCTGTAATTTTTTTTGGGTGTTAAATTGGTATTTTGATGTATTATCTATATTGGTTATGTGCTTCATATATGGTGTTCATTACGGTGTTTAGGGAGCCTTGTATTGGAGATCTTTTATATCCTGATTGGTCTAGCCTCATTTTTAAGGACCTCATCACTAGAGGGTCACACTATTGTTTGTGACCCCCTTTGAATATTGTCTATTTTAATTGTGGTTTTATACTTGTATGTGTCCTTTGTGGGCGCATATATATTTTTTGTGTATTATAATATATCTATTGTGTTTATTCTATTCTGTATTTTTTTGTCTGTGCATACTTCCTTTTTTTGACTTGTCGATTTTTTTGTATATCATAGTGGTCAGATACTACACAAGCGGTCTGAAGAGTATCACCACACTGTAGACTGGACAAATTAATAAAATACTGATCAGATGCAGACAAAGGCAGAAAAAACAAATAAATCCAGTGACTCACGGGTGACGTCTTCTCTAATTGGAATCATTTGCTTTCCCTTTTCTTCTTCACCTGGCCCAGACCGCTATGACAAGTTCTTCCAGCTACGACTGGCCTCTGCAGCATTTGTCACACAGACATCTTTGGCTCCATGCTTTCTTAGCACATCTTCAGCAACTTCACAAACCCCCCAATCCTGCTGCCTCCTTTGATAGGGCCATTCTGCTGTTACCCCTAATAATGGGTCTGCTGTGTTGCTCAGTGCCCCCAAATACTGTACCGACGTCAAATTCAGTGCCTCACAGTAAAAAGTACCTCCAACCTGCCCCACAATAAATAGCTCCATAGATAGAACCTCATAGTAAATAGTGCCATAGTACACATAGTACACAATATAAACTTGTACCATATCAATAGTGTCTCCCTGAGTGTTCCATATAGACTTGTGTCATCTATAGTGACCCATATAAAGTTGTGCCATAAATATTGCCCTGTGCCATTCAGACTAGACCCCCTAAAATAATTTAGACCCGGATTAGACCCCTTAAAGTAATTAAGATCTCAGATTAGAACCCCCAAATTAGTTCAGACACAACGGAAATCAGTCACTGACCGCTCCGTAAAATAGGTGCCGCTCATCTGTCACTCAGTGGCGCTCGCACAGTTTATGATGGTGCTCTCAGACAGCTAAAATTTACTGGGGAGCTCTATCCAGCCACAATTTGCAGGGGCGCTCTCAGAAAGCCTCAGTTTAGGGGGGGGGGAACATAAATCTCCCAAAGGCTATGTTCACACTGAGTTTTTTTGACAAGTTTTTTGACGCGGAAACCGCACCAAAAAACTCCTCAAAAAACGCCCGAAAATGCCTCCCATTGATTTCAATGGGAGTTGGACGAGTTTTTTTACCGCGAGTAAAAAAAACGCGTCGCGGTAAAAAGAAGGGTCATGACCCATCTTGAGACGGTTTCCGCCTCTAAAACTCCATTTCAATCAGTCAGAAAGAGGGAAAAAAAACCTCGACGAGTGTTTTGACGAGTTTTTGTCAAACCACTGTGCAAAAACCTACTGGAGCAGTTTTTGCAGGAGGAATTTTCCTCCTGCAAAAAAACTCAATGTGAACACAGCCTAAAAGTGATGTGATGTTAAAAGTTCCCGACTTATACTACAATTTTCCACTACGCTGGACGTTTTGGACAGTTCCACCCCTTAACATGCCTCTGAATTGTGGTCTACTATAATGTGTCCCTGTGTCAAGGTTGACTGTTTCAGGACATCCCACCATCATTATTGAGGTTCAGTCCCAGTACACTATTCATAAGGCAAGTGTCATTGCAACAAACATACCTCTGACCATGACCATGACTTGTTGTGGACAGGGGGCTCTTCTGTAATATGATGACTGATGAGAGTCAGAACATAATAGCTATGACTGCTGAGAGTTGTAGTTTAAAAATATATGCTAAATCTAAGGGTTATACTGAAGAGTCTCAAAGTTTGTACTTCAGTGCATTACGCACCGTTGATCATGCTGAGAACTGTAGATGGAAGTAGAAAACTTTGAGACAAAGGATATGATGGCAGTTGTTACTTAAAATAGATTAATATGAATGCACCTGCTGAGAGCTGTAGTTCACCCCACAACCTATGATGTCCTTTCTCTCAAAGCTGTTTCCTTCCCACTACAATTTTTAGTATAAGGTAGTTTAACAATAGGTTAAAAGAAAACAAATTAAAGAGACAACACACAGCCCCCTGTAGATAGTGCCACACACAGCCCCCCGTGTAGATAGCGCCACACATAGCCCTCCATGTAGAAAGCACCACACACAGCCCCTCTTTTGTATATAATGCCACACAGCCCCATGTAGATAGCTCCGCACACAGCCTCCTCTTGTAGATAGTGCCACACACAGCCCCCTGTAGATAGCGCCACACACAAAAGAGAGGTGGGAGCATTGCTTATCTCCCTCCCTCTCTCGCTGCCGACAGTGGGCAAACAGTGCACTAGTTCCTAGTGGCAAATATGGCCCTGCTTTTAGGCAGGAAAAAGGGAACTACAGGTTGCTGGAAGGTTAGGAATATGCCACTTTCCCTATTAAGATAAATTACTAAATGTCATGTTTTTACGCATACTACTGATTTGTGCAAAAAAATATGTAAAAGCGATATAAATTTGCGTGATTGATTAAGTTGAAATTATTTCTCTTTGTTCTAGTAATAAAGTTCAAGACCAGTGGCGGATTAAGTAGACCATGGGCCCTGGGCTGTTACCGATAGTTGGGCCCCCCTTCTCCACCGCCGCCCTGTAACTATTGTTAACACTTCCTTTTTGTCCAGACATTAACAAATGGGTGTTACTACTGCCCTTGTCAAAAGGCTGTGTCCCCACATACTGACAGTCTCCAACCATCGCTGACAGTATCGCACCGTGTAGGGACACATTCTCCTGACAAGGGGAATAGTAACACTTATTTGTCTATCAGTCCTGGACTGCACAAAGACTTTGTGAAATACAAGGATTTCCCATAATAAACATGTCAGTAGAGATGACAGATTGTCTATAAATCTAGTGACTCACAGGTGACGACGTAGTTTTTTTCCTCTTCTCCATCCAGTCCAGACTTCATGACGACTTTTCCCGGCCATGACCCATTTCTGCAGAATTTGCCACTCAGATGTCTTTGGCTCCTCACTTTTCCAACATTTCCACACCTATAAACAAAGATAATATTATCATGGTGCCACACACTGTGCCCCTAAATATAATAGCACAGTATAATGCCTCCATAGCTGCTACACAGTATAATGCCCCATAGCTGACACAGTATAATGCCCCATAGCTGACACAGTATAATGCCCCATAGCTGACACAGTATAATGCCCCATAGCTGACACAGTATAATGCCCCATAGAGGTGACACAGTATAATGCCCCCATAGCTGACACAGTATAATGCCCCCATAGCTGACACAGTATAATGCCCCCATAGCTGCGACACAGTATAATGCCCCATAGCTGCGACACAGTATAATGCCCCCATAGCTGACACAGTATAATGCCCCACAGCTGACACAGTATAATGCCCCATAGCTGACACAGTATAATGCCCCATAGCTGACACAGTATAATGCCCCCATAGCTGACACAGCATAATGCCCCATAGCTGACACAGTATAATGCCCCCATAGCTGACACAGCGTAATGCCCCCATAGCTGACACAGTATAATGCCCCATATGTACGTACCTAATAATTAAAAAAACCATAATTGCTTACCTATCCCGGTTCCCACGACGGTGGGGGATGCTTCTCCTCCTTTGCACTGTGCTGTGAGTGACTCCGTGCAGGCAGGCGCGATGACGTCACTACATCGCGCCTGCCTGCACCGAGCCGCTCACGGCAGAGTGAATGCTGGAGCGAGGCTCCAGCATTCAACCCAACTGAATCTGCGTCCTGCAGACGCAGATTCAGTTGGAAGCGGGCAGCGCGGCAGCTAGCAGCGCTGCATAGTTTTTTAAGATAGTGTGCGGTTCGGGCTGCGATGGGCCCCCTGGCAGCCTCGGGCCCCGGGCGACCGCCCGAAACGCCCATATTATAATCCGCCATTGTTCAAGACTGTCAGAATTTCTGGATATATGCCAGATCAAAGGAATTTTACCATGCTTGGTATTTTTGCTGGTTATCTTATTTTCTTTGTAGCATGTGACTGGAAGGTTTTTTTTTTAGGCATGTCAATTTATGGGTGCCAAAATCTTTCAACATTTTTGAAACACTGACGATCCGATTTTAGGTTTGCTATTAGACATGGACTTTTTAATTTGTGTATTCATTACAACTAGTGGGTTCCAAAGAGATCCCTGAGCATATGGATATATCTAAAAATTATATTAAGTAATTTGAATACATTTCCATATAGATTGGTTGACATCTATCTGATTTTACAGATTTTCTGACTCCTGAATGGCAAATCTGCTGACTTATCAAGTGACACAACGCCAATTCTTAAATTACTCTATAACTAGACAGATTTTGCCTTTAGGGTCACAACCTTTGTGGGAGCCATATTAGCAATCATATCCGTTGTTGCCTAACTTGAAACAGTAAGAAATAGCTCAATAATATTGAAATGTGGGTTTATTTATAATAATGAATGCATTATTGATGGGAGTCTCAATATTGTCAAGTAGTTCCCATCTATTATATATTTTCGAAAGTTTGTTTGAAGCCCGATTTTTCATTGGTTTAAAATGGATCACGTCATCTGTAAGCCATAACAACCAATCAGATCGCTGCTTGGATTTTTAATACCTGCTTTGGAAATGATAAAAGCTTACCTGATTGGCTGCTGGTAGGGATGTAACAACCAGAGTGATGTCACACTGCTGCTGCTGACATCATAATCTGCCTCCCGGTACATTATTCAGAGACCAGACACACATCTAATACACCGCCTGCTGCCACCAGACTCCACATCCAGGAGAGGACGCACAATATTCCTTACAAGACCGCACTCCATTTCTTGCTACAAAGAGAAGCCATCTCTGCTGTGTTTTCCTGGGACATGATCAGAACAACTTCCTACATGTAACATGGGAGACATCACAGTCCTTCTACTATACTGGATAAAGGTTAGTATATATAGGCAGGTTGTGTATTTTGTTAAATTTGCCAACAACCCCGTTTTGTGGGAGACAGTCCAGCAGGCCGGGTTAGGAAAGGTGGTGTTTATGCAAATTTGTGTTTTCAGGCAGAAAGGGGGCGAGTCATCAATGCTTTGCTACTATAAATAGTATGGGGGAGGGGTATTAGTGAGATTAAAATCTATTTGTTCATCCACACACTTACGCTCTGTGCAGTAACGGGACGTCACTGTAATGGAAATGTCTCCAAATTTGATATGGACACAATCCATTATAACGTTCATTTTTATATCCATGTTACAGACAATTCTTTTGGTTATTGATATAAATTAGACTTTCAATGTTAGTGGTTACTGAAAATTACAATGTTATATATGTCTCATAATGAGAGCCACTGTAGTTTATATGAGAAGAATGTGTTGTGCTGGTTACTATGGTGATAACAGCCATCTTGGGGCTTATGTCTGAAGTATGGATTGTGCCGGTTGCTATGGTGATACCAGCCATCTTGTGCCTTATACGAGAACAATGTGTTGTGCTGATTGCAATGACAGACATCTTGGAACTTATGGGAGAAGATTGAACCTCATTTAACACAACTGTCTAATAGAAAAACTGGATTTGTTGACCATAGCAACCAATCACAGTGCAGCTTTCATATTTCCAGCGCATTGTTTACAAGAGAGCGTTGGAATAGAAACATGCAGTCTTTAATCAACACTATATAAATCTGTAATGAATATATTGCTTCATTTCATTTCTTTTATGCTTCCAATAACATTATTTACACTCTCTAGCAATTAAATTCATATCGAGAGGTAGCAATTAAATTCATACTGAGAGGTATTTAAATAGTGAGCTTTTACTCTATCTATACCGTAAGTCATCCTCCCGAGCAACGCTGGGTATAAAAGCTAGTAATTAGAAAAATACAACACAATGCTGTATGAGAGTCACACATTGGATGGCTGAATGTATGATTCTCAATGATAAGACGACAACCCCTATTTGAACAAAAGCGGGCCCAGCATTGGGGGGAAAGTCCCGTCTGGCCAGATGCTGCAGGGGTAATATAGTATTACATTGCGACCTTTTAATTAAATGACCAACCATTGAATTCAATGGATGGGTTGGGTCCGCCAGAGAGGAGGACCACTTCTATGATGCCATTATACCCTAAAAGGGCATATGGATGGGGTTGTCTTTATGACACAACCCCTTTCATATGGGGCAGCTATTAATTTTGATAAATAAATAATAAATTTGATAATTTAACCTGCTTTTGCAATGTCTTATTCACTTTAATTTTTCATTTTTCATGTTGTACAGTTGTTTTGATAATCCGAGTTTTATTCCCCTTCTAATCATGTATGTCACTTAATTATTTCCTAGTTCTGGTAAACTAATATCTTTATAACAAATGTTTTAACATCATCATAATACAATACTCCTTTATTAAAGTAAAATCTTATCCTCAAACCAATAGTGAAATTATATGCAAATCTTTAGTCTCATTTACTTCTGCATTCTTCCAGTGACAAAGTAGGTTCATATTAAAATAATTTATCAGCTTCAGACCTGGAAATTAAACCCAAAATCAGTTCAGCGTTAAAATATTAGAGCTCTCACAGCACCATTAAACTTAAATTTAACAGTTATTATAAGCACAGCTTATAAAAAGAGCTGCTAATTATTCATATATATATATATATATATATATATATATATATATATATATATATATATATATAGCTAGGTACAGAATTGTTTGGACAGTGACATTCAGGTTTAACCCCTTAGTGACCAGCCTATTTTAGGCCTTAATGACCAAGTCCTCCGGCGCGTCCTAATAGGCATATGCCCAGGGCAGACCTGGGGGCCTTTATCAGGCCCCCGGCTGCCATGACACCCCATCGGAAACCCGCAATTGCATTTGCGGGCCGCCGATGGGTGAGAGAGGGAGCTCACTCCCACTGTTAAATGTTTAACAAGTTAAATGCTGTGGTCACTATTGACGGCGGCCTTTAACGGGTTAATTGACCGCGATCTAAGTAAACTTCGATTGCGGGCGTTGGAGCAGGAGCCCAGCTGTCATCAAACAGCAGAGCCCCGGTGCACGGGACACCCGTGCAGGACTTAGACTGGGCCACCGTGAAAAGGCGGCGGCCTAGCCTAAGACCCCTTAGTGACAGGCGTGAAAAGGCGTATTGGTGGTCACTATGGGGTTAATTCAAAGGGTTGAACAAAAATATCCTGTGAAACGCTTAGGAATTGCAACCATTTTTATACACAGCCTCCTAATTTCAGGGGCTCAAACGTAATTGGACAAATTAACATTACCATAAATAAAATGTTTTTTTCTTTTTTCTTAATACTTTGTAGAGAACCCATTGCAGGCAATGACTGCCTGAAGTCTGGAACCCAAGGACATCACCAAACGCTTCTTGGTTTCCTCTTTTGTGATGCTTTGCCAGACCTTTACTGCAGCTGTCTTCAGTTGTTGCTTGTTTGTGGGTCTTTCTGCCTTAAGTTTTGTCTTAAGCAAATGAAATGCATGCTCGATCGGGTTGAGATCTGGTGATTGACTTGGCCATTGCAGAATATTCCACTTCTTTGCCTTAATAAACTCCTGGGTTGCTTTTGCAGTATGTTTTGGGTCATTGTCCATCTGTACTGTGAAGCGACGTCCAATCAACCTTTCTGCATTTGGTTGAATCTGAGCAGAAAGTATATCCCTGAACACTTCAGAATCCACCCGGCTGCTTCTGTCTTCAATCACATCATCAATAAACACTAGTGACCCAGTGCCTTTGGCAGCCATGCATGCCCATGCCATCACACTGCCTCCACCATGTATTACAGAGGATGTGGTGTGCTTTGGATCATGAGCCATTCCAAGCCTTCTCCATATTTCTTCCTCCCATCAGTCGGGTACAGGTTGATCTTAGTTTCATGCTATTCCAGAACTGGGTTGGCTTCTTTAGATGTTGTTTGGCAAAGTCTAATCTGGCCTTTCTAATTTTGAGGCTGATTAATGGTTTACACCTTGTGGTGAACCCTTTGTATTTGCTCTCATGAAGTCTTCTCTTTATGGTAGACTTAGATACTGATGCACCTACTTCCAGGAAAGTGTTCTTCACTTGGGTAGATGTTGTGAAGGGTTTTTCTTCATCATTGAAAGGATCCTGCGATCATTCACTGCTGTTCTCTTCTGTGGACGTCCAGGCCTTTTGGAGTTCACGAGATCACCAGTGCAGCGCTGCTTTTTTTTTTTCAGGAATGTACCAAACTGTTGATTTGACCACTCCTAACATTTTTGCTATCTCTCTGATGGATTTCTTCATTTTTTTCAGCCTAACGATGGTCTGTTTCACTTGCATTGAGAGCTCTTTTAACCTCATGTTGTGGGTTCACAGCAACAGCTTCCAAATGCAAATGTCACACCTGGAATCAACTTCAGACCTTTTACCTGCTTAATTGATGATGTATTAACGAGGGAATGGCCCATGCAGCCCATTAAATAGCTTTTGAGATAATTATTCAATTACCTTTGATCCCTTGAAAAAGAGGCAACTACATATTAAAGAGCTGTAATTCCTAAACTCTTTCTCAAATTAGGATGTGAATACCCTCACATTAAAGCTGAGAGTCTGCACATTAATATTGATTATATAACTGTATATTCAATATGTTTTGGTAAACAGCTAACATGCTAAAACTTGTGTCACTGTCCAAATAATTCTGGATCTAACTGTATATAACTGTTTCTGGGAGAATCTCAGCGCTATGATACAAAGTATTGATTTTGGGAGGGCAGACATTTTCCTGGACTTCCAATCTGTAATCCCATTTGAAGAATATTACAGTCAGCCTCTTCCCTGCCCAAAATATCTGTTTACACGGAACTTTCTGTTTAACCCTCTAAAAGGGTTGTCTGCTTAAGAAAATCTTTTTGCAAATTCCCTCAGGGAAGCATAAGTTATTAGAAGGGTATCCCCAGTTTGGCACCTTCAAATGTTAACCATAGTGGAGATCACTGCAGGGATATTGAACACTTGTTGTCAATTTCCCTCACAGATTACAGCTGGTCCCAGGGGAAAACACCTTTAATGACCACCCAACAACTTTTGACTTTGGGCAAAGTCTGTATTTCTGGCACAGTGTAGCAGATTTACCATTTAAAATGCGCAGGAATTCTGGCTCAAATTTTTGGAACCTGGCTTAGAGGAAATGGGCATGGTTTAAAATGCACTGATCTGCAACAGTTTTGTAGAGACAAATTTTTGTTAAGCTACACCTCGGTTTCGAGACACTTTTGAAAAGTCTCTAGTAAGACAAACATTTACTCTTTTTGGTGCATTTGCTTCATAAATAGGAACAAAACTTGATGCAACATTATGCGTGTTTTACAAAAAGGATTAGGCGCAATCACATCAGTAAATCAGCTCTAGTGAATAATGAAGCTGCATGAGCAATGGGTTTGTAGCCAGATGCCTACAAATCCAGAAAGTTTTCTAAATACCTATGCTTTCTTGATAACCTTATACAATTTTATGCAGTACATGGCATATACACCGTTCAATCATAACATTAAAACCACCTGCATGGTCGAGGCATGGACTCCACAAGACCTCTTAAGGTGTCCTCTGGTATCAAGACATTAGCAGCAGATCCTTTAAGTCCTGTAAATTGTGGGGTAGGGCCTCCATGGATTGGACTTGTTTTTCCAGCACATCCCACCGATGCTCAATCATATTTAAATCTGGAGAATTTGAAGGCCAAGCCAACACCTTGAACTCTTTGTCATGTTCTTCAAACCATTCCTGAAAACACTTTTTGTGTGGCAGAGCGCATTACCCTGCCGAAAGAGGCCATTGCCATTAGGGAAAACACTTTGCAATGAAGGGGTGTACTTGGTCAGCAACAATGTTTAAGTATGTGTCAAAGTAACATCCTTATGAATGCCAGGACCCAAGGTCTCCCAGCAGAACATGGCCCAAAGCATTACACTGCCTCTGCTGGCTTGCCTTCTTCCCATAGTGAATTCTGGTTCCATCCCTTCCCCAGGTAAGCGACGCATATGCAACCGACTGTTCACATGATGCACAAGAAAATGTTGTTGACCAGACCACCTTCTTCCATTGCTCCATGGTCCAATTCTGATGCTCAAGTGCCCATTGTAAGCACTTTCAGCGGTGGCAGGTGTTAGCATGGGCAGTTTGACCAGTCTGTGGCTACGCATTCCCAAATGCAGCAAGCTTCGATGCAGTGTGTGTTCTACCATAGCCAGCATAACATGTTTCAGCTATTTCTGCTGCAGTAACTCTTCTATAGGATCAGACCAAACAGGTTAGCTGTTGCTCCACAAACACATCAATGAGCCTGGGTGCCCTTAACCCTGTCACTGGTTCACTGGTTGTCATTCTTTTTACCACTTTTGTTAGGTACTTGCCACTGCATACCGAGAACACCCCACAAGACCTGACGTTTTGGAAATTCTCTGACCCAGTTGTCTACAATGAATGTTTGCTTGTTGCCTAATATATCCTACCCCTTAACTGGTGCCATTGTAACAAGATAATCAATGCTATTTACTTAACCTGTCAGTGGTTTAGGCTGGGTTTTTTGTTGGGTTTATATTGCATTTTCAAATGCTGCCAAAAGAAACAAGTACTGCCCCTGTGGCAAGCACCGCTAGGGCTTGTGTCAGTAACAGGGACTGAGTGTTCCTTTGAATATTTCTGTCTTCCATTGCCATTTTATGAGAATACTGTTAGGTAATTAAAATTTACTGAGGCTGACCACATACCACACCATTATTATAAAGATTAAATGGAAATGATATACAGTGAAACCTCTTTGAGATGACCACCTAAAATTGCATTAAAAAGTGGTCTTCTAGGGAGGTAGTCTTCTCTGAGAAGAAGGGCAGTAGGCATAGCATATGGTGGAACTGAAAAATCTGTCAGAAAGTTTGGTCTGTATAAGGAAGTGATCTTCTCAAGGAGGTTGTTTTTATAGAGGTTTCACTGTACTTATATTATCAGAATGATTTAATATGAATAAAAGATAGATATAAAATTTTAAATAGATATCCATTGGTAACATTTGTCTAGAATGACCATCTGTTTAAATATTTTGGAGCCACAGGGTTATGAATACCAAAGAAAAAATGCATTGACAGTACAAATGGCTCATTTCAAGGAAAATTTGACAGTGTCCAATCCGGATAAGGATTTACAGTGTCCAAAAGTTGTCAATTTTTGGACACAATAATTTATTTTCATCATACTTATTGCAATATATTTATTTTAAAATTGGATATGATTGGAGAATGGGAATTATCTTTCCAGTAGCTTCTGATTACCGAAATTACAATTATTTAAAGGGAGTTTTCCGGATTATCCTTAGGGAAGGCCATTAGTGTGTGGTTTAAGGGGGTCCCAGACCCTAGATATCCACAATCAGCAGAACGAGGAACACTGTCCCCTTTACTGCAGTACCTGCCCCTACACTGTCTATACACATGCAGCTGTTTCTGATAAGGAAGCTCAGCCCAT
This sequence comes from Rhinoderma darwinii, assembly GCF_050947455.1. Classification (NCBI taxonomy): domain Eukaryota; kingdom Metazoa; phylum Chordata; class Amphibia; order Anura; family Rhinodermatidae; genus Rhinoderma; species Rhinoderma darwinii. Next base: position 377,384,614 of record NC_134688.1, on the reverse strand, counting down.
TCATGTTAATGGAGTTGATATTTTATTGCCATTTCTGTTATTATGCTAATAAATTCCTTTTCCTAATGAGCATCAAAGAGTAATACGCTAAAATAAAGCTAGTGGATTGTTATTACTTGAATCAGGGACAAATATTAGAGTGTGGGCTGAGGGGACTTCAGGCGCATGATTTGTTATTGGAGATAACACGATCACATTTAATTCCCTCAGTGTTTTGTGTGGGAGTCATAATTCGGGAATGGTAAAGATGACTATCAGTCACAAGGATTTGTCTCAAATGGCAATGTAAGCATATAAATTATGTTTTTTTAAAGAAAGTTTGATTATATATTCAGCATGAACAAGCTCTTGCACCTGACAAAAGATTTAAAAGTAGTTTTTGTTTCTTAAAGAGGACCTGTAATGTCCCTAGAAAAGTTAAGCTGGCTCCATACCTTCATGGCTGGCGTCTCCCTGATTCTAGATCAGTTTATTTTATCTTTGTAGGGATTCACCTGCAATCATCCTCTGTTTTGTCTCGCTATCAGCCTGCTCATCTCAGGCAGCAGATAAGCTAATTTAGAAATAATTTGACAATAACCTGTCAGAGATTCTTAGGTTTACACCCCTTTGACAACTGGGCAGTGGGAACCGCGAAATTCTCAATTTATTCCTAAATTAGCATATCAGCCGCACAAGATGAACTGGCTGATCGCGGTGGAACGGAGGATTGCCGGGTAAAGGGGGCAATGACAGGTATAGAGCCTGAATGAATTATCTGGTGACTTGACATGTCCTTCTTTTAGATGTTTAGTATTTCAGAGTTGTGTTTTTTTAAATTATAATTATGAGCATGAGACGTGGAGTTAAAATGATGATATCTGTTCTTTCACTACGTAAAATCAAATAATCTTTCAAATAACCTTTCACATTTTTGGACAAATTATTTAATTTTTTCCAATTTTTTTATTGTTTTCAAGTTATACAAAACCATACAACAAAGATGAGCACACATGCTCAAACATAATAAACAATAATACAATAATAAGTATTACAAGAATCAAAGAAATTGCACATTGTTTAGTATCATAAAACAGGAGATAGTAAAATCAAAAGACAAGGAAGAATGGGGACAGAAGCCCCTCCCCCCTCCCGGGAAAAGGAAAAATCCTAACTAATCTTGGTAAAATGTTTAGCTGTCACGGAGTTGCAGACGACCCATCGTACCCTTTAAAGTTTAAAGTACCATGCAGTTAGCGTGAAGGGAGACACCGCCTGTTGAAGTTCCGAGTCAGATAAATGCCTCACCAGAAATGCTCTCCACTTCATAATTTTTTTTTAGTGCGTTTGGTTTTCATGCGCTCAGCATCTAATCGTTCTATGTGTAAACATTGTTTCAGTTGGCTCATTACACTTTGCATAGTTGGTATTGTCGATACCAACCAGTGCTGTAACAGTAATCGCTTAACTACCAAACAGATCAGGTGAAACAATTGAGACAGGTTGTCTCCCCTCTTCTCTGCCACCATCTGTCTCCTCCTCCCAATAGTGGAAAAGGACAGGAGACATTGGCAAGGTCAATCCCCACAAAGTGTCCATCATGTCACAGATCCGAGACCACAAGGGCTAAACTGCGGAACATTGCCACAAACCGTGGAATAGGTCCATTCTAGGAACATGACATTAGGGACAGGCAAACAGGCGATCAGGCATAGAAGGACTCGGTGCATTATACGAAATTGAGTGTCCCTCCACACCTCTCTCATCACATGTTTCCGAACTGAACCCCATCCCATCAGGATTTTATCCCAAAGGTCATTATCACCTAATTGTTGTTCCCATTTTGTAAAGAAGTGGTCCGGTGGAGTAACAATCAAGCTATCCCTGATTTTACAATATATATTGGAGACAGACATCATTCCAGTATGTTGAAAAAGAGCTTTATCCATATCATTTGTAACTACTTCTCTACCAACAGCCCTAAGTGCATTCCCAAACAAATGTTGAACCTAAGCATATTGAATACATTGAAAAGGTCGTAGCCCAAATTTATCGATCAACTCTTGACCAGTAAGCCATCTCGGATCCGTGTCATGGAGCAGATGTTCCACTCTAAGAATACCTTTCTCCCTCCACTCTGCAAAAAGACTACTGTCTCTACCTTGAGCAAATTCCGGATGGTTCCATAGGGGAAGATATTTGGAGATTCGAAAAGACAAACCATAGCTCCGTCTCATCGCCCTCCAAGCCATGAAAGTATCCCTACAGAGCACAGATTGCTTTATGTACCTAGGCATGGCTGAGAGGGAGGAGTGTAGAAGCGTGCAGAGGTTCCATGGGGCACAAAAATGCGATTCAAGAGCATGATCAGAATGATAACTAGTGTGTGCAACCCAATCTCTTACATGTCGCGCTAAACAAGCTAAATTGTATCCCTGTACATTAGGCAAGTTAATGCCACCCCGCTCCTTGGTGGCCATAAGCTTGTCCAGACGTATGCGAGGCCTCCTCCCTTTCCAGAGGAAAAGAGAAAAAGCCTTATACAACCTTGAGACATCTATATCTTTCAAAAGAAGTGGTAGGGTTTGTAGCGGGTACAATAATTTAGAAAAGCACATCATCTTGAGAAGGTGGTTTCTCCCCAATAAAGAGAGTGGTAGACCATGCCACCTCCTCAAGTCGTGTAGAATTTTCGTAAATAAGGGGAGATAATGCAAACGGTAAAGGGATTCAGTAGTGTGCCCAATGCGAATGCCCAGGTACTTGATAGATCGTTCAGCTACAGGAATATTATACAAATGGGCGGGCCACCACCCCCCCCCCCCCCGTTGATCCTTGGTTCCCAGAAACAGGGCTTGGACAAATTTTAAAATGCATTTATATTAATGTGAAATCTTAGAAAGTGCAAGATTTTAAAGTAGATCACTCACAGCAGAGACACTTCATGAAAATCTGCTTCCAAAAATGGTGCAAGCACCAACATCTGGAGTATATATAGGGTCTCATATGAAAACAAGTGCAGACTAGAACTGGAAGTATTGCCTATAGAAAAAAACCTCTTCTTTTCTGTGTCTTGTCCTGCCGTGCACCATATCTAGAGTCATTTTACTGGTGCAACAAGCTTCGCTTGGCTAGTTTTTGAAGCCTTTGAAACGGTGGAATCCATGAGTAATTTTGAATCCTAAACTGTCTCCCTTTATTTTCCCACTATGCCATCTCATGCCGGCCTAAATACAGGGAAATAGATATAGCACTTACTGTATGATAAAGAGATATGTGACTGGGAAATCACGTGAGTTAGAGCGTTAGGCTGGGAGTATGCTGACAAGGAAGAGTGGGAGCAGACTACAATTCCTTAAGAAACCACCGCAATCAGCTGGTAATACTGAGGTAAGTCTTGTCCAACCCTACATTCTCCCTGCAGTGCCCACTGCAGGGCACTTATAGTATAACATGACACCCATTCAATAGAGTAAACAACCATGTAATACAATACATTGTTGGGCAGAGTCCACCAGAGCGGGAACCATTATTTCTTGGAAGCTCTCCACTCTGGCTCATAAAGGGAGACTTAGAGTGTGGGAACCCTCCCTATGATGTTCATATGCCTAATAGGGCATATGGACAGCGGTTTTCTTTATCAGGCAACCGGTTTAAGTGTAATGAAAATTTAATATTTTTTCACAATATCTTGTTAGAATCTAGTCTCACAATAGAATTTGTTTATTAGACTGACAGAGAAAGATGCCTATTTTGAAGCACCGCACATGCTGACTGTAATTTGTCATAAATCATTAACCATAATGGATTTTTCGGATTTTCAGTTTCTAATGCAAATACAAAAAACATCAAAGCCCTTATTTGGGGATATTTTCACTATGAAGTTAGGTATTATTTTGAATAATGACACTAGTGCTGCTACAAAAGGAACTATGTTTTCAGCTAGCCATCCAAACAAACAAACATTACATAGGTAATGGGGCATTAACTTATTTTAAATAAGGATATTAAAAAATAAACTTAAATTTAATAAAAGCAAAAGTAATCAGACAAAGGTAATACATTTGAAAGATTTTTTAGTGGAAAATACTCAAAACGAATTGTAAATGTTTTGAAACGTTAGAAATTGTTGGCATACGTATCCTCACTGTTCTAAGATTAAAACATCTCCCGGTGTGAATGGAGTTTATAAGTAAAGCTTGAAGGTGACACAGAAAAGAAGAGATAGTAATTCAGTTGGTAAAAGTAGGATAGCAGGTATATTAATTAATATATCAAAAATATCTAGTTTGTCTGTTGTAACAAACCATTAATATAGAAAATAATTAATTCATTCTAAAGTAATATGGAATTAACTCTACACCACAATTTGCTCAACCTTGCATAAAGGGTTGTTTCCACTAGAAGTAGTGATGGCAAATTACTAGAATATGGCATCATTTTCTGACTAGTGGGGGGCCGAATGCAGGGATCCAATCTATCCTCAGAATGAAGCATTCACAGTTTTTCCCTTCACAGCACTGCTCCCTTTCACCCGCTGTGCAGCTAACTACAACATTTACTATTACAGTGGTTTTCCAGTCCTTAAATGGTCACTAACTATTCAACAAACTTTGCATAAATCAATAGTACAAGCGAATATAAAAAAAAACATTGCACTATATCTTATTAGAGAAAAATACATCTTTCTCCACTTACCAGGCTTACCCCCTCCCTCCTAACTGTTCACTCACTCCGAATTTACTGCCTTTTCTGTCTCCTCATGACAAAATGGACTATGTGTGCAATGAGGGATCAGGTTATAGCTGCCCATAGAAGTCCATGGAAAGGGGAGGGGAAGGAGGAGAACAGGAGCAGAGTGAGACGCTGCATCAGCAGCTTCCTGGTAAGTGTTATATCTCACCGCAGAGCTGGATTCACAGCTACACTGCTCATTACTGCTGTATTATCCTCCGTCCTCCATTCTGCTGCTTCTATATATGTGATAGATTAAGATAGGAGAGCAGGATTCTCCCCTATTCTGTGTGCAATACTTTTGTATTGCAGTGTATTACTGCCTGTCCGTTTAAAACGGACAGGCATCTGCTAGGTCATGCCTCCGGCATGATCTAGCAGACATTCGCTCCAGGCAGACCTGGGGGCCTTTATTAGGCCCCCGGCTGCCATTGGAGACACAGACACTCGGCGATCGTATCGCCGGGTGTCGGTGGGAGAGAGAGGGAGCTCCCTCCCTCTCTCCAAAACCACTCAGATGCAGTGCACTCTATTGCGCACCGCATCTGAAGGGTTAAACGGGTGAGATCGATACTAATATCGATCTCACGGCAGAGCAGGGACGCTCCCAGCCCTCAGCTGCCTCTAGCAGCTGAGAGCAGGGAGATTTGACGCTCCCTGCTCTGTTTACTTTATCCTGATGCAGTGCCGTAAAAAGGCATATGCATCAGAATAAAGCCCGTTAGTGGCCGCCGTTAAAAGGCGTATTGGCGGTCACTAACGGGTTAAGTATTTGTGAGATTTCAACAATTGCAGACTTTATACTACTATCTATACATATCTGTAAGGGGTCTGTCTTCAGGTTTCATGCTAAATATGATTATTTTGTAGGCAACGACTTCCTCCAACAAACCCATGCTAGCTGAGTGCAGTGGCGCACCAACATGTTGGCAGTCATTAGGACAACACGACTTCCCCAGCAGCCTGAGATCTTTGTGTATCTCTGATTGGCTGTTACAGGGCTGGAGGAAGCAAGAGGCTTGAGATAAAGATTGCTCATGGAAGTGAGTGACATTTCTGTTTTAAACTGGGATTCTTAAGAAGTCAGCAAGGCTGGGTCAGTTTAAAGAGGTTGATCATCAGTACTTCCAGTGGATTAAATTCTATCCATGGTCATGTGATGGACTAGGGGGTAACTAGGAAAGACTGGGCACCATAGCAACCTCTTGATTGGAGCCCCCCCAGGTGCCACAAGCAGCCCCCATTATAGATAGTGCCCCCTATAAAATGTGCCATACAGCCCCCCTGTAGACAGTGCTATACAGCCCTGCCTATAGACCGTGTCACACCCCACTGGTAGATAGCGCCCCCAACCTCCCCCTTGTAGAGAGTGCCATACAGCCCCCTGTAGATATCGCCATAAATCCCCCTTGTATATAGCGCTATACAGCTCCCACTGTATATACTGCTACACAGCCTCCCTCCCTTGTATATAGTGCCATACAGCCCCCCTTAGTAGATAGTGCCGCACAGCCCCCCTTATTAGTGCCACACAACCCCTTGTATATAGTACCACACAGTTCCCCCATGTGTATAGTGCCACACAGCTACCCCTTGTGTATAGTGCCACAAAGCTCCCCATTGTGTATAGTGCCACACAGCTCACCCTTGTGTATAGTGACACACAGCCCCCCTGGTGTATAGTGCCACACAGCCCCCCTAGTGTATAGTGCCACAAGGCAATGGCACATCCAAGAAAGTTGTATCAGCCAGGTAGATGTCAATCCAACATGGAAAGGTGAGTAATTAGCATATAGTATGCGCCATTTTAAAAGTGGATTTTAAAGCTTTTGCTGCATCTGAATAAAACATACATTTGAAAATATTGTTAGGTCATGTATTACCGCATGGTGGCGGTTCAAGGGGTTAAAACTACCAGACAGGTTCCCATGAAATAAACAATGAATTGAGAACAATTCCATCTGTCCTGCAATTTTGTTATTATAAATATATCTTATATAATTACAGCTCCAAAACCAAGCTCTGACATATATACTGCACCAGAACCAAGCTCAGTACATATATACAATATCAGAAAAAAGATCAGTACATAAATACAGCCCGAAAACCAAGCACAGTACATAAATACAGCACCAGAACAAAGCTCAGTACATATATACATCCCCAGAACCAAGCTCAGTACATATATACAGCACCAGAACAAAGCTCATACATATTGTAGCAGTGCAGCTACTGGACAGTGCAGAAACTGTCAGGTTTTAAGCAACCAGGGAACATGTACAGCAGAGAGGGTTTTCTCTGCTGTTGCTTGGGCGTAAAGCCTGGAATAGGGCCTGGTTTGCTGGAGTGTGAAGGAGAAGGGCGGCTTCCACTCCATACAGACAGTCCGTGTCTTGGGCTGTCTGATGAGCCTAGTTAGCCTTCACCTGAGATGGCTCTTTAACCCCTAGGCGCACCACGACGCAACTGTACTTCCGGGTGGCCAGTGTCTTAGCGCAAGGGGACGTACAGTTACTGCGAAGTTCCCGGTGCACACTGTCGTCGATAGTGTGCACCGGGAATCGGGAGGCCAGCTGTCCCTTACAACTGACACCCCACTATATGCCGATCAGCGGCTTATTTCCGCTGATTTCGGCAATTAACCCCTTAATTGCGGTGATCGATTGCAATCGCCGCAATTTAGGGGTTTCTAGCACATCTGCAGACCTCACAATGAAATAGTGAGGTTTGCAGATGGCTAGCATGGCGACTGGCCAAGTAATGGCCTCCGTGTCTGCCATGTACGGAAGCCTACCAGGACCAGCCTCCTGATTGACTTCCTGTCAGAGTCACAGGACGTCACTGCCGTTCGCGATGCACACTGTCGGCGACAGTGTCTGTGACAGTGTGCATCGGGAACCGGGACGTCAGCTGTCCCCTGTTGCCGATCAGTGGCTCATTGCCGCTGATTTTGGCAATTAAGCCGTTAAATGCGGAGCTCAATTGTGATCTCCGCATGTAGGGGGTTTGTAGCACATAAGCAGCACCCATGCAATTGTGGGGGCTGCTGATGCTGATTCTTTGATGGCAAAAGGGGGCCAGACAACGGCCTCCGGGTCTGCCATGCATGGAAGCCTATGAGGACCAGCGTCTGGCTGGTCCTCATAGACTAACTGTCAGAGTGACTGTGACGTCACACTGACAGTTGGAATCCATTACACTACTAGCTAGTGTAATGTACTCTAGCAGCGATCAGAGCTACAGTTAAAAAAAGAAAGTGTAAAAAGTAAGTAAAAAAAGTAAAAAAAAGTTAATAAAAATGTTTTACTAAAGTGTAAAAATAAAGGATTTTTTTTCCTATTATAAGTCTCTTATTATAAGAAAAAAATGAAAACGTTAAAAAACAGTACACATATTTGGTATCACCGCGTTCGTAACGACCCAATCTATAATGCTATAGTGTTATTTTTACTGCACGGTAAACGCAGCAAAAAAAACTAACTAAAAACAATGCCAGAATCACTATTTTTTGGTCACCACCCCTCCCAAAATATAGAATAAAGTGATCAAAAAGTCTCATGTACCCCAAAATAGTACCAATAAAAACTACAACCCGTCCCGCAAAAAACAAGCCCTTACACAGCTTTTTTGCCTGAAAATAAAAAAGTTACGGCTCTCAGAATATGGTGACACAGAAAATAAATTATTTTATAAAGAAGTGATTTTATTGTGCAAACGCTGCAAAACATAAAAAAACTATATACATATAGAATCGCCGTAATCATACCGACCCGCAGAATAAAGTAAAATTGTCATTTATAGCGCATTATGAACGCCGTAAGAAATAAAGAATTTCAAATGCCAAAATCACTGTTTTTTGGTCACCAAAGCTCTAAATAAAATGTAATAAAAAGTGATCAAAAAGTTGTATGCACCAAAAAATGGTACCAATAAAAACTACAGCTCATCCTGCCAAAAATAAGCCCTCACACCGCTCAATTCATGGAAAAAATAAAAAGTTATAGCGTTTGGAAGGCGGGGAGTGAAAAACTAAAATGGAAAAGCAAAAATGGATCAGTCCTGCAAAGGTTAATTAATTTCTATTAAAAAATAAATTATTACCACATGTGGGGTATTGTCATACTCAGGAGAGATTGCGTTACAAATTTAGGGCGACTTTTTCTCCTTTATCCCTTGTGAAAATGAAAAAATTCAACATTTTAGTGGACAAAAATGTTTATATTCATTTTCACGGCCTAATTCTACTAAATTCTGCAAAAAAACTGTGAGGTATAAATGCTTACTATACCCCTTGAAAAATTCCTTGAGGGGGTGTAGTTTCCCAAATGGGGTCACTTTTGGGGAGTTTCTACTGTTTTGTTCCCTCCAGGGCGTTGCAATCGCGACATGGAACTAAAAAACAATCCAGCAAAATCTGCGCTCCAAAATCCAAATGGCACTCCCTCCCTTCTGAGCCCTGCTGTGTGTCCAAACATCAGTTTATTACCACATATGGAGTATTTCCAAAATCGGGAGAAGATGCTTTACAAATGTTGGGGTGCATTTTCTTCTTTATTCATTGTAAATATTACAAATTTTCATTTTCACAGACTAACTCCAATAAATTCTGCAAAATACCTGTGGGGTCAAAGTGCTAACTATACCCCTAGATAAATTCCTTGAGGGGTCTAGTTTCCAAAATGGGGTCACTTTTAGTGAGTTTCCAATGTTTTGGCACCACAAGACCTCTTCAAACCTGACATGGTGCCTAAAATATAATCTAAAAATATGGAGCCCCCAAAATCCTGTAGGTGCTCCTTTGCTTCTGAGGCCGGTGTTTCGTTCCATTAGGACACTAGAGCCACATGTGGGATATTCCTAAAAACTGCAGAACCTGGGCAATAAATATTAAGTTGCGTTTCTCTTGTAAAACCTTCTGTGTTAGAGATTTTTTTTTTTATTACAAATAAATTTCAGCAAAAAAAAAAAAGAAATTTGCAAATTTCCCCTCTACTTTGCTTTATTTCTTGTGAAACGCCTAAAGGGTTAACAAACCTTCTGAATGCTGTTTTGAATACTTCAAGGGGTGCAGTTTTTAAAATGGGGTGATTTATTGCGGGATTTTAACAAATAAGGCCCTCAAAACCACTTCAGAACTAAACTGGTCCCTGTAAAAATAGCCTTTTGAAATTTTCTTGAAAATGTGAGAAATTGCTGCTAAAGTTCTAAGCCTTGTAATGTCCTAGAAAAATAAAAGGATGTTCAAAAAACAAAGCACATAAAGAGTAGACATATGGGGAATGGTAACTAGTGACTATTTTGTGTGGTATTACTATCTGTTTTACAAGCAGATACATTTAAATTTAGAAAAATTCACATTTATGCAAATTTTCTCTAAATTTTGATGTTTTTCACGAATAAATATTGAATTTATCAACCAAATTTTTCCACTATCATAAAGTACAATATGTCACGAGAAAACAATCTCAGAATTGCTTGGATAGGTAAAAGCATTCCAGAGTTATTACCACGTAAAGTGACACATGTCAGATTTGAAAAAATCGGCTGTGCCACAAGGCCAAAACAGGCTACGTCCTAAAGGGGTTAATTCAGGTGTGTGCAGTTCACACTGGGCTCTCAGTCTGGGGAGGACAGGCATGCTAGCCTGTGAGAGTCACCAACGTGTAAGGTAAAGCCGCCTATGTTTTGAGGTGCTGGGCACAAGGCTCAGTGTCTCATAGTGAAGGACACTGAATGTGTTAGTTAGAGGCTGGAGGTCCTAGGGTTTGTTTTGAACTGCTGTGTAAAACCATCTTTTATGTGTGAAGATAATAAAGCTGGTTGTGGCCAGTTTTAAACCCCCTGTGTTGGAGTGAAAATTCTTGTGGGCCAACCATCTTACCCTGAAGATAGCGATCCTGTGAGCTAAGTAGTCCCCAGGTTGCCACATATGGTGGAGAATTGCTTTGGGCAATAAAATGGCACAAGAAGTCTGCAGTGAAATGTAAAGGGCCATTAGCCCAATTAAAGAGACTTATCTGTGAGGATTGAAAGAGACTGTTTTTCCGTTTCAATGGGTCTTATGGAGGAACTCCTCAAACAAATGGTGCAGATGAATGCAGAGCTGCAGGAAACAAATACCAAACAGAGGGAGGATAACCAAAGGTTCCTAGCACAGTTGGAAGCAAATCGAGAGGCTCTAAGAGCACAAGTGCTGTCCATGGATATGCAGCCTTCCAGGCCAAGTGAATGCTTTTCAACGCCAGCTGCATTGATGCCGGGTACTCTTGAGGTGTTGCAAACAGTTTGCAGAGAAGAGCACAGAGCATGCATAGCTGTGATACAAACTGTGAGTACCGTTGCTAAGGGCAACCACCCGGACTCATGGTGGGAATGTTTGCAAGCGGACTATTGTGTGGATGGAAAAGGTGTTCCCAAGCAATGTTGGGCAGCTGTTAAAAAGCCAAGTGTGCTGAATGGCCCAGATGTGGTTGCTAGGAGCAGCCAACCTCAACAGCATGTGGCGGCTGTTCAGCAAAAGGAGCGCTGTTGGAGATGCCATCAAGCAGATGGATGTGCACCTGATTGTTCTCTGGTGAGAAGGCCAGAGAAATCGCATGAGAAAACATGTGAAGTGTTGGTTGGTGGGATTCCACTACTGGTCAGCCTGGATCTTCGCCAAGAGGTCTCGAGGGTGAATCCGTTCATTTTGCTGTTTGTGAAGAAGGATCCTGAGTTGGGTGAGACCGGTCTGATTGTCTTTGAAACTGACGTTGGGACTGTGCAGCACAGACTTATAAAATGTCAGGAACTTGATGAGGAGTTTGTGCTGGGAAGGGACTTCCCTCATTTTTGGCAGTTGTGGGAGAAAGGCAATATCTCTGATAAGCATTTCAGCTATTACAGGGAAAAGTCCTCTGCAGGGTGTGCTGCTCCACTTCCAAAAAGGGAAAATGCACCAGTAGTAAGGATGTCAAATGATGAAAATGTGTTTCTTGAAATGCCTGCTAAAAATGCTGCACATAATGTATTTGATGCACAGCGTTTATGTGATGACACTAGTGAAGTGTCCAAAATTGTGCCTAACGTGTCTTTAACCCGTGAGTATGTCACACAGCCTAGGCAGGTTAATGCAGTGTGTGAACAGGCTGTTAAAGAAAGAGCCTGACACAGCCGAGACAGAAGAGGGGATTAGTTCAAGTGTGCCCCTTGAGGCTGTAGTTGAGAAAGTCGAGAGTGTCACATGTGATGTGCGTACTGTTACTAATGGTAACCCAGAGGATGTGTCCTTGGAAACAGATGTGCCAGGTGTATCTGAGATTTCCCTAGAGGTTGGGATTGTTGATGGTGATAACCTGGAGTACAGCCCTGCCATACCAAATGATGGTGATGAAAATGTGCGTGGTGCAATAGATGTGACTTCAGAACCTCTAGAAATGTTGCCCCCTACTCGTCATTCCTATCCTGTAGAAACGGAGACTGATGTAACGCTCACTCATTCCATGGGGATGGGGAAGCACAGGAGTTAGACTTCAAACCATGTTCAGTGGATGCTACTATAGTGTATGCTTCTGTCACTGATATTACATGTGATGTAAAACAGGTTACTAATGGCTCATGTGTGCCCCTATAAGTCATGGGTCACAATAACAAGACTGTTGCATGTGATGTGTGTATGCTGCTGCGATGGATGACAATGGGATTACTGCTGCTGTGTGTGAGTGGAGTGGTGATAAACTCTACAGGTCTGAGAATGTGGTTGGGGTCACATCAGAGTCCGCAGAATCCAGCAGCAGTGATCCACCTTTTTATTTGAGCAACCATACCAGTGTGAATGTAGCCCTAAGTGACGCACATGAGTACCTGGACGGTGGGGTTAGTGAGGTGAGTGTACTGGTGGCTGTGGCCTCGGACACTAATGAACCGCCTAGTAGTGAACCAGATGTACTTAAAAACATTTCCCTAGAGGTTGGGGCTGTCAATGGTACCAATGAGGGCACTACTGCCATGTATAGTGTGGGAAGGGTTACTGCTTCACCTTTAGAAGTTCTGCCCCCTGCAGGTCTTTCTCATGTAGATGTTGAGACCCATGTAGCGCCCACACTTTCCCAGGAGATGAGGGGAGCCATAGAGGTGGTCTTCCAGGCTTGTTCAATGGTTACTGATACCGCGTGTGCTTTAGCCATGGAAGCTGCATGTAACACAAGACAGGTTGCTAAGGGCAACAAGCGGGGCTATAACAATAAGCAGGATGAGGGCCCTAACACTGCTGCAGAGACGACCACTACTGGGTCTGATAGAAGTAACCCAGAGATGTCTGGTCAGTGTGGTGAAAAAGTGTCTCTGAACGGACAGTCTGAGCATTTAAATGCTGAGACGCAAAACTCCAAGATGGAGGAGCGTATAGCGTCTGAAAGTGGTGTTGTAGATAATACAGGGTATACCACAACTCATGTACATATACATCCTCAGAACCAATTTCATACATATATACAGCACCAGAACAAAGCTCATACATATTGTCGCAGTGCAGATACTGGACAGTGCAGAAACTGTCAGGTTTTAAGCAACCAGGGAACATGTACAGCAGAGAGGGTTTTCTCTGCTGTTGCTTGGGCGTAAAGCCTGGAATAGGGCCTGGTTTGCTGGAGTGTGAAGGAGAAGGACGGCTTCCACTCCATACAGACAGTCCGTGTCTTGGGCTGTCTGATGAGCCTAGTTAGCCATCACCTGAGATGGCTCTTTAATTCAGGTGTGTGCAGTTCACACTGGGCTCTGTCTGGGGAGGACAGGCATGCTAGCCTGTGAGTCACCAACGTGTAAGGTAAAACTGCCTATGTTTTGAGGTGCTGGGCACAAGGCTCAGTGTCCCGTAGTGAGGGACGCTGAATGTGTTTGTTAGAGGCTGGACGGCCTAGGGTTTGTTTTGAACTGCTGTGTAAAACCATCTTTTATGTGTGAAGATAATAAAGCTGGTTGTGGCCAGTTTTAAACCAAATCCCCTGTGTTGGAGTGAAAATTCTTGTGTGCCAACCATCTAACCCTGTAGATGGCGATCCTGTGACCTAAGTAGTCCCCAGGTTGCCACAATATACATCCCCAGAACCAATCTCATACATATATACAGAACCAGAACAAAGCTTAGTGCTTAAATATAGCATCAGAACCAAGATCAGTACATATATACAGCCCCAGACCCAAGCTCAGTACATATATACAGCACCAGAACAAATACAGCTCAGTTTAGTGAATCCCCTGCAAACTAGGTTTGTATGGCGTAAAACTACAGCTCCCAGCATCGCCCGAACAATAGTAAGGATATGCTGGGAGATGCTGTTTCACAAAAAAAAATAATCATACCACCCATCATTGCGCTGCAGATCATACAGTGACTACAGTACTGATTAAAGGCAGAATAAACACTTACATTAAGTGACTCACCGGTGACGTCTCATATTCTAGTTCTTTTCTTCTCCCTCCGGTCCAGACCTCTATGATGGATTTCTCCCGGCCACGACCCATTTCTGCAGTTTTCCACTCAGATGTCTTCAGCTTCTCACTTTTAAAACATTTCTGCACCTATAAACGAAGTTAAAATGCTAAACACCTCCAAATATAATAAAGCGCCATACACTGTACCACTAACTATAATAGCGCCATACACTGTGTCCCTGATTATAATAGTACAATACACTGTATCCCACACACACACACACACACACACACACACACACACACACACACACACACACACACACACACCTGTAGTGACCCACATAAATCCTCTGTAGATGGTGCCCTACATAGAAGCCCCTGCAGATAGTTCCCCACATATAGCCCTCTGTAGATAGTGCCCACATATAGACTCCAGAGCTGTAAGGCAATAGTGCTAACCACTAAGCCACCATGTAGTACCTCACATTTAGCTCCACCTGTGTATAGTGTCCCACATATAGCCCAACCCTGTAAATAGTTTTTTACATAGAGCCCCCCTTTAGCTAGTGCCCCACTGGTAACCCACCCTTTATATAGTGTCCCACATATAGCCCACCCCTATAGATATTGCCCTACAAATAGCTCCCCTATAGATAGTGGTCTACATATAGCCCACCCCTCTAGTGCCCCACAGGTAACCCACCCCTGTATATAGTGTCCCACATATAGACCCCCCCCTGTAGATAGTGCCCCACATTCCCAAATATAGACCTCCCTGTAGATAGTGCCCCACATCCCCACATATAGACCCCCCTGTATATAGTTGCCCACATCCCCACATATAGACCCCCCGCTGTAGATAACGCCACTCAGTTTTAGTAGAAAAAAAAATAATAATTACATACTCACCCTGATACCGTTCCCGCGCTTTCCGGTGGCAATGCAGATCCGCTCTCCTCTGAGCAGGTCTGCTGGAGCTGAACGACGCAAGCAGTACGTCGTTCAAAGGTGCTGATTGGAAGGCAGAATTACTTACCCCGTCA
This sequence comes from Rhinoderma darwinii, assembly GCF_050947455.1. Classification (NCBI taxonomy): domain Eukaryota; kingdom Metazoa; phylum Chordata; class Amphibia; order Anura; family Rhinodermatidae; genus Rhinoderma; species Rhinoderma darwinii. The sequence continues at coordinate 377,369,444 of NC_134688.1, read as the reverse complement.
ATCAGCGCTTTTCAAGCACGGAAGCAGCGCAATGACGTCATCGCACCGCTAGCATCGTTGAAAGGCGCTGATTGACGGGGCAAGTCATTTTGCACCGCCAATCAGCGTCATTGTAAGGCGCTAAATGGTCGGACACAGAACGTGCCCGGCTATCCAGCGCTGATACATTTATTTGTAACTACGTGCTATAGACGCAGGTACAATTACTGCAAGTTGGGGTGGCTGTCGCTAGCACAGGGGCCCCTCCGGTGCTAGCGATGCCCCCAGACATGAGAGGGCCTGTGTCGCCCGGCCAATACATGTTAGAGGCTCAACGGCACGGGCCCCGTAGTAGTGTTGCTACCGCTGTAGAAGCCATAACAGCTGCTAGCGGCGCCATCGGGCATATGGGGAGGCGTGTCGGCTGGCGGCACGGGCCCCCTCAAGCCGCGGGCCCCGTAGCAGCTGCTACGGCTGCTACAGCGGTAGTTACGCCACTTTAATGGACACACAGGTGCATTGCTCATTACAGTTACATTGTATGTGTCACAGCTGTCCATCATATGACCATGGACAGTATTTTAGCCACTGGATGTTATTCCTATTGAATAAAAATAAGCAGAGATCATGAAGACCATGAGGAATTAATACAGATTGTACAATGGAAAATTGTAGAACTTTTAATTATATAAATAATGACTTTAATTTGCTGAAGCCGGACAACGAGCAACGAAGCTAATAAGGGGCATGGAGAATCTAAGTTATGAAGAAAGATTAAAAGAACTAAACCTATTTAGCCTTGAGAAAAGACGACTAAGGGGGGACATGATTAACTTATATAAATATATGAATGGCACATACAAAAATTATAGTGAAATCCTGTTCCATGTAAAACCCCCTCAAAAAACAAGGGGGCACTCCCTCCGTCTGGAAAAAGAAAGGTTCAACCTGCAGAGGCGACAAGCCTTCTTTACTGTGAGAACGGTGAATTTATGGAATAGCCTACCGCAGGAGCTGGTCACAGCAGGGACAGTAGATGGCTTTAAAAAAGGCTTAGATAATTTCCTAGAACAAAAAAATATTAGCTTCTATGTGTAGAAATGTTTTACTTCCCCTTTCCCATCCCACTTCCCCTTTCCCATCCCTTGGTTGAACTTGATGGACATGTGTCTTTTTTCAACCGTACAAACTATGTAACTATGTAACCGCTTTAAACAATTGGTGTGGTCCCATTTGGAAGCAGTTTTTCAAGCAGTTTGATATTACAGTAAATCTCCATCAAGAAAAATTCCTAATGATCACACCATATCCGTAGATGGTGTACAGCTTAAGTTGACTTCAGCTGGTCAGCGTCCTACCAACTTCTAGTAGGCCACAAGACTAAGACAGCCAGGCCTACAAAAGTAAGTGGTGGGGGGGTTGGGGGGGGGGCAGGGAGCCAATGGCTCTCTGCTCTGCCAAAATAAGATTTAATTTATTAATGAAAACCAAAAAGTAGTCCTGGTTACCACACCAATAAATTTAGTAACTTATTCTGTATGTGAGTTTTTCAGATAAAGACGCATAACTAGAAATTTGTACATGTATTACGCATTTAACCAAGTAGGGTTTTTCTCAAAGACTGAGGATGATAATCCCTAATTGGAACTGGTGACTCTGTGTAATCAAAAGTTGGGCTAGAAATATACTTAGTCATTCTGAAGTGTCTTACTGACGGGGAAGACTATATGAAAACAAATTTGCGTGTATGTGGTACTGGTCCATTAAAGGGGTTTTCTGGTACTTTGATATTGATGATCTATCTGTAGAATAGTTGATCAATATCAGATCGAAGGGGACCCTAATCCCAGGACCCCCACTGATGAACTGATTGAAGGGGCTGCAGCGCTCTGATGAGAGCTTCAGTCTCTTCATTGCTTACTAGGCACAGCTTCTTACATTCAGTAGTGACAGTGCCTTGTACTAAAGCTCAGTCCCATTTCCTTTAATGGGACTGAGCTGCAAAGAGCTGTATTACCAGGCAAAGAACTGCAAAGAGCTGTAGTACCAAATGTACGGAGCTATGCCTGGTAAGCAATGAAGAGGCCGTAGCGCTCACCGTAGCGCCACAGCCCCTTTAATCAGTTGATCAGTGAGGGTGCCGGGAGTCAGACCGCAAACAATCTGATATTAATGACCTATTCTAAGGATAGGTCATCAATATCAAAGTCCTGGAAAACCCCTTTAATTTAGCTATGAAATAATAATCTGTAAAGTGTAATAACCACAGCTTATTAAAGTTCCTTATTCCCTTTCAAACCAATTTAGTTCAATTACATATTGCAGAATCAGATTAGACTTTACGTACATTCACATTGTATACAGTATTTGTTTGAATAAGATAAAATCATCAGGTTTTTTCTTGCATAAAATGCACCACTTCTCAAGCTTGTATTTACATCATTAGTCAAAACTCCCATCATTACTGGTGTTAAGACAACTGTTCAGATGTCAGAAAAAAAGTATATATATATATATATATATATATATATATATATATATATATATTTAGAACTAGGCAATTTATACTAAGCACCTTAATACCTTGAGCCATGATTAAAAAGTGACTGGGATAACACTTGTAAGCAAAGTCTAAAAGAAAGCAGCTAAACCATAATGATCACAGTTTAAAAAGCATTGCTGCAGTTAAATCCTCAAATTGCTGCCAAGCTTCTAAAACCATATAATTCATACAAATGAGTAAAATCAGTATTCACCAGAACCATTACTTTAAAGTATGTATAATGATATCGTCTGTCCAGTGTATGTTCACATTTTAAAAGTAACAGAAAGTTGGATACACAAATTGTGGAGTAGGGTTAGAATCCATACTGTAAGGTACTACGTACAAAGCAGACTGCAAGAGGGTATAGCCCAAAAAATGCTACGTTAAGAGAAAATTCTGTGTGTGATCTGTGTTGTTTAGGGCATTAGCTCCAGTGTGTGAGCTTCACCGATTAGACATTGTAGCAGGAAACATCTACTTATTACTCCTCAATATCTACTATTCCCTGCATTCTTTGGTGTGGGAAGTGTGGTTATTCCTGCATAGTGTGGGCTCTGCTTGCCTCTTTATACGACTTACTTCACCAACAAAGAAGCATGAAGGGTTGTAACAATGGTATGGTACTGTCAGGGTTCCTTTCCCTGTTATTCCACACCGAATAACCACCTCTGTAAATCGGAAACTGAGGGCATGCGTGGAAGAAATACACCAGACAGAGAAGTGTTGGTAAAGATCCTCCCTCAGTGAAGTAGGAAATGTAACTGAACTTTATTGCACAAAGTTACAAATCTTCTCCCTAGAAATGTGGGACGTGCTTAAGCCCTATTGGTTCTATTCAGTTGGGACGTTCATCTGCATGCACACTCATCTTGCATTCCAGGGCGGTGTCTTCTATCGGCGTTGTCTCAGATGCAGGCTCCATCTTGTTGCATAGATTCTTTGTGAAATATACTGATATTTATCTTATGTAAGGTAATAATGTTTTTGCAAGCAATATACATGCTAATGATCCCTGACAGTCCCCCCTAAAAATATTATTACTCTATTACTCTATCCCTGAGTCTTGCATTGCAACCTACTACTGACCACTCGAACCAGGTGGGTTGGGGTTTTGGATTTCTTCACCAGCTTGAGACAAGCTACTCCTTATGAGTAACCCCCTTTGTACCTGGACTTCCAAGGTTTCGGAATGGTCCTAACTTTCCCTATTCTCCTCAGGATACAGGATGGTTGTCTATAAAGGGACTGTCGGTGTCACCTCGTCTATTTGTGTAAACATAGTGGGCACAGTCTGTTCTACAGCTTTCGTCATAATTTTCATGATACAAGGGAGAACACAGCACACAAGGACAGAGAATAGTATTAAAAAGACCACTATCACTACTCCTATTTGTGCTAATATTTTCTGCCATCCATGAAAAATACTGGTCCCATGGGTCGATAATACCTGAGTTCCTTTTCAACCCTTGAGATAACCTCTCCAACTTATGTATGGCCATTGTGACTTTCCCTTTGGCCCGGTGTTGTCGGGGATATACGCACCGCATGTTGTCCCTATCATTCGGTATACCCCACCTTTCTCAGCCAATACCATATCAAGAGCCATTCTATTCTGGAATGTCATAGTTGAGGTGGGCCCTAGTTGGTTGGCTAACCCTTGTAAAGCATCTCGGGTATAATTTACAAACCGCTGCTGGTTGTAATATATATATATAATTAATCCAGTCTACATTTTTATTAACGGTAATAATTGGGATAAGAGACTCAAATCCTGCCTTCACCTGATCTCTGGCCTTGAACTCGTCTGGCACCCCCCTCGGGACACCAATTACATCTATATACACGTGTGGATCGAAGCTTCCCCTTGGGGATGCTTCCCGCTTTCTGCGGTGGTAAGATCCTTTTGTTGGTTCTTCATCTGAACCTTCGCCAAGAATGTGGAAAGGCATAATTGCTTTAGCCAATGCACACTCTCCTTTCCATTGCCCCTCAAGTCTGGTTCTGATTTTCATATCCCCACATATCCAGTATATATTGCCCAAAAACTGCACCTGATTCTGAGTGATAGATGCATTTAATGAGCTGTACTTTGAACAGTACCCTTCCGAAAACTTCCCTAGGAACCTGCCATTCCCTTCTGTATTGGTGTAACATGTGTAGTTGCCTTTGTAAAAGGTAAGTCCCTGGGCTTGTTTGGGTGTCTTGGTGACTATGGGGTATTCCTTTTTCCAGGACTCGCATACTGTGGGGTCTAATGTTATATTGGTGTATAGGCTTAGGAAACATTCTTCAGCATCGTCAGGAATGTTAAGTGGTACTATCCCTAGATGTGGGCGGGCTAGTGCACACACATAGCAGTTGGACTTATTCACTTTCCGTGTCGTGTATTGTACCCACTCTAACCAGACATTATGGTCCCCAAATCCGGTTTCTACGGCCATAGTGTCTTCCACTCCCGGATCAGCCATGGCGATCATATTTTTATGCATCTGTATTTGGGGTCGCAACATGTTTATCTGTCTCTCGGGGTTCAACTTTCTCCATTCTTGGGAGCCTACCATATCTTTTAGTTTGAATTTTCCCATTTCTCCGTTTACTCCCCCATAGGTCCCTAATATGTATGTGTCTTGGTCTGTTTTACTAGGGTTTTCTATGGTGAGGATCAAACCTAATCCTGACAGACCACATGCTTACCTTGATAGCGTCATTCTAGTTAGAAGTGACTTTCCATTAATGTCTTTCTTCTCTAAGGCACTCTGTGGGCGATATCCCCAATGGTCCCCCGTGTTCCAGCCCACCGCCCCCCAGTATGTAATTGTCTATTACACATATATATTGAGTGCCTTGATCACACAGGTGATAAGCATTCCAATATGTTTGTTTGATACAACCATGTTTGTTTTTGAAGGATATTACAGACTTAAATTCAAACTGGTATGTAGCTACATGTGTATTAGAAGAATTATACCAAAAGGTGGTCACCCCATCAGCCTGGGTGATTGCTACATGTCCCCCCTCAGTACTCTGTGCAATAACACGAAAAAGGATAAGGATGTATATGGTGATAGTCATTCTTTGGAAGAGACCCTCTTGCAGTGCGAGGCGTGGATCCATGTCGGCCTTCCTTCCAGCTTAACTGCAGTGGGCGAGATCAGGAGGACCTGGTATGGAACCTCGAATCTGGCTTCTAAGGCCCCTCTGACGTGTCTTTTCACCAGTACACAGTCTCCTGGTTGTAGCTTGTGCACCCCTGGGACAGAATCTGGGTCTGGAATGGAAGAAAACACTGCAGCATATGTTACTGTCAACTCTTTACTGAGGGAAATGACAAAATTAACAAGGCTATCATTTCGTAGACTAAGCTGTTGTGGGTAGTAACATCCCATTCTGGGAGGACCCCCAAACAGGACTTCATATGGGTGGAGTCCTGTTGGCTGTTTGGAGGGTATTTCTAACCGAGTACAAAGCAATGGGCAATACTTCGGACCATGGCAGGGACAGTTCTTTAGTGGCTTTAAGAATTTTACTTTTCAGAGCACCGTTCATCCTTTCCACTTTGCCACTGCTTTGAGGGTGGTACGAGGTGTGTAGTCCAAGATCTGCACCCACCATCTTCCAAATGTCTCTGGTCACATCTGCAATAAATGCTGGTCCCTGATCACTTTCTATGACTTCAGGGATACCGAATCTGCAGACTAACTCTGTCAGCAGTCGTTTCACCATGGTTTTTGCTATCATGTTGGACACTAGGTAAGCTTCAGGCCATCCTGAGAACATGTCCACCGCCACCAGGACATATTCATACCTTCCACTCTTTGGTAATTGTATATGGTCTATCTATATCCTTTGAAATGGGTACAAGGGTCTTGCCAAGTGTTTCTTTGTAGTGAGTTCAGTTCTTCCTGGATTGCAGATTTCACAGCTTTGGGTGTATTGCTTAACTGGTATGGAAATTCTGGGTGCTACGTATAGTTTGTTTATGGCAGCAATCATCTGATTCTTGACCCTCTGTGTACTATTCCGTGGGCCCATTGTACTGTAGATGGGTAAAGTGCTCTGGGTAGACATATTCTGTTTCCTTTTCTCCAGAGTTCATCCTGCAACGTTTGTATCGCCCCTGTTCTTAGCCATTCTTCTCTCTCGTGGGTCGGGGCTTGTTTTTGGAATTCCCGGAGGGTCTTGACTCCTGGATTATCCGTTTTCTCCCTCTCCTGTTCTTCTTCTTTCCTTTTACTCCTCGTCATTACGTACACACCTGCTTCCTTTCGAGGTCCTGTGGCTGCTTGCTTAGCCTCTTGATCTGCGAACTGATTTCCTTGGGCTTCTGCCGTATGGGTTTTCCCATGTGCTTTAACTTTGATTACTGCCACTTGCAGGGGGAGCTGGAGGGCCTCCAGTAAATTCTGCACCGCCTCTGCATTCTTGATAGGAGATCCGGTGGATGTCTTGTAGCCCCGCATGGCCCATATCTGACCAAAATCATGCGCCACCTCGAATGCATATCTAGAGTCAGTATAGATATTGACGGCTCATCCTTCTGCATGTCTGCAGGCTTCAGTTAGGGCTATCAGCTCCGCCTCTTGTGCTGATACGTGCGGCTGAAGGGATCCGGCTGTAATGACCGTGGTAGGGGACACCACAGCATATCCAGTGTGGGAAGACCCCCATTCATCCGCATATCTGGATCCATCAGTGAAGAGGGTAAGTTCAGCTTTGGCTATCATCTGTTCAGTCACCGTGGGCAAATGCGATGTTTCATGGTGCATCACCTGGAGGTAGTCGTGTTCGTGGGCATCTGGATCATCATAATCCGTCATGAGTGGGGGTTAGGAGTGTGGGAAGAAAACCCATCTGTATAAACCCCCCTTGAGAGTGAAAGCAGTGTGGCTGGATTCAGGATTGTGCATCTCTGTAGGGTCACATGTTCTGGGAGAAGAAGAGAACATTGAAGTCTCATATGCCGTTGTGAAGAGAGATGCTTTTGTTGGCTTTGAGCAATGATGGCTTTGAGATTATGTGGAGCTAATATCGTTACTGAATGTCCTAGAAGAATGTCAGACGTTTTATCCAGCAATTCTTTGGCGGCCAGCACAGCTTTAAGACATACAGGGGCCGCTTGTGAGACAGAGTCCAGTTTACAAGAGTAATATCCAATGGGACGATGTTTCCCTCCATGGTGTTGGGTTAACACTCCGGATGCATGGCCGTGGTATTCTGACACAAAGAGGAAAATCGGTCGTTGATAGTCGGGGATGCCGAGGGCTGGCGCGGAGACAATCAGTTCTTTAAGTCTTTGTACTGCATCCACGGCTTCCACAGGTAGATGTGGATTCCAGACTACATCCTTCAAGGCATCATACAGTGGTTGCATAAGGGCAGAAACATTGGGAATCCACTGTCTACAGTAGGTGACCATACCCAGGAATGCTTGGAGTTGTTTCACTCCCCTTGGGAGGGGAATATCTCGAATAGCAAACTTCCAGTCATCAGTAAGGTGTTTCACTCCCTGAGAAATGCAAGTGTCCTAGGAAAACAACTTTGGTGGCACACCACTGGAGCTTCTTCAGAGAAACCTTACAATTAATTTTGGCAAGAAACTGGAGCAGGCGTAGAGAGAAATGATGACTTGTCAGTTTGTCCGGACAACAAAGGAGTAGGTCATCCACGTATTGGAGGAGTGTAGCTTCAGGGTGAGTTCGTATCCAAGGATCCAGGCACATGGAGAGGGCCTGAGAAAAGTGATTGGGTGAATTCTTTGCTCCTTGTGGCATAACTGTCCAAGTGTACTGAGCTCCCCTGTAGGTGAACGCAAAAAGATACTGACAATCAGGATGTAGATGGACACTGAAGAAAGCATTGGCCAAATCAATAACCATGAAGTATGTAGAGTCGGGCGGAATGTTACTCAGTAGATTATGCGTGTTGGGGACCACTGGAGTTTCTAGTACCGTGGCAGCGTTAACTGCTCTCAGATCCTGGACCATGCAAAATTTATTGGGCTCTCCTTTCGGAGTTTTCTTCTTCACAGGGAAGAGGGGGGTATTGGCTGGAGATATGCAGTGGTTAAGGGCGCCATTCCGTAGTAGTCCCTGAATCTGGGCTCCCAAGGAAGCTTCTTGTGTAGCCTTCAAAGGATATTGTGGCAGCCTTGGTATGTGCACACCTTCTTTGTGGAACACTTGAACAGGTGGAACGGGTAATTTCCCGATATCTTCCGGGCCCATGGACCACAAACAATCGGGGATCTGATTGTAGAAATATTCCGGAATGGGGGTGGGAGGGGGTTGGTCTTGAAGCAAGGGGATAGCCCTGATCTGACAGGTCTCTTCCTGGGACAGAGGAGTGTCTAAATCAAGGTACATTCCAGTGTCTTCATAGCGGATAATCGCGTGAAGTTTTTGTAACAAGTCCGCTCCCAACAGGTTGAGAGGACAGGTATTGGAAACCACAAATCTGGAGAGAATCTTTTGTTGGGCCCCAACAGGTACGGGGTAGGTGAGCCTGGAAGAAGATGGCTTGAAGCCTACTCCAACGCAGGAGATATAATCTTCAGAAACGAAACCATCAGCAGGTAGATCCGTAGTTCGTATGACTGATATGACTGCACCCGTGTCCACTAGAAAAGGCAAAGAGTGGCCTCCCACCAGGATCCTAACAGAAGAAATAGGTCCAGACTGTGCAGTAACATATGCCATGGTGGGCACGGGCTTACCGATTCCCTATTGTTGGTAGGGGTGTTCTGGAGAGCGATTACGGTAATCGCCTTGAGGTCGTGGGTCGGGTCGATTGTCCAGACGAGTTCTGCAGTTTCGCCTGAAGTGTCCAGGTTCCCCACATCTATAACAGATGAGGTCTTCACTAGCCCTTCCGGGACCCTGGGCGTCAGGATATTTCCTTGTAAGTCTCGCTTGTATGGGTCTGGGCTCGTAAAGTCATTGAGGAGGACGGTAAGCCTGTTGCGGGTAGAGAGGGGGGCATCGCTCTGCTGGTCCAGCATACATAATTGTATCGATATCCTGGCACACGGCTACCTTTGTAGACTCCTGCGGGGTGGGGGCGGGTTGTTTTTCAATAGCTTTAGCTATGAGGAGGACCTTCCTGGGATCCATGTCAACATATTCTAGCCTTCCCTCCACCAACTTCTTCTTGATATGCTCCTTGAGACCATTAACAAAGGAGGTAACTAATATCACCTGTTGCATTTTGACTTTTACATCAAACCCCTGGTCTTGGAAAAGGGATTGTATCCGGGCATAGAACTTCTCCACCGATTCCGTGGTGTTTTGGGTGCAGTCTGAAATACTCGTGGAAGATTCCGTTAACCTATCCCTGGCCCACCCTTGCATTTGGTGGCAAAACACATCTCCTGATTCATAAGTTTCCTGATTTGGTACTTGTATATCATCTAAGGCAGACTGGATTATGGGCCAGACACTGTCCCCGGCCTTGATGCTAGTGATGAGTTGCAAATCCTTCCATGCAGCTGAGTATGTCTGTTGAATTTGTCTGGGCTCACAATCTGGTTCACTTGCGTCGGGTTGAAGGCCACATATTTGTTGTGTGCATCACCTTGGGGCGTGGTCGTAGGTGGGTCAGGGACTGGAGAAGAGCCGGGGATGGCGGAGGAAGCGGCTGTGGTAATCCCGATCTCCCGAGGCAGTTCCGCATCGGGGAGTACCACGGTGGATGTGGATATGGGAACTAGAAGTAAGGCTGTAGGAGAGCGTGGGTAGACCGGTGGGCGGGGTAGGCCAGGTAGCAGTTCATCCGAGTCTTCGGAGAACGTCTCCTTAAGTAAAGGTGTGGGGATAACTTGCTGGGACATGTTCTGCATGGCCTGCTTCAGTGCTTGGACAGTAATATCATCATTGCTAATTAATCTTATTTCCTCCAGAGACGGCACTACTGGGTGATGCCGTATGGCCTGAACAATTGCCTGTGCGCATGCTTGAGGTGGGAAACCGAAAATGCCTGCACTAATATCTGGGAGTGCTATGGTTGTGAGGCCTCTATGATTGACAAAATCCAGAATCCTGTGGACAGTTGTCTGAAGCTGCTGAACACAGTGCTCGTGATTCTCGGCCTCATACACAGGGCCTACTGCATGTACTATCAGGGTGCAGGGAAGATTTCCTGGGCCTGTGGTTGCTAGATCTGTCACTCTAAGTGGGCCCTGTTCCTGAACTATAAGATCGCTGTCGCATTGGATTATGACACCTCCGGCAAGTACTATTGCTCTGGCCACCCCTCGCTTATGGCGGAGCTTACTATTGGCTGTGTTGACAATTGCATCCACTCGCTGGGTGACAATATCTCCCATTCCTGCCGTCAACAAAGTGTCAGTATGCCACACCATTCTTTCCGTTAACGGTTCCCAGTACTGCGGGTGTCCCGCATCAGAGAAAGTATCCCTCTCCTCCACTGGTGGGGACTGCGGTATGTTAAATTTGACACGGGCTGGGATCTGACTGACCGGGAGGGGGAACTTACGTTCCTCTTTCACAGCATGTAACTCATGCTGAGATTCAGTGTCTTCATCCGGTTCAAGCTGACTCCTTCTCTTTTCCATTTCGTGTTGAAAGGCCGGGCTATTAAGAAAGTCGTCTATGGACGGAAAGCGGCCAGTCATGGCTGGGACAGCCGGGAAAAAGGGCACAAAATCTTTCGGGACATAATAGGCACCTTCCGGTGTAAGAACTGGGTATAGTAGTAATGGTATCTCTATGGTAGTTTCCTGTGGAGTAGTAAGATGGCCGCCGGGGGTGGGGGCTTCCGGTGACGTACTGACAACAGTTCCGGGTGTAGTGGGCATGTCTGTGGGTGTGGAAGGGGTTGGGCTTGGGGATGGGCTTGGGGCGGCTAATTTGGTTGGGCCGGGCGTGACCTCATCAGGGGGTGGGGGGCGGCCTCTCCCACAGGAAACACATCGCTCAACCGTGAGGGGGTTTTGCTGCCCACAATGAGGACATACCCAACACGAGGGACCGTCGCCATTATAGGGCGGTGGCAGGTCCTGTGGTTTATAATACATATAACATAATACAATGCCTTTCGTATTCCTAACTTCTGCAAATCCCTCCTTGCTGACAGCTATGGCCGTCCGCTGCCATGCTAAGGCACTTTCCATCACTATCTTCCAACTTCCCTTTGTTCTCTCGAATACCTTTTGCCCAGTCTCCGGTTTGTAGCCGCCCTCCCCTATGCATCCCCCACACTTCCATCAATTTCTTCGTTTTACTCACATACTGTTTCCCTTCCCTTCGCTTCACCAAATCATACGAATAGGATCTTCCGGGTACGGGTGATCCTGATGATTTGAATATGGACCGTAAACCATCCATTCTAACCTTCTATATCCTTCACGTAATTTATATAACAACTTTTGGTCTGCAACCCTCTAGTGAACGGTTCACCGTGGTATGGCCAAAATATTACCCACGACTTATCACACGTCTTATCAGTGTTCTACACACCCCGTGTGCCCCTGTATAAGACAGGTTATAATATTACCCACGACTTATCACACATCTTATCAGTGTTCTACACACCCCGCGTGCCCACGTTCCCCTGTATAAGACAGGTTATATTTTCTATCTAGTCCCTAATTACCCAGAGGATGGTTAGTCGGGCGCGACTAATTTCTTACGGGTTCGTGACCACACAGCAGGGATGTCTCTCCTGTCGCCTGAGTTAGTCCAGCCAGTCGACCAGGGCTCTACAGACTCCGACAAGACGGTCCACTAACACACATAAGACGAAGATTTATAAAATCAACTGACTTACCGTGTTAGTGCGGAGGTGACCAGTCTCCTTTAGTGGGCAGTCCTGGGTCGTCTGCTTCACCCTGTGGTCGTCGGTTGTCCGGATTCCGAGATCCCCTCGAGTGTAGCCCCACATTGGGCGCCAACTGTCAGGGTTCCTTTCCCTGTTATTCCACCCAGAATAACCACCTCTGTAAATCGGAAACTGAGGGCATGCGTGGAAGAAATACACCAGACAGAGAAGTGTTGGGAAAGATCCTCCCTCAGTGAAGTAGGAAATCTAACTGAACTTTATGGCACAAAGTTACAAATCTTCTCCGTAGAAATGTGGGACGTGCTTAAGCCCTATTGGTTCTATTCAGTTGTGACGTTCATCTGCACACTCCTCTTGCATTCCCGGGCGGTGTCTTCTATGGGCATTGTCTCAGATGCAGGCTCCATCTTGTTGCATAGATTCTTTGTGAAATATACTGATATTTAGCTTATGTAAGGTAATAATGTTTTTGCAAGCAATATACATGCTAATGATCCCTGACAGTACTTATTAGAAAGGCTGAAATCTTAGGGTCCATGCAGATGCAATCACACATTTCTGAAACGTTTCATCCAAGGACAATAAATATCTTACAAAAGCAAACACGATTCAGCAGCCAGACAAACTATTTCCAAATTTTGCTGGAACTCATGGCCATGTCACATTCATAATTATTACTCAGATCACAATTTGCCCATCCTGAAGTAAAACTAAACAAAATGCTCACCATAATAACCATGATCTACTGGTAGAGTGATTTTTTTTTTTTTTAAAAAAGGATCTGTCACCAGATTTTACAATATAAACGGCATACATTATTAAATAGAACTCTTAGATCCTGATGAGGCTGATCTACTTATTTTGAAAATCCATGTAAGAATGGCTGTATAATCATTTCTCAAAGTTTTCCTGCTTGATATTTAAATTAGCATTTTACTAGACCAAGTATATGCATGAGACCAGGTATTTGCCTGATGTAATCTCAATCTCCTCCCACCTAGAGCTGACAAGCTCCTATTAGTATCCCTCCTTCCCTGCACCATGCTGAAATTTAACACATACTCAGCACAAGCTGCAGTCTCCCTGACTCTCGCACATGCTCAGTACAAGCTGCAATCTTCCTGGCTCTCGCATATGCTCAGTACAAGCTGCGGTCTCCCTGATTCTCGCACATGCTCAGTACAAGCAGCGGTCTCCCTGATTCTCGCACATGCTCAGTACAAGCTGTGGTCTCCCTGACTCTCGCACATGCTCAGTACAAGCAGCAGTTTCCCTGGTTTTGCAATAAAAGAAAGCAGTAGATGGAGTTAAAAGCTGTAATTTTACACTAAAACTGCTGCTTGAAGGCAGACTTGCTCACTTTGGAGCCAGGAAAACTGCGGGGGAGGAGGGACACTAATAAGAGCTTAAAGAGGCTCTGTCACCAGATTTTCAAACTCCTATCTCGTATTGCAGCAGATCGGCGCTGCAATGTAGATTACAGTAACGTTTTTTTTTTCAAAAACGAGCATTTTTGGCCAAGTTATGAGCCTTTTTATATTTATGCAAATGAGCCTTTCTTAAGTACAACTGGGCGTGTTTAACGTTAAGTCCAAGTGGTCGTGTATTGTGTGTGTACATCTGGGCGTTTTTACTTGTTTTACTAGCTGGGCGTTGTCAATAGAAGTGTATAATGCTCACGAATCAGCATCATCCACTTCTCTTCGTTAACACCCAGCTTCTGGCAGTGCACAGACACACAGCGTGTTCTCGAGAGATCACGCTGTGACGTCACTTCCTGCCCCAGGTCCTGCATCGTGTCGGACGAGCGAGGACACATCGGCACCAGGCGACAGAGGCTACAGTTGATTCTGCAGCTGCATCGGCGTTTGCAGGTAAGTCGATGTAGCCTCTGTCGCCTGGTGCCGATGTGTCATCGCTCGTCCGACACAATGCAGGACCTGGGGCAGGAAGTGACGTCACAGCGTGATCTCTCGAGAACACGCTGTGTGTCTGTGCACTGCCAGAAGCTGGGTGTTAACGAAGAGAAGTGGATGATGCTGATTCGTCAGCATCATACACTTCTATTCACAACGCCCAGCTAGTAAAACAAGTAAAAACGCCCAGATGTACACACACAATACACGCCCACTTGGACTTAACTTTAAACACGCCCAGTTGTACTTAAGAAAGGCTCATTTGCATAAATATAAAAATGGTCATAACTTGGAAAAAAATGCTTCTTTTTGAAAAAAAAAACACGTTACTGTAATCTACATTGCAGCGCCGATCTGCTGCAATACGAGATAGGGGTTTGAAAATCTGGTGACAGAGCCTCTTTAACAGCTCTAGGTGGGAGGATATTGAGATAACATCATGCATATAATTGGTCTCATAAAATGCTCATTTTAGTATCAGGTATGAAAATTCTAAGAAAGGATAATACAGCCATTCTGACCTGGATTTTCAAAAAGATATTTTAAATAATGTATGCAGTTTATATTGTGAAATCTGGTGAAAGATTCTTTTTACATCAGATAGCCAATTCCACTGCAGAAATAGAAAGGCAGCTGTCCAAAATTTAGCATAACTATAAGGGGTATGTTCACATGCCCTATTTACGGACGTAATTCAGGTGTTTAACGCCTCGAATTACAGCCGAAAAAACTACTCCAAACCGTCTGCACACATCTGCCCATTGAATTCAATGGGTCTTACGGTGTTCTGTGCAGACGGGGTTTTTTTTACGCGCCGCTGTCAAAAGACGGCACGTAAAAAGACGCCCGCCTCAAAGAAGTGCATGTCACTTCTTGAGACGTAATTTGAGCCGTTTTTCATTGACTCCAATAAAAACCAGCTCCAATTCCGTCCGTAAAAGACGCCGCGAAAAAAACGCGTGCACTTGTCAAAACGTGAAATTCAGACGTAATTGACGTTGCCGTGTGAACATACCCTAAAAGGTGGTCATGCTAAAGCTGTCCTAGTCGAGTGCCTATTAGTTCTACTTAAACTTGGTAGGTACTTATTTTCACGAAAGCTGCCTACCTGGAAAAAAGCAATATGCTCAACAGATATTGCTGAATCTCTAAAGAAACCTTTTTTTTTTTACTTTGTATATAGGGCATAATACAAAGAAAAAAATATAATTATATAGGGATCTGCAGCTTCTGATTCAACCAAACTTGTACAATAATTCAAATGCCATGATATTAATACTGGTATTATTGTTATGTGTACTATATAATTTGTCCAATCTTCTATTTCCCTACCACTAGCATGTCCTCTTAGTCCCTATAAGGTTCTTTCCTCTGCCATCAGCCATGTCTTTTCAGCTGGGTTAACATATATCTGTTGTATCCGGCCAGTTGTTTTATGTATAAACCGGATATAACGCGCCGGTCCGACCTCTATAGCCTGATATATGTAGCCAGACAGGAAAAAACTGCATGCAACATTTTTGTGTCTGGTGCAGAGAGACGTCTGGCATCACAACTCATGCATCAGATTCCGGCATCAATTCCCAAGACATCTGAAGATCACAATTGTAGATGAATAAAAAAAGTAGCATCATCTTCCTTTGTGCTTTCCTGAGGCTTATTCATAGTAAGTGGAGATGCAAATCTATCTAGTGCTTAGTTATTTGATGCTCTAAGGACTTTATGAGTACTTGCACTTAATACCAATCCTACTTTCATTCTATCTATCTACCGTAACATGTAACCCAAAATAGATTTTACATTTCCCTTTATCTGTATTGAACTGAGGCCACCCCGTATATGTAGATTAATCAATACTTCATTTAGAGGTTTTTAAGTATATATGGATATCTAAAAATTGCTACCAGCCAAATAATGTACAGTATCTGAGTGAGTGCATTCATTCTGGGGCATGTTTTTATTTTTGTGGTTGCGGTCAGGAAGGATAAGCGGGGTTATGAAGTTAACAGTACCAAGTTAGGAACCCATTGCACTGCTGGGCAGAGGCAGTCTGTGGTTACTATGTCTATTCTACTATATAGGGTCCCGCATGGGTGCTGAGCAGGTGTACATGTCAACAGACACTGGTTGGTCAAGCATCCTGGTGACATATATTGCTGCTGCTCAGAGGTCCTGGCTCCTGCGTGGTGTCTTATTCTAGAGTAGCTACAGGCTTTCTCTTCAAGTCTATGGCAAGATTTATTAATGTATTTGTGCTCTGTTTTTTTTTTGGTGCATTTTACTCCATAATAGTGTCTAATCTGCTGCATGTCATATTTATTAACCATTTGCGCCAAAATTTAGTTCCATTTACGCCATGCACGTCACTTTGCAAAACTGGAGTAAAGTGGGCATGGCTTACTGCTTGGCCAGGATTTAAAAGTCACAAAACAAGTTGCATCTCCAGCCCACACAGACCCCAGCATACAAAATGTGTCATCATTTTAGCTTGTGTGAAATCTAATGGCAGTGATGTATTTTGTGACAAATTTATCAGAGGGCACGTGCAGTCATAAAATTGTCTCAACATTAAATTAGCCTAGGTTTAACTTAGACAATGGCTAAAATGCAGCTACTTTTGATGAATGAAGGCCTTTGTGTGTGTGTACATGTATGTAGCAAGGGTATGTATGTGTCCATGTATGTAAAGAGTATGCATATGTGTTGGTGGGTGTCTGTAGTATGTGTACTTGTGTGTGTGCATATGTGTAATGCCTGTGTGTATCTGTGTCGTGACTTATGGCAGTATCATTTAGGAACTGTATGTTGGTATCATGTCCGCACATTTTTTTGACTCATTTTTGGTGTACTATATGGCAGCATTTTTATGTGTACAGTATGGTGACATTTTTTAAGTATACAGTAGGGCGGCATTGTTTGGGTATACAGTGGGGCGGCATTGTTTGGGCAGGCAGTAGGGCGGCATTGTTCGGGTATGCAGTAGGGTGGCATTGTTTCAGTATACAGTAATGCGGCATTGTTTGGGTGTACTGTATGGCTTATGTTCTTTATTTTTTTAAGTGTTGTAATTTAAGTTCACTGACTTTGTCTAGAAAGTGCCTGTTCATTTGTGTCCATTTACATTTGCGTGTAAGCGCACTTTCATATCCATGGCCAAGAATTCTTCCTTGTCGAAATCATGTGTTTGCCCCTGGTTACAGAGCCAATAAGGTTGAAAATAGAAACAACTCAATCTTGTACAACCTATCATCCAGCAGACAGAGGAAGGTAAAATAAACACGTATGAGGTAATTGCCTATTGTCCAAAAATTCCATCCTGCTTAATTATTGTAATGAGAATTAATCTTAGGATCAACGCCCCATCTCAAGCAATTGGTGAAGTTAACACGTAATACTATATCATTGCGGAAAAAAATCCACCCAGCCTTTAAACTCATTGTAGTCTATGCAAATAATGCATAAAGAAATTGTGTGTTTAACCCTTTTACCACCAAAGATGTATGTAATGCATTATGATTTTAAACGCTTGCTTTGACTTTCATGAATATAAGGACAGCAGCACTCGATCGAAGTCGGGGAGGACGTGTTTGTGTAAGGGAGAGGCGACGCTGCAAGTGACAGCAGGAAGAAAGTTCTCAGTCTGTTCTTGTCAGGTCTCTCCCTATACAGCCTCCAGTGACCCCAGGGGAGTGATACATCAGCTTTTTTACATGTTATTGCCCCCATTCACTTACCAATGTGCTACAGAGATGGAATACGGCACATACATCCCCATAGAGAATGCGAACGGGAGCCGTTCCATTCACTATGGTGTACGCCGTCTGCTTGGGAATGGCGCATGCGCCGCTCCCACACAGTCCAAATGGAAGGTTTTCGGCCGAGCGACATCCGGCGCCATTTTCTTGTGGAGCGGAAGCCGCGGCCGGACAGTAAGATGAGCGGACAGACCGGAGGCAGCGGCGGCGGCAGGAGCAGCTAAGTTATGTTTGTGTATGTTCGTGTTTTAGTGTGTGATTACCACTGTATGTAAGCCCAGGGCCGCCATCAGGAATTTCTGGGCCCCATACAGCCAAGATGTTCCGCATCAAAAAGTAAAAACCGCACCTAAAAACTTCTCAAAAAACGCACTAATACGTGCAGATTTTACCTGCGGTTTTGATGCGGATTTTGTGCACCGGATTCCTCAATGTGTGCGTTACAGAATTTGCTGGGGATTTACAGCAAGTTAACCCTTTACATTGTAAAGGATGAAATATGTTACAATTCTGCAACATTAGGGTATGTTCACACAGCTTATTTTCGGCCGTTTTTCTGGCCGTAAACGCCCGAAATATCAGAAGCAGAACGCCTCCAAACATCTGCCCATTGATTTCAATGAGAAAAAAACTGTGTTGTGTTCCGATGGGCCGTTCTTTTTACAACGGCCGCGAAAAAGAAGTGCAGGTCACTTCTTCAGACGTTTCTGGAGCCGTTTTTCATTGACTCTATAGAAAAACAGCTCCAAAAACGGCCGTAAAAAACACAGCGAAAAACACAAGTTTGCTTAAAAAACTTCTGAAAATCAGGAGCAGTTTTCCCTTGAATATCTCCGTATTTTCAGACTGTTTTTGCTAATTGTGTGAACAGAACCTAAGGCCTCATTCCCACGACAGGGTTTCCCGGCCGGGTGCCGGCCGTTCATAAATCGGCCGGCACGCGGCTGCATTAGGAATAATAGACCCCTAATGGGGCTATTCACACGACCGATTTTTTGACGGCCTGGAAAACCGGCCGTCAAAAAATAGGACATGCTCTATCTTCGGTCGGGTACCCGGCCGCCCGGCTCCCATGGAAGTCTATGGAGCAGGGTAATACACGGCCATCACCGGGATGTGTCCCGAGTGATGGCCGGGTTTTCCGGCGCTTGCGCTCTATCTCCTCCTCCTCCTCACAGCGCAGAGTGCATGTGAGGAGGAGGAGTTGATGCCATTCTGACGAATGGCTCTGCGCTGTACACTGTGTGGCAGGGCCAGGGTGTACAGCAGGTGGAGGGAGCGCTGCGCTGGCTCCCTTCCCCTGCTTGTTTTAAAAGCGCCCTGGCCCGGCGACACCTTCGATGGTGCCGCTAGCAGCTGCTGCTGCTGCGGCTGCTACTACTGCAGCGACGCCACTATAGCAGAGCAGGGAGGTATCTCCCCGCTCTGCTATGTGCTAGCCGCACTTTAGCTCCTTGAAGGAGCGGAATCCCCGTGTTTTCTCCTTGACAGAGCGCTTGATGTCTCTGTCCATATCTGGGCAGTGACATCAGGGGAAACTCCTGAAGCGGAATCCCCGAACACATGGGGATTCCCCTTCAGGAGTTGCCGCTGATGTCACTATCTAGATCTGCCCGGCCCGACACGGATGCAAAACTTTATGCAAACCGGCCGGGCAGAATGGCCGATTTTACCGGCCGGCACTCGGGCTCGGGCGCGACCCGGTCGTGTGAATCCCGCCTAATAGGCATGCAGCTTATTTAACCCCTTCCCTCCTCAGCCATTTTTTGGATTTTAACTTGAGGGCTTGTTTTTTGCAGTACAAGTTGTAGTTTTTCATGGCACCATTTATTGTACTGCATAATGTGCTGGGAAGCTGAAAGAAAATTATTTGTGGGGTGAAATTCTGCACGTGCATGAGATTTTGACAAACCACATTCACATGAGTTAGGGCTTATTCAGACTAACGTGTTAATCGTCCGTGTGAAGGACGTTTTTGTTAATGGCCGTCACACGGCTGCATGTATTTCTACGGGGGTTATTCACATGGTCGTTGTTCTAACAGACCGTGTGAAGGGCCTGTAAAAAAAAATAGGACATGTCCTATTTTTGTGCGTTTTCACGGATCCCTCAATAGACTCAAGTCTGTGAAAACGGGTCCCTGCAAATCAGCCACGAAAAACGGCCGTTCTTCACGTCTGATTTCACACACGTTGGTCTGAATATCGCCTTAGACCTTATTCACACGAACGTGTCCGTTTTGCACGCGCAAAAAACTCTGCATTTTGCGCAAGCAAAAGTTCAGTGTGGCATCAGCATATGGTGCGTGGCTGCGTGATTTTCGCGCAGTCGGCATCATTATGACACTCTGTTTTGATGTTACAACACAGTAAAGAAGGAGGGGCTTTTATGTTTCCCTTCTCCTTTACCAGCTGTAGCGCGAATCACGCGTGTCACCCGGAAGTGCTTCCGTGTGCCGTGCGCGATTTGCACGCACCCAATGACTTCAAAGGGTGCGTGCTGCGCGAAACACGGGCAAGTATAGGACATGTCGTGAGTTTTACACAGCGCACATACGCAGCATGAAATTCACTGACAGTCTGAACGGCCCCATTCACTAACATAGGCCCGTGAAAATCGTGCGCGTATCACAGACGTATAACACGTTCATGTGAATAAGGCCTTATATTGTAATTTGTAGTGAATTTTCAGTGTGCAATCCGCACCAAAAATAGGAGACAAGTAAGTGGCCTTATCCAGACGTCCATGTTCGGTTTGTGAAATACGGAGCGTGTATCGGCCATATTTCACGGACCGACCACAATTCAGGGAGCCGGGTTTCTAGCATTGCAGTTATCTATGATCATAGTCCCTCCCTTCCCGTCGGAATACTGTCCCCGGTCCCGTACTGAAAGCATCATTACAATATGGGGCAGTATTCCCGCGGAGAGGCAGGGACTCCCAGCAACACTGATAACTATGATGCTAGGAGTGAGGCTCCATGAATTGTGGTCAGCCTGGGAAATACGGCCGATACACGCTCAGTATGTCACGGACCGAACGCGGCCATCTGAATAAGGCCTTAGTCTAGTTACACAGTGCGGTGAAATCCCATTTTTTTGCCACAAATTTTGCAAAAACGTGATTTGACCGCACTGTGAGAATATAGCCTAACAGCACTTATCAAGTTTTGAATCCTTTTTTTTATGCAATTTTCGTAATTGCGGCATAAATCACGCGGTCTTGCCGCGATTTTTATATCATTGCGGCAAAACGGCGCCATTTTTACGAAAATCGCGGCAAAATAAACGCTAGAAAAATGAAAAAATAACAAAAAACATTTTAAACAACTTTATACATTCTACAAATGGGGACAGGGGGATGGGAAGCAGGATAGATAGGGGAAAATACTCACCAGCCTGCAGGTCCGTTCGGCAGTGTAGAGGAGGTGGGGGGCGGGATCTACACACGGAGCTTCAGCACATGCTGCATCTTCGCCTTCCAGTGAAGCTACAACAGGTATGCAGGGGGTGCCGCGAGCGTTGCTAGGGGGGTGCCGCGGGCGTTAGTAGGGGTGGGGCGCGAGCGTTGCGAGGGGGGGCCCGTGAGCGTTGCGAGGGGGGGGGAAGAGTCCGAGGGAGGGGCGACGGCAGCCCGGCGGGCCCCTTTTCTTCATCCATGTGGCCGGGCCCCTGACGGGAGTACCAGTAATACCCCCCTGTGTAAGCCTACTACAATGTGTATTCGCTCAAAAAATGGCGGCACACAGTGTAGGAGGTTTGAACATTCAATCCCTTCCTTTCTCATGGCACTAGCCAGGATAAAGGAGGGGGGATTGTTTGAGGATGCTAGAGCGAGTGTGTCTTCTCAAATTTTGCAGCATAAAGCAATGTGGTTGCTTTACCACATGCCAATGCTGCAATTTTGGGAATTGCTCCCTCTAGTGACCAGCACAGGGAAATGTTATAAATTAGAATCTAATTTATAATATTTCCTGACTTGTGAAAAAATAAAAAAAATTGGAACAATGTCTAATCATGTACATAATAACTGTTTAACTAAAAAAAAAAAATTTCTAGCGACACATTCCCTTTAAAGGGAATGTGTTGCCAGAAAAACATGTTGTTTTTTTTTTAATTAAACATTTAGTGTGTAGGTGATTAAACATTGTTCACATTTTTTTTATTTTTTTCACGAGTCAGGAAATATTATAAATTAGATTCTAATTTATAATATTTCCCATTGCTGGTCACTAGATGGAGCTATTCCCAAAATTGCAGCATTGCAAAATTGGGAATAAAGCACTCGCTCTAGTGAGCTCTGAGAATCCCCCCCTCCTTTATCCTGGCTAGTGCCGGGATAAACGAGGGGTTTGAACGGTCTAACCTCCTACACTGTGTGTCGCCATTTTTTGAGCTAACACACAGTGTAGTAGGTTTACATACAGTAGTAAACAAACACAAACACGAACATACATAGAAATCTCTTACCTGCTCCTGCCGCCGCGGCTCCCTCCGGCCCGTCCGCTCTTTCTGCTGCCGCTGGTCCAAGTGCACAAGTCCGGAAGCCGCGACCGGAAGTAGTAATCTTACTGTCCGGCCGCGAATTCCGGTCCACAGGAAAATGGCGCCGGACGGCGCGCATTTCAAATTGGACTGTGTGGGAGCGGCGCATGCGCAGTTCCCACACAGACGGCGTACACAGAAGTGGATGGGACGGGACCCGTTCGCAGTCCCTATGGGACTGTGGCTGCCGTATTCCATGTCTGTATGTGTCGTTAATCGACACATACAGAAATGGAAAAAAAAATGGCAGCCCCCATAGGGAAGAAAAAGTGTAAAAATAAGAAAAAGTAAAACACAAACACACAAATAAATATAAACGTTTTTAATAAAGCACTAACATCTTTAACATATAAAAAAAAAAATTGTGATGACACTGTTCCTTTAAGAGTTGTTGTGCATATCAGGGTCTCTTTGGGTCAGACTTGTTGCCACAAGCTTGACTTTTTATGCATTTTTTTTACTGAACAATATGCTTTAATGCAAGTTTGCAAGAAGGTGCCCATAAGTGTCAAGTGCTGGGTGGGATTCTTACGATGTGTAAGGTGTCTACTTTTTTAAAATATTTGTACAGGATATAATAAAAAATATATTTTATAATTTAGGTTTCAATATGTGCACGTCAAAACTGTGTCAAAGTTATGTCAAAAGTGTGAAAATAATTGTGGCAGCAAAGAGATGAAATACAAAAGGATAAAAGTTTGCTGTACAACTGCACAGGAAGTGTCTCAATCCAGAGACCGGGATATAAGATCAATTGAAATAAAAAGCTTTCTAGCACCGGGTGACCATGTGAATTGTAGGTGTTGCTAGGTTACTGGCCATTAGAATTGTCTATGATAAAATTAGTGCGCCATTTTTCTCTCATTTTACGGCTTGTGTTTTTTGTTCCTGGAAGGGGGCGTAACAGTGTGTGGGGCAAAATGTCCATAGTGAACTTATTTTTAACTTTAACACCTGTATTTTTGCCTTTTTTCAAAGTGGTGTCCATGTAAGTCAAAAAAGTCTTATCTGTGCAATAGATCATAATTCATAATGTACTTTTGGGAAATTTATGGCAATTTTTAGTACAATGAACTCATCATTAGCACACATAAATATCTATGCTTCTATTCCCTTCTGTGTCCAGCACTGTGAAATATGTCATTGTTATAGCAGGGAATACATGAAAGGGGTAATTACCTTATGTTAATAAGTTACACAATAGGATGTAATTTGTTTACGAGCGTTCTCTAAAAGTAAGATTTTACCCAAAACCATTTTGTCAGTTCCTTAGGCCTCATATGAAATACACCGTTGTGACACAAACAGCTTTCATGAATCTAAGTGCTCTAAATGCTGCAACAAAATGATACATTGTCACAGTTTTATTCAAATCAACTTTGAGTGTTTTCTTTGTCAAGAGCAAACATTTTAGAGAAAGACAATTGAGATGTGCTGAGTTTAATCATTTGCACCTGCATAAAGAAATGAACTAATTTACTGTCATATCACTGTGCTATTTAATGGCAAATGTTTGTAGCCGCTTTATTCTGAATATAAAACACAACCCAATGTTATGGGAAAAGCTGAAATAGAACTGTTTGCATGCCTGACTATAAAGAAAAGCCAGGGGTTCAAAGGGCTTTAACGCCCCAAAGCCGGAAATGTTGATCTCAGATTGGCAGGGCTTTGGTGCATTACAACTTTCCTGATGTTTAAAAATGACTTGTTAACGAATGAATTTAACGGTGGTTTCTGCTTTTATGGTTTCTGCTTTTAATGTTAGGCTACGTTCTCACGCTGTGTTGGTGGCCCTGCCCCATCCCAGATAACCGCACACTTTTCAAAAATGGCGAGTTAAATAAAAAGTTGTGCATTGTAGCACAAATATGGCGTGCGCCAAATTTTGTAACATGGCCCAAAAGTGGCGTAAAACCATTTTTAAATTCACCCCATAGAGTTTAATGGTAAAATTCTGTCTGAAGTAAAATTTATTTTCTGCAAAGAAAAAACAACAACTTTTGAAGGGTGAAGAAACTTTCGAAATGCTGTTTTGAATACTTTAACCCCTTAATGACCCAGCCTGGTTTGGCCCTTAAAGGGGTTTTCCAGGGACACAACATTTTTAGAGTAATTATCTACAAATTGAATAAAGTTGCTAATGTATAGTCTGTATTGAATATGGAAGCTTAGCTTCCTATTGACACTACGGCCTTGTTCACACGGCGATAAAAAAACGACGTGTAAACGTGTCAAAAGCGCTAGTGTTCCAATAGATATTCAAAAATTTGGCTCCCTTGGATTACCTTTATTTCTGATCTTGATGGAAATTGCAGTTATATGAACAAATAATGTTTTTCCAGGAAAAGGGGTATTACCCCAGGATGCTTATAGGATCAACACTCGCTATTCATTCCCCTTTGGTTTGGTAACTCATGTACCCAGAAAATATTGGTTCTAGACATGTCAGTAACTGTGTTCTAAGTTTTAACATAAGTTTTCCTCTACTGTAAAGGAACTTGTACTAATAGACCAAATATGGCGATCTGTATTACACAACTGTTTGAAGATGTGCAAAATCACTCTTTAGTTATGTAAGGTTTTATGATTTTTCTATGATTGGAATTGACTGTTATTGCAATGTAATGGGTGATTGTAAAACCAATAAACAAAGATTTGATAAAAAAACAAACAAAACGCTAGCAATTTTGAAAAGCGTTTTTTAAATACAGGCATTTTTAACGTGTTTTTAGCTAGTTTTGTACGCGTTTTCGGTGCATTTTTTGGCATGTAATTAAGACACCCATTGACTATGGGAATTTAGCGCATTTCTGACACATTTTCAGGGGAGGGTTCAAACACCAAGAATTGACCTGACGCTTCTTTTTTATGCGTTTTTTTTAAACAAAAAACACGTCGTATGCACTAAAATGCTCTTTCCCATTGATGTCAATGGGAAGCTTAAAGCATGTGTTTTCTACGCATTTTCGATGCAGAAACCGCATCAAGAACGCATACACAGTGTGTGAACAAGACCTACCTCTGCCCGGCCGGAAGTTCTGCTTTGCATGCAAGTGTATTTTTTCTCCGAAAAAGGCCCGTGCACGAGCAGTAGTATCGACACAGTTCTGTCGATACCTCACTTAATAACGTCACGCTAGAGGCATGTTCCACTGATATGCCATTTTAGTGCACAATATGTTGTGCCTATCTTGTGCCACTGAGGACAAATATCTTATAAACTGTTAAGCGGGTTCTCCCGGGTATGGTAATGACATATATGTGGACGTAAACTGCTGTTTGCTCATGTTTTAGGGCTCAGAAGAGAGGGAGCGCCATTTGGCTTTTGAAGAGGGATTTTGCTTGGTAGTGGTTCTGTTGGGTTTTTACTGGTATTTCAGTTTCTAATCATGGGGCATATGTAATCTGTGCAGAGTACATCAGGTTATAATAAGGTGGTATAATAATGTGGTAAACAAATAATATTTCACAGATGTGGCCAGTGTTTTCCCCATTTAGAACACACTGCACATTTTGTCTCTCTTTTGTGTTTTTTTTGTAAGACTTTTTTGTAACTTTTTTTTTTAGTTACACTGGAGACTTGAAGGTCCAGCTGTCTATTCGCTGTTATAGTACACTGAAATACTTATGTATTGCAGTGTATTATACCTGTCAGTTTCACACTGACAGGCAGCCTATTTGGTCCTGCCTCTGGCAGGGCATAGTAGGTTTCCGCAGATGGCATACCCGGAGGCCATTGTTAGGCCTTCGGTTGCCATAACAACCATAGGCAGCCCGCGATCGTGTTCCCGGGGGCGCCGATGGTGTTCCAACCCCTTAGATGCGGCGGTCACTATTGACCGCTGCATCTAAGGGGTTAATCGGCAGAGACCACCGTGATTGGTCCCTGTGTAGTGAGCTGTGATAACTGCTGTATGAGACAGTAGTTATCACAGTTCTTATTTGTGTCGGGGAGGGGGGGGGGCGGATTAAAGCGCCAACATACTATTACTGAGCTGAGCGGGAATGATGCGCTCAGCTCGACATAATAGTACTGAAAGAAGCGGGAAGGGGTTAAGGGGTGCAGTTTAAATTGGGTGATTTATTTCTAACATATAAGCCCGTCAAAGCCACTTCAGAATTTATTTGGTTTCTGAAAAAAATAGGTTTTAAAAATTGATTCCAACATAAAGTAGACATATGGTAAATGTTATTGAGTAACTATTTATGTGTGGTATCAATGCCCTACAAGTAGAAAAAAATGATTTAGAAAAATGCCAACTTTTCTAAATTTTCAATACATTTTGGTGTTTGTTTGTTTTTACAAATTAACACAGAATTTATCGACCAACATTTACCACTAACATAAAGTACAATATGTAACAAGAAAATAAATTTAGAATGACCAGCTAAGGACCGCACCATTTCCGCATGCTGGAGGACACTGATTATCATTCTCTCTATATTCTCCTAAATAAGCTGAGAAACCATAAGTATACAGCCAGGGAGTCTGCACTTTATTCTTCTACATTCTATCTGTGTGACAGGAACCTGTCTAAGTACTAGTGGTAGCTGATGATAGAAGTTTCTGTCCGCCCCCCCCCCCCCCCTGTGGAAAACTAGTGTGGTACAGGAACTGCTGAAGGCTGTGATGGGTGACACAGAGATCTCCATAGACTCAAGTAGAGAAAGTGTGTCACCGAGTCTGATTCACACTGCTGCTAAGCAACCATCCCAGTCTGATATATAGAGATAGAAGCAGCAAGAAAGACAGATGAGAGACTGACACATGGAATATCATAATGATACAAATGGGTCGTTTTAGTTTTGTCTGGAGTGTCCCTTTAAGTTGTTTGTGACTTAGGAGTTCCTATTAATATAGGGTTGTCATATCAAGATATTTTTGTAGATTATCTTGTTAGCTATCACACACTTTGCTTAAATTGCATTTTAAGCCACCATCTGTTATTTATGGGTTGAGGTGTTTTTATCCATTTGATATTATGCATTGTGATCAATTGTATGTAATTTAATTAATAAAGTATTACTTATTTTTGACCATCCTGGTTATAGGATTTTGTGATTGGGGGAAAGATAGATTTTGTATTAATATAACACCCAATGGTATATGACTTTTTGTGGAAACAATTTTGTTGGTTGTCTACAGTTAAGGAGTCCCTCCATTTTTTTTAGGTACCTAATAAAATATTAGGGTATTTAAACATCAGCAGTAGGGATGCTTTTTACTTTTCCTCTCATGCAGCTAAAAGGAGTGAGGCCACGTTCAAACGTGGCAGTTTTTCCGTTGCAAATGTTGTTGCAGATTCGGGGCAATTACGCAACGAATCTGCACCAACATTTGCATATTTGACAGGTAATTCAGACATTGCAGATATCACAGTGGACTTGCCACAGATTTCAGTTTTTGCATTGCAAAGGCTGAAATCCGCAGTAAAATTCCGCTGCTTCTCTGCTACATAATGAGCATGCTGTGGAGGGAAAATTCTGCACCGCAGCCTGATTTCCGCAAAGTTATTTTCCGCAATGTCTGAACTAAGTTTCCTAAAAATGTAGAGAAACAAATGTAAAAAACGGCTGTTGCAGAATTCCAATGCGAACTGTCCGCAGTGGAATTCAACAGCAATTCCGCCACGTCTGAACGTGGCCTAAAGGAGTAAAATTGCTAATTATATAGGAGATAGTTATGGGTCATTTAAGGAAAGAACTATACAAATTGTATTTGGCTCCTGTTTAGAGTTGGCGGTTTGTCCGAATTATATTTACTTGTAGTTTTATGATACATTCGCTTGTGATAGTAGAAACCTTTAATTGAAGTATATACATTTTCTTGACAGAAAAAACAAACGTATAGGTCTTATTAGTTGTATTTGACCCTTAGGGTATGTGCACACGACAACACCAAATACGTCTGAAATTACAGAGCTGAAAACAGCTCCTGAATTTCAGACGTTTTTACAAGTGCACGCGTTTTTCGTGGCGTCTTTTACGGATGTAATTGGAGCTGGTTTTCATTGGAGTCAATGAAAAACGGCTCCAATTACGTCCCAAGAAGTGTCCTGCACTTCTTTGACGCGGGCGTAATTTTACACGCCGTCTTTAGACAGCGACGCGTAAAATTACAGCTCGTCTGCACAAAACATCGTAAGACCCATTGAAAGCAATGGGCAGATGTTTGCCGACGTATTGGAGCCGTCTTTTCAGGCGTAATTCGAGGCGTTAAACGCCTCCATTACGTCTGAAAAGAGGTCGTGTGCACATATCCTTAGAGAATTTTTTTAGTAGGTGGAACCAGCATTTATCTGCTATGAAGTCCTTTTTATTTGTAACAAGGTAAAAACATCAATTAAAAAAACCCAGTGCACCCACAGTAAGGCTGGGTTCACACAACCTATTTTCAGACGTAAACGAGGCGTATTATGCCTCGTTTTACGTCTGAAAATAGCGCTACAATACGTCGGCAAACATCTGCCCATTCATTTGAATGGGTTTGCCGACATACTGTGCTGACAACCTGTCATTTACGCGTCGTCGTTTGACAGCTGTCAAACGACGACGCGTAAAAATGCAGCCTCGTCAAAAGAAGTGCAGGACACTTCTTTCAGACGTAATTTGAGCCGTTCTTCATTGAACTTAATGAAGCACAGCTCAAAATTTACGGCTGTCAGAGAAGCCTCGCAAAATGCGAGGAGGAGCAATTACGTCTGAAACGAGGCAGCTGTTTTCTCCTGAAAACAGTCTGTCTTTTCAGACGTAAATGCCTGCTACCGTGTGCACATACCCTAAGATTTGATCCAAATGAATCAAGTTGGTGTCTGGATGAACCAGGACCGTGCACCGAGGAGTGGTGAGCAGGCTTCAAACCCCTCTTTTCTATTGTATTCGATCCTTAGTTTAATCAATTTAGCCAAGCAGGCCAGCCTAATAACGGGTAGAAATATAAATAATAATAATAACAACAATAATAGTAATACTACAGCAATGTATTATATACACTACACAAAGCTATTATTACAACCCCATAGCTGAACACTTTAATATTAAATAATACATTGAATGTGTTTCTTGGCCTCACAGGATAGGGAATGTAACATTTCTAAATACTAAGACATACTCAGAAAGCAGTGTTTATATAGAGTGGGTGGTGACCCTTTTCTCAGGCAGATGAAAGCCTATTAAATGTAATATAAATTCAGTTGTTGGAAAGTTTTTCATCCAGCTTAATAGAAAACCCCTGTGTATTGCTCAGTTCTTCCTGAATAACCATAGATTTGGGCATACCATTGTTCCAATCAGTGCATCTGTATTGTACTTTTGAACAGTCTGTCTTGGGCATTTCCTGAAATCATGTAATCGTTCTTCCAAAACAAAAAGGACATACATTTGCACTAAGTTGGAAAACTAGGTCCATAAATAACTTTGGCAATATCATTGTCTCATTTATGATTCATTTATAGCCCAATGTAGTGTATTAAAACCAAATGTACAAAATAATTAATTTGGAAGTTTTTCAAGAAAAAAATGTTAAATATATATTTGGGAGAAACGGTAATATGTCTTATTATAGCCCAATAGTTTTGTAAAATATGGTGCAGCATGCACATTACTGTATGTAAAAATGACTATACATAAAATGCCAAAATGAATCAAATATTACAATTTACTAGGCTGAAGAATGTTCCTGTTCTCTTATACTGCACAGTATTTCACTTTTTAGTATAGCAATTTGCACTTCAGTGCTGAACTTCATTCTATAGTTGGGGGCAAGAAGTTGCCATTATAGAGTCTCTATAGAGTCACGTAAGTTTCTGCTAAACTTCTTTCTCCATGTTCATGTTAGGGTATGTTCACACACTCTAATTACGGACGTAATTCGGGCGTTTTTGCCCCGAATTACGTCCGAAAAATGCGCCTCGATACGATAGCGTTGACAAACATCTGCCCATTGAAAGCAATGGGCTGACGTTTGTCTGTTCACACGAGGCGTATATTTACGCGCCGCTGTGAAAAGACGGCGCGTAAATAGACGCCTGTATCAAAGAAGTGACCTGTCACTTCTTGGGGCGTAATTGGAGCCGTTATTCATTGACTCCAATGAAAAGCAGCGCCAATTACGTCCGTAATGGATGCGGCGTTCAAGCGCCTGCACATGCCGTTACGGCTGAAATTACGGGGATGTTTTCTCCTGAAAACATCCCCGTAATTTCAGCCGTTACGGACGCTGCCGTGTGAACATACCCGTACTCCCATATTTACACCCTAGTGCCTTCTGTAACCAATTCAATTAGTGCACAAGGAGACTGCATTCCTACAGATAAAATGCCTGTGAGACAACCAAAATACACTTTGGAAGCACACCTTTATCTCAACACAGTTCAGAATTGTTTTTGACTGGAATTGTACAATTAAGGCCGGATTCACACGAGCGTGTTCGGTCTGTGATATATGGTCCTTATGTCGGCCGCATTTCCCGGAACCGAACACACTGCAGGGAGCCGGGCTCCTAGCGTCATAGTTATCTATGACACTCAGTGTCCCTGCCTCTCTGCGGAACTCCTGTCCCGTACTGAAAACATGATTACAGTACAGGACCGTTTTCCCGCAGCGAGGCAGTGACACTGAGCGTCATAGATAACTATGATGCTAGGAGCCCGGCTCCCTGCAGTGTGTTCGGTTCCGGGAAATGCGGCCGATATACGGACCGTATATCACGGACCGAACACGCTCATGTGAATCCGGCCCAAGTTAAAGGTGTTGTTATCATATTATAACCCTTTTTAACCCCACATCCGCTGTATACATACGGCATTGTACTGTCGGCAAGGGTTCCTGCAATGCGCAGTACAGTTATGTCGAAGTGATAGTGCTGAGCTGGAGCTGAGCCCGCACCATCACCGCTTGGTGTCAGCTGTATGTTGCAGCTGACACCCTCCTGTAACAGCCAGGACCGGACCTAGTCTCTGATCCGGCCGATTAACCCCTCAAATGCTGCACTCAATAGCGATCTCTTCATCTGAGGGGTTTTTAGCAATGGCAAGTGGAGGCCTAATACTGGCCTCCTGGACTGTCGGCTACTGTGGCCTCCTAGGCCCTGCTCGAAAGGGGAGCCAAAAATGCTTCCGTAGCCGACGGCAAGATGGCGCCGGCTTAGAAGCTGGGCCGGCGTCATCAGCGGTGGGTGTCAGCCGTTTGTTATAGCTGACACCCTGCTGTAACAGCAGTGACCGGAGCTAGCTCCAATCCCTGCCATTAACCCCTTACAAGCAGCGATCAAAAGCGATCGCTGCATCTTAGTGGTTTGTAGCAAATCGGCAGCCCTGCAATGCGATCGCTACTATGGCAACAGGAGGCCTAACAATGGCCTCGTGCTCTGCCGATTACGGAAGCCGATTAGGCTCCACCCAGAGGCGGAGCCTAATTGGTTTGCTGTTAGTGAATGACTGACAGTTCTAATACATTGCACTACATAGGTAGTGCAGCGTATTAGAACAGCAATCAAACAATTGGACCTTCAAGTCCCCTAGTGGAATAAAAAAAAGTGTAAAAAAAGTGTAAAAAAAAGTTTTACAAAATAAATTAAAAGTTTCAAGTAATAAAATAAATCACAAACTACCATTTTCCCTTATAAAGTCCTTTATTATTAAAAAAATTAAATGAACCATACATAACGGCCTGAACTATAAAAATATTGTTATTTATCTCACGTTGTGAACGCCATAAAAAAAACTAACATACAATGCTAGAATTGCTGTTTTTTTTATCACTTTGGCTTCCAAAAATTGGAATAAAAAGATCAGAGAGTATGCAAAAATGATACCTATAAAAACTATAGCTCATCTCGCAAAAAAGAAGCCCTCATACAGCTCCGTCGACGAAAACATTTAAATGTTATGGCTCTCAGAACATACATTTTTTTTTTAAAAAGTAATTTTATTGTGAAATAAATTGTAAAACATAAAAAAGTGCTATAAATTTGGTATTGCCGGAATCGTACTGGCAGAATAAAGTTAACCTGTAATTAATAACGTGTGTTTTTTGGTCATCTTGCCTCCCAAAAAAAAGGATAAAAAGTGCTCAAAAAGTCACATGTACCCCAAAATGGTACAAATAAAAACTACAGGTTGTAATGTCTGTAGCTGCGGGCTGTCAGCTCCAAACTCCCCCTGACAGCTGCAGCCAGGAGTCGGCAAGCGCTGGCCCCAGCCTCCTCCTCAGGAGACGCCAGTGCTCGCATCCACTCATCTCAGCCGGATCCCGTAGGGTGCGCGCGCACGCTCGTGCCCGCTCTTAAAGGGGCAGCGCACGCACCGGACCTCGTTAATGAACTTTGACCCATGAGTACCCTGGCTTTATGCCTGAGCGTTGTTGTGTTCCCTAGTTTGTTTATGTGATGGCCTCCTAGTGTGTTTCCTGTTCCAGTCCCTGTCCCTATACCTGTTTCCAGTTCGTGTTCCTAGCAATCCATACATTCCTGGTCTAGCACTGAGCTGTGCCAAAGTCGTGCCGTGCTGTATCCACCTCTGACCTGCTTCACCTCGCCTGACGTCCGCCTGCTACCTAGTTCCAGCCGAGCCTGCCCTCCTGCTGTCTGAGCTGCCACAGGTACCTATAGACTCTCACCTGCTCCCTGTTGGCCAGCTGCATTACCACCAAGGCGGAATGGCCTAGTGGGTCCACAGACCCTTCGTGACAGTACGCTCAGGCCATGGACCCCGCTAGTCGATTCAAGACTATGACGACGTCACAAGAAATGCGGGCAGATATGCTGGACCTCCGGTCTCGACAGGACCAACTCCTCCAGGCATTGAACATTCTTGCACGTCGGCAGGAGGCACAAGCTGCCATTCCTCCTCCTACAACTCCTGGCAATGTCGATCCTCAGACTACACCTCTTGGCAGTATTGACCCATGTGTTTCTTTGCCACTTCCTGACCGCTATGATGGAGAAGCAAGTACCTGTCATGGTTTTCTTAATCAATGCCAGATCCACTTCAGCCTGTATAGTAGAACATTTTTGACTGATGGTGCCAGGGTCGCTTTTATCATCTCTCTCCTCACTGGCAAGGCTCTTGCATGGGCGAACCCTATCTGGGAGAGACAAGGACCAGAGACCCGTGACTTCCCTGCCTTCCTCCGGACTTTTTACATGGTGTTTGAGGAGCCTGGACGGGTCTCATCTGCAGCGGCCTCTTTGATTAACCTGCGCCAATGAGACACCTCCGTGAGTGAGTACGCCATCCACTTACGCACCCTGGCGGGAAAACTGTTATGGAACAATGAGGCTCTGGTGGCTGCATTCTGGCATGGACTATCTTCCAGAATTAAAGACGAACTTGCCGCCCGGGATCTGCCGTCTACCCTGGATGACCTCATCCTTCTGTCTGCCCGGATTGATATACGGATCCGTGAATGCCTCCAAGAGGTTCAACGGGAGGGAGCCCTTCCTAGTCTGGTCCCTACTTTGCAGCAACCCCTGCTGTCCCCAGATGTCGATCCTCCTAAGAAGTCGGTAATAAGTATATGTTATCTACCCAAGATAGACAACGCAGACGCACATCTGGACTCTGTCTTTATTGCGGTCTTGATGGCCATCTTGTGCGCCTGTGCCCCCAAAAATACCAAAACCTAGGGTTGCTAGGAGTGACAACCTTGGGTGAAGATGGACTTCCATCTAAATTGTCCATAGTGTCGGGAGAGAAAACGCATCAGGTATCTAGACTCTGGAACCGCTGCTAATTTCATCCGCAGAGATCTGGTGGACCTTCTGCAATTACCCACCTCCCCTCTGGAGAGCCCGTTGACAGTTGCCTCAGTGAATGGACTACCTCTGCCAGACCCTGTTATAGCTGTGACCAAGCCGCTGAGGCTCCAAGTGGGAGCCCTACACTCCAAACTTCTGTCATTCTATGTCCTGCCCAAAGCTGTTAAACCTGTGTTGCTGGGCCTGCCTCGGCTCCGACTGCATGCCCCAGTTCTGGACTGGAATTCTGGAGGGGGTTCTCCAGTGGCGCCCTGAGTGTCAAGGTCGATGCCTGGTGCAGATTAGTTCGGTTCAGCCTTCTCTGCCTCGGTCATTGGCAGGATTGCCGGGTCATTATGCTGCCTTTTCGGACGTCTTCAGCAAGAGGGAGGCGGAGACGTTGCCCCCACATTGGGCGTATGACTGCCCTATCGAATTGATTCCTGGTGCATCCCTTCCCCGTGGTAGGGTATACCCTCTCTCCTTGAGAGAAAATGAGTCTTAAAGGAACAGTGTCACCACAAAATGTTTTTTAATATGTTAAAGATGTTAGTGCTTTATTAAAAACGTTTGGAATAATTTGTGTGTTTGTGTGTTACTTTTTTTTATTTTTACACTTTTTCTTCCCTATGGGGGCTGCCATTTTTTTTCCATTTCTGTATGTGTCGATTAACGACACATACAGACATGGAATACGGCAGCTCCAGTCCCATAGGGACTGCGAACGGGGCCCCTTCCATCCACTATCATGTACGCCGCTGTGTGGGAACGGCGCATGCACCGCTCCCACACAGTTCAATTTGAAATGCGCGCCGTCCGGCGCCATTTTCCTGTGGACCGGAAGTCGCGGCCAGACAGTAATATTACTACTTCCGGTCGCGGCTTCCGGACTTCTGCACATGGAGCAGCGGCAGCAGACGGAGCGGATGGACCGGAGGGAGCGGCGGCGACTGGAGCAGGTAAGGGATTTCTATGTATGTTTGTGTTTCAGTGTGTGTTTACTACTGTATGTAAACCTACTACACTGTGTGTTAGCTCAAAAAATGGCGACACACAGTGTAGGAGGTTAGACCGTTCAAACCCCTCGTTTCTCCCGGCACTAGCCAGGATAAAGGAGGGGGGGATTCTGAGAGCTCACTAGAGCGAGGGATTTTTACCCAATTTTGAGGCATAAAGCAATGTGGTTGCTTTACCACATGCAATGCTGCAATTTTGGGAATGGCTCCATCTAGTGACCAGCAATGTAAAATATTATAAATTAGAATCCAATTGAATCCAATTTATAATATTTTCTGACTCGTGAAAAAAAAAAAAAAAATTAGAACAATGTTTAATCACCTACACACTAATTGTTTAACTAAAAAAAAAAAAAAAGGTTTTGCTGGCAACACATTCCCTTTAAGGTCTGGCATAAATGTTTTGTGGTAGGCTAATGTAAGTCCGTCTGGGCCTGGGGCTCTACCCGTTCGAGAATCTTTAACGGCGAGTTCGAGCTCGGGAAGTGTGATAGGTTCTTCCAAAATTGAAACAGAGTCCTGGAGAAGGGTGGGAAGGCTGGCCCGTTGCAGATAATTATCTATGGAGAGTTTGCACTCTTTAAGGGCCTGTGATTGAAGGGGCTGAGTAATCTTATAAAGCTTAGCATAATAAGCCTGGAATGTTTCTGCAATAAGTGAGAAAAGGGCATGTTTGTGACCCCGTTCATCCGAGATGAGAGGAATAAACGAGCGTGCTCTCTGTACGCGCAGAGCCCGCGCCAAAGTCTTCCAAACTCGAAGAAATGGCGGCAACATCTGGCCAGGGAAGCCTTCGCGTGAGAAAGAGATAAGCTTTTAAGTTGTTCCCGTAGTGTGCAAAGTTCAACTTTAGTTTGAAGCGCAAGGGATCGTTTATGAGCTTTCTCTAGAGCGCCGATCTTGGATAGAAAGTCTGTGAAATGAGCATTCCTCGAGCGCTTGAGCCGGGCACCATGTTTAATGAAAGTGCCTTGGATAAAGCATTTATGAGTTTCCCATACCACAGGAGATAATAGAGGAGAAAAAGCGAAAAGAAAAAGGAAAGAGGAGAAAGAAAAAGAACCAAGAGTAGTCCTATAAGGACATAATGGGAAAACCGTAAGGACAGAGACTGTCCAGCAGCAATAAAGCGGCTGGGCAGTGTCCGACCACAATTGCGTGGGAACGTAAAAGGAAAGAGCAAAGCAAGGTGCTCCAGCAGGAGACCAAGGCACAGTGCCATAAGAAGTATACTGCATCAAAGAGACATAATGAACCAAAATGACATAAAATAGAAATAAATAAGGAATATACATTGCGCATACCAAAAAAGGGGGGGGGAGTGGGAGACACAGGAATGAGCCAGGACACCAGTCCGGGAAATAGAGGGGTTGGGAGGGAAAAAAAAAGATGAAAGGAAGGAAGGAAGGAGGGGGGGAGGGGATAGGGAGGGAAAGGAAATTGCGGGAATAGGGGGGGAGAGAAGATGGAGCCTCCCGGAAGGTAAGGCGGCTGACACAGTGCAGTAGAAAAACAAATCCCATGAATACACATTAGTATATAAGCCCCAGCCCTAACATATTGGACAACGAGGCTCCAAGTGGCCGAGAGAGATAGCTTATGAAACCCTGTAAGCTAAGATTATACAAACCCCTACATGTCACACTGTAAACCAGTTGAAATAAACAGGGCAGGTAGAAACGTGTAAATCCATGTATGTCCTGAGCACAAAATCCCCATCCTCCCATCATTTAGAGAACGCTATTGGAGAAAAAACAAGAACCCAGTCCAGGGATGGGACCACAGAGTACTCACAAAGTCCCGTCAAATCCAGGAGGGGGAGGACAAGGTCAGGCCGTGGGAGGCGTAATCGGGTGCCGGAAGGTTCAGTGGTCTATCCCCATTCGGACGCAGAAAAAGACCAGGGATTGTCGAGTTCGGGATTGGAACGGGATCTGTTCCCAAAAGACAAAGACCTCCTGTAGGTCTTCCGGAGCAAATTCTGCACCCCCTTTCCGTAGAATGATATGGAAAGGATGGCCCCAACGGTAAGATCCACCCGCCTCACCGGTCTTATCCAGCAAGGGTTTCACCATGCGTCGCATATTAAGAGTGCGACGTGACACATCTGGGAGCAAAGTGACAGTCGTCCTGCGTGTGGAATGGGATTCACATTCCACGCCTTTCGGAGAAGAGCTTATTTTTGTTGGTAAAAGTGAATGCAGCAAAGCACATCACGTGGGCCACTCCTATTCCGGTCCTGCAACCTGGGGCTATAGATCCTATGGACTCTGTCGAGCTCCAGGTCATCCTCATCAGTTAAATCCAACATTTTGCAAAATAAAGCAGAGACAGAACGCCACAATTCATCATTACCCACCGACTTTGGCAAGCCACGTATTTTGATATTGTTGCGGCGGCCCCGATTTTCCAAGTCATCAATATGCAGTGTGAGATCAGTCAGCACAGTAGAATGAGATTGCAAGGTAGTCGTAATGTTAGAAAGCGAGCTGTCCAAGTCTGTGGAACGCTGTTGTACCTGTGTTACTGTATCAGAGTCGACTCCGCTATTGATTTCGTCGGAAAACCGGAAACCTGCCGGAATGGTGACGAACGGAAAGCATTAGCGATGTTTCCGTCACCATTGAGATCAATGGTGACTGAAACGGAAGCTGTGCTTTCACTTTCACTTTCCGTTGCGGGGTTCACCCGACGGACACCTCCGACGGAACCCCGGAACGGAAATGAATGGTGATGTGAACAGACCCTTAGTATTGAAAGAAATATTCATAGTAAACGATTGGCAGTCTTAAATAACAATGGTGTTATGCAGAAAAACTGTGCATGTTCTCCTTTAAGAAGTTATAGTGTATGAACTGCTTCTGCTTAAAATGGGTCTGAAATGCTTTATATGAAAATGAGTCACAATGCTTTAATCTTGTAAATGTGATGAAGCTGCTTTGCTTTATATAGTGCCTTTTCTGTTATATGGTGTTTTAATCTCTGCCAGATATCTCTTTAGCAACCCTGGGCCCTTCACTTTAATTCTCCCTTAGGGGGGCAGCCAGATGCACACACCAGGTTGCCACAGCCATACAATCAATACCTCTGCTGTGTTGCTCTGAATGACCTGAGGGTGGAAAGCAGGGAGAAGGTATGTTCAGCAAGCAATATGTGTGGCTTGTCCCTCACCTGCATTTCCGATGTCCAGTGCTCTCCGGTCGGCCCTTTAAAATTGAGGCCGCGACTCCGGCGGTGTTAGTAGGCCGCAGGCTGTAACCTGCATCAAAGCGGTCCAAGGCTGCTCCAAAGTGCCTCCAGCTGTGGCGAACGGCCTCTGATGACAGTCAGGGCCGTTTTTGTAGAGGTTAGAACGAGATGCACGGGCCGCGCCCACGGCGGAGCTTCCAAATTGAGGCCCCGGCTTCAGGACCCAAAAAGTAGGCCGCGAATCTAAAAATTCAGAGCCGATTTTAAGTTCTAAATGCTCAGTTGGTGCTGCTGGTTGCAGAAATGTCTGCAACACTGGGGAATCTGCTGTGTGAAGGGTTAGATGGACCTGGATGTGTCGTGAGACTCAGGAGCTCACCCCAGATGCGTCTGTCCTGGTCTGTTGTTAGCCACGTCCCCCTTATGTTTTTTTTTTTTAGGGGTGTGTGTCTCCAGTGGCACAAGCTGTGCATGACATATTTGCCACTGAATTGGCATGTCTAGGGAAAAATTGCAATCTTTACTTTTCACCATCCACAGCGCAATCCTTTATGGAGAAGACCTGTGGGTGAAAATTCTCACTACACCACTTAATAAATGCCTTGAGGGGTGTAGTTTCCAAAATGGGCTCACTTCTCAGGGGTTTCATTTATTATTTCACATCAGAGCACTGCAGTTGTGATTCAATACTATATAAGTCGTCAAATTAGGCCTCAATTTCGCTTGGTACTCTTTCACTTCTGAGCCCTGTCGATCGTCCGGGCAAAAGATTATGGCCACATGTAGTGTGTTTCTAAAACTGGGAAACACAGCATAATAATTAGAGAGCTGTCTATTCACAGTCGCACAAGCTGGGCACCACATATTGGCATATCTATGGAAAAATTGCCATTTTCACTCCGCAACATCGAGTGTACACTAATTTCTGGAAAACACATGCGGTTTTAACATGCTTACTACACCCCTACGTGAATACCTTGAGGGGTGTAGTTTCCAAAATGATGACACGTCTGGGGGCTTTCCACTGTTGTGGTCCCACAGGGGCTTTGCAAATACGACATAGCGCCCAGATACCAATCCAGCTAAATCTGCACTCCAAAAGCCAAATGGCACTTCTTCCCGTCTAAGCCCTACCGTGTGCTCAAACAGCAGTTTATGACCACATATGGGGTATTGCCGTACTCGGGAGAAATTGCTTTACAAATGTTTGTGCTTTTTTGCCTTTTATTTGTTGAGAAAATGAAAAATTTTGAGCTAAAACTATGTCTTATTGGAAAAAAAACCTATTTTTATTTTCACTGCCCAATTCTAATAAAACCTATGAAACACCTGTGGAGTCAAAATGCTCACTACACCTCTAGATGAATTCCTCAAAGGGTGTATTTTCCCAAATGGAGTCACTTTTGGGGAGTTTTTACTGCTTTGGTCCCACAGGGGCTTTGCAAAAGCGACATGGTGCCAAGAAACCAATCCAGCAAAATCTTTGCTCCAAAAGCCAAATGGCGCTCCTTCTCTTCTAAGCTCTGCCATGTCCCTAAACAGCAGTTTATGACCACATATGAGGTAGTTCCGTACTCTGGAGAAGTTGCTTTACAATTGTTTTTCTTTTTTTCTTTTCACTGCCCAATTCCAATAAAAACTATGAAACACCTGTGGGGTAAAAATGCTCACTACATCCCTAGATGAATTCCTCAAGGGGTGTACTTTCCTAAATTTATTCACTTTTGGGGTGTTTTCACTGTACTGGTCCCACAGGGGCTTTGCAAATGCGACATGATGTCAAGAAACCAATCCAGCAAAATTTCCGCTCCAAAAGCCAAATGGCGCTCCTTCTCTTCTGAGCTCTGCCTTGTCCCTAAACAGCAGTTCATTACCACATATGAGGTATTTCTGTACTCTGGAGAAGTTGCTTTACAAATGTTGGGGTTCTTATTTTCCTTTATTTGTTGAAAAAATGAATAAATTTTGAGCTAAAAGCTACATCTTATTAAAAAAAAATTTTTTTCTTTATTTTCACTGCCCAATTCTAATAAAAACTATGAAACACCTGTGGGGTCAAAATGCTCACAACACCCCTAGATGAATTTCTCAAGGGGTGTAGTTTCCTAAATTGAGTCACTTTTGGGGAGATTTCACTGTACTGCTCCCACAGGGGCTTTGCAAAAGTGACTTGGTGTCAAGAAACCAATCCAGCAAAATTTGTGCTCCAAAAGCCAAATGGCACGCTTTCCCTTCTAAGCCCTGCCATGTGCAGAAGCAACAGTTTATGACCACATATGGGGTATTTACATACTCTGGAGAAGTTGCTCTATGAATGTTGGGGGGGCTTTTTCTTTTTTATTTTCACATCCAATTCTGATAAAATCTTTGAAAAACCTGTGGGGTCAAAATGCTCACCACACCCCTAGATGAATTCCTTGTGGGGTGTAGTTTCCAAAATGGTGTCTTTTTTGGGGTGTTTCCTTTGTTTTGGCATCACAAGACCACTTCAAACCTGACATGGTGCCTAAAATATAATCTAATAAAAAAAAGCCCCAAAATCCTCTAGGTGCTCCTTTAATTCTGAGGCCAGTGCTTCAGTCCATTAGCACACTAGGGAATTGTCTGGGATATTTCTAAAAACTGCAGAATCAGGGCAATAAATATTACGTTGCTCTGGTAAAACCCTCTGTGTTACAGAAAAAAAAACTGAATTAAAAATGAATTTCTGCAAAAAAAATGAAATTTGGAAATTTCACCTCTACATTGCTTTAATTCTTGTGAAACACCTAAAGCGTTAAGAAACTTTCTAAATGCTGTTTTTAATACTTTGAGGGGTGCAGTTTTTAAAATGGGGTGATTTATGCAGTTCTGTATTGTATGGGCCTCTCAAAGCCACTTTGCAACTGAACAGGTACCTGAAAAAATAGCCTTTTGAACTTTTCTTGAAAAAGTGAGAAATGTCTACTAAAGTTCTAAGCCTTGTAATGTCCTAGAAAAATAAAAGGATATTCAAAAAACAAAGCAAACCTAAAGTAGCCATAAAGGCAACATTAATTAGCAACTATTAGGTGTGGTATATCTGTTTGTTTTCCAAGCAGATACATTAAAATTGCTAAAAATGCAAATTTTAGCAATTTTTGGCTAGATTTTTGTGTTTTTCACAATTAAATACTGAATGTATCAACCAAATTTTAACAGTAACATAAAGTCCAATGTGTCACGAGAAAATAATCTCAGAACCGCTTGGATAGGTAAAAGCATTCCAAAGTTATTACCACATAAAGAGAGATATGTCAGATTTGAGAAATAAGGCTCAGTCAGGAAGGTCAAAAGTGGCTGCAGTGGGAAGGGGTTAAACTTAATGAAGTACTCCACTTTATTTTTTTTATTGCCCCCTCCATTTGTACATTGTTGTTTCAGTGGGGTGCTGTGTGCAAAAATACTTACTGATCCCCACATCTTGTATTTTTCGGGTCCAGCGCCGCTCACGTGATCTTCCCTCTGACTTGACTAGAGTTACTGTGCTTTTGAATAAACCAGAACTCAGGCTCTCAATGCATTACTATGGGAGCCAGAACGAGGCTCCATAGGAATGCATTGAGAGCCTGACTTCCGGTTTTCTGAAAAGCAGC
Organism: Rhinoderma darwinii; assembly: GCF_050947455.1. Taxonomy (NCBI): domain Eukaryota; kingdom Metazoa; phylum Chordata; class Amphibia; order Anura; family Rhinodermatidae; genus Rhinoderma; species Rhinoderma darwinii. The sequence goes on along the minus strand of NC_134688.1, from coordinate 377,327,354 downwards.
AATTCCAGACCAGGTCAGGATGAAGATCACGTGAGCGGTGTTGGACCCGAAAACCGCCAAGATGCGGGGATCGGTAAGTGTTTTTGTACACAGCACCCCACTGACACACCAATGTACAAACGGAGGGTGCAATAAAAAAATAAAGTGGAGTGCTTCTTTAATATTAGTGATGATAATAATAATAATAGAATATGTAGCGCCAACATATTTTGCAGCACTTAACAATTCAGAGGGAACATGTACAGACAAAATCAGACATTACATAGTGACAAAACGAATTAACAATTTATATTTGAGAAGAGAGAGACGTTCGCAAGAACTTACAATCTATGAGCAAATAAGAGGTGACACAAAATGTAAAAAGTGCTTGTTTTGTACAATGGTCCAGCCGTCTTTTATAAAAAAAAATATAGTAGTATACATAAAGCTGCATGAGCCAGTCACCAGGCAGTATCTGTGTATGATAGATGTAAAGTTCATTAGTGTGGGTTATATGGTTGAGAAAAGGGATCAGGTTCTGAGGACTGTCCATGGTGGGAGGTAAAGCAAAGGAGTTAGATTAGGGAATGTTATAGGCCTGTCTAAAAAGATGTGTTTTCAGGGCACGCTTAAAGGAACAGTGTCACGAAAAAAAAATTGATTTTAGTGTTTTATTAAAAACTTTTATATTTATTTGTGTGTTTGTGTTTTACTTTTTTTTATTTTTGAACTTTTTCTTCCCTATGGGGGCTGCCATTTTTTTTTCCATTTCTGTATGTGTCGATTAACGACACATACAGACTTGGAATACGGCAGCTACAGTCCCATAGTGAATGCGAACGGGGCCCGTTCCATTCACTATGCTGTACGCCGTCTGTGTGGGAACGGCGCATGCGCCGCTCCCACACAGTCCAAGTTGAACTGTGCGCAGTCCGGCGCCATTTTCCTGTAGACCGGAAGTCGAGGCCGGACAGTAAGATTACTACTTCCGGTCGCGGCTTCCGGACTTGTGCACTTGGAGCGGCAGTAGCAGACGGAGCGGATGGACCGGAGGGAGCGGCGGCGACTGGAGCAGGTAAGTTATTTCTATGTATGTTCGTGTTTTACTGGGTGTTTACTAGTGTATGTTAACCTACTACACTGTGTGTTAGCTCAAAAAATTGCGACGCACAGTGTAGGAGGTTTGACCGTTCAATCCCCTCGTTTCTCCCGGCACTAGCCAGGATAAAGGAGGGGGGGATTCTGAGAGCTCACTAGAGCGAGTGAGTTTTCCCAAATTTTGCAGCATAAAGCAATGTGGTTGCTTTACCACATGCAATGCTGCCATTTTGGGAATTGCTCCATCTAGTGACCAGCACTGGGAAGTGTTATAAATTAGAATCTAATTTATAATATTTCCTGACTAGTGAAAAAAAGTAAGAACAATGTTTAATAATTTTTACACTAACTGTTCAATTAAAAAAAAAAAAAACTCGCAACACATTCCCTTTAATACTGTGGATGTTGGGAACTAACCTGATTGTCTGGAGTAGCACATTCCAGAGGACTGGTGCAGCACGAGAAAAATCTTGGGAGATGGGAGTGGGTGGTTTGGATTATGAAGGATGTTAGTCTGGGTAGGGTGGTAGACAGATGAGGAGGGAGATGTACAGTAAGGAGGTGTAGATTTCTGAAGAGCTTTGTAAAAGTAATAGGTTAGGAAAGATCTGAGTTGAACATAACCCCAAGAAACATGCTGCCTAGGAGTTATGGTAGTACCATACACTAAGATGGAGACATCAGGTTTAGGTAGGTTACTAGATGGTGGAATCACAAGGAGCTAAATTTTTGAAAGTCTCAGTTTCAGCTAGAGAGAGGACGTGAGTGTATAGATAGCTGACAGACAGCCACTTGTGTTTTGTAGTAGTGCAGGGGGGATATCAGTGGAAGAGGTATATAATTTGGTGTCATCAGTGTAGATGGTACTAGAAACCAGATCTGCTGATAGATTTTCCAATAGGGGCTGTGTACAGAGGATAGGACCTAGGACTGATCCCTGAGGAACTCCAACTGCAAGGAGAGGAGTAGTTATAGAGCCAATAAATGATACCTGAATGAGGGATCAGAGAGATAGGAAGAAAACAAAGAGAGAGCAGTTCCCAATGCCAATAGAATGGAGCATACCGAGTAGGAGTTGGTGGTCTACACTGTCTTTATTCAGCTTCTAAAGATGCAGTCGACCATGTATTTCACACAGAGTAAATTCAGTATTACATAGGTCCTAATTCTGCCTCAAATAGGGAGGTCCTGACTGGGGAACCACACTATGATATCTTGTTGAAACAACATCTTTGAAGATAATCTCTTGCAGTGGAATACATAGTCCTCTCATACAGAGTTGCCAACCGTCCATAAATTTATGGACAGTCTGCAAAAAAGGGTGTTTTTTTCTGCCATCCGTAGCGTCTGGCGGAAAAAAGCACCGTCCGGGATATTTACTCATTTTCCCGAAACGTTGCTCTGCGCATGCACCAAATGTACATGCACAGATCAAAGGGAAGAGTAGGCCGCTGGTATATTTTCAGATTATGCTTGACCTCTGCGGAATATGAAAATATGCAGGCTGCTACCAAGTGAATGACAGTCTGAGTGAGGTCGGTGCCAGGAGTGGACCAGTCCAGTCACCTGACGTCAGTGACGTGAGGTCAGGTGACTCAGGTCAGGTGACTAGACTGGTCCACTCCTGGGCCGGCACTGACCTCACTAAGACCGCCGCCGCATGACCTGCTCCTAATGGTGAGTCACGTCAGGTAGAGTGGAGAGTGGTAGCGGTAGGCTACCGCTACCGCTCTCCGCTCTGGGGACTGTGTGTCACTAAGTACAAGGGGGGGGGCTGTGTGGCACTAATTTCAAGGTGGTCTGTGTGGCACGAAGTACAAGGGGAGCTGTGTGGCACTAAGTTCAAGGGGGGCTGTATGGCACTAAGTACAAAGAGTGGCTGTGTGGCACTAAGTACAAAGGGGGGCTGTGGGGCACTAAGTACAAGGGGGCAGTGTGGCACTAAGTACAAGGGGGGCTGGTGGCACTAATTACTAGGGGGGCTGTGTGTGTTGGGCTATATACAGGGGGCTCAACTGGGGCATTATTACTGTGTGGGGGCACGGTTACTGAGGGGGCACTTTTATTGTGTCGAGCGCTGAGGGATCATTATTACCATCTGGGGCACTGTGGATTATGAGGTTGTTTAGAGGATGAGGTATAGGTGGGAAGGATGCTGGAAAAGCGAGACACCAACATGTCTGTGTGACAAATTATGCAGAGATGAGTCGTGGCTGGAATAAGTCGTCACAGTCGTCTGGGCCGGATGGAGAAAAAAAGGGAAAGTCAACGAGTCTAAATAGAGAAAACATCACCTAAGTTAGTTTAGGAAAGCTAGAAGCGGAGCTGTGATTGGTGAGTCACTCTTAGCACACTGCACAGGCAATGATTTTGTAATATGTCCGTGAAAATTTGAATCTGTCTGTGAATTCGCCTAGAAATTACTGAAGTGGAGGTTGGCAACCCTGCTAGACCCTTTTCCTCTACTATAGTTGACATTTAAACAGAACACCCAGAAACACTCCAAACAACCATACTAACATCCTCCATAGCTGAGGTACGATTGCAAATTTTTCTTTTATTTATTTCTCGTTACTTATAAAGCACCAACATATTCTGTAGCACTGTACTTAAATCATTTATAGAAATGAGCGAATCGATTCTACACTAATTGGAATTTGTCCTGCAGAGCCATTTTACAGATCAGAAGATGACAAGAAGACAGAGAAGAAGGATCACACAACCTCGGAAGCAGCCTGGCAGACTTCCCCATAATGCATTGCAGACAGCCCTCTAGCGCAGCCTATCATTGGGAGTAAAGGTGTGAGTCCCTGATGACTTAAGTGGATGACATATGTGTCGTATGAGTTATAGTCGCTTTAAACTTCCCAACTAGGAAATGCTGCTGCAGATAGATAGCGAATTAGTGTCAGTGTGTTAGTTAGTTAGTTAGTTAGTTAGTTAGTTAGTTAGCTAGTTAGGCAGGCATAGGCAGCCATTGCTGTGAGTGAGTGCCGCTGCAGCTATACAATTACATTCTTTTGTGAATCACCAATTTTCCTCACATCATTCACAAATCTTCTTCAATAATTTAATCCTGGTACTGACAGCATGCCGTTGCCTTCTAAAACAGATGTCATGGACATGACGTCACTCATTGTTTTGCATATATCTAATAGTGCCACCAAAAATTGGTACATTGTTCTGCGTCAAGCATTTATACAGTGCCGTTATACTTCAGTCTGTCAAATTTACTATTTTTTTTCAAAATAAATATCTTAATATTTAATCTAAATTAAATTAAAATTCTGGTGCTGACAGCATGCCACTCCCTGCTGATACAAACCACAGACGTGACATTACTCATTGTTTTGCATGCACCTAATTGCAAATAATAGCGCCACCAAAAATTGGCGTATTAGTCTGCGTTAAGCATGTCGCTATACTTCAGTATGTCTCCATTCTACGTTTTTTAATTTTTAAAAAGCATAACAAAGATGACAGTGCAGTGTGTTTTTAAACAGGCTGTTACCATCGGCTACCATCCGTTTACCCATAGCCCTAAATGTTGCTGTCACTTTGACATTACTAATGCTTTCTTGGCCTTAAGGAGCTTCAAAGGGGTTGGATACAGTCCTAGAATGTCACACACAACTTTTCAGGGCAACGGGGGGGGGGGGGGGGGGGGCACTTTAAATTCACGACAAATTTATTCAGACAGTATCAAATCTGATGGCTGGTTCGACCGAATCAAATCCGAAATGAATTTAAAATTCACTCATCTCTATCAACATTCACTTAATTTCCTGTCCCTAATGGGGCTCACAATTTGATTACCCTACCTAAGTCTGAGACATACATTCTGGGACCAATTTTATAGGAATCCAATTAAGTTGTATACATATTTTTTTGAGTGTGGGAAGAAACTGATGTACCCAGAGGAATCCTACACAAACACAGGGAGAAAATACAAACTCCTGCTAATGTTGTTCTTGGTCAAAATGAATTAACTAATTCAAGTGTTACTATCTCCTTAAACCAGCATGAACAAAAAATTGGTTAAGAGGTTAAAGGTTTAAAGTTTATTCCCAATTTGAGACATATCCACAGGACTGACACCTAAATCAAGAACGGGGGTCACCCAACACCCTTCTTGGCTGACAAGGTGGACTCTGGTTGCCAATTCCAGACAGGACTAAGTGGAGAGGTGTCCACGCATGCGCGCAGCTCTCTCCATTATGTTCTATGGTAGTTACTGTAAAAGACGAACAGCACATCTATCAGTCATTTATGGTATATCCTGTAGATGTTGGAGTTGGGAATAACCTTTTAATAAAAAGCTCCTCTCAAGAACACAAAGTAGTTCTCTTGGGATTATATACATGTTATCTAAGCTCCCATAATTAGTGATTTTATCTACATAATAGTAGCAAATGTTTGTTTCTTTTTCTTCTACCTTGATTTATATGTCTAGAAGAAAATATATAGAGTGCATTTATCAAAATGCCTATAAATACCTGCAATGTACGATATATAACTCTGAATCCTTCAGCAGATTGCTAATGAATAACTTCAACTAATTGAAGATGAAAACTCATTGACTCCAATAAACATAATTAATATTGATGCAGGAGAATAATGAAAGCTGTCTGATATTACACATTCTGTAAGGCAGACACTTTTAATTATGAATAAGGTTGGCAGAAAAAACATCTCACATGGTAATGAAAGTTTTCTGCAAGCAATGATGTTGCAACAATTTTATAATTCGTGTCTATTTGAGAATATTGATACAGACGTGATTAAGTGAATTTCTACTAATGTAACTTACAGAAACAATAACAGAAAATGCTAATTGTTTTTGGTTACTAAGCAACTATTAAATATTGTAGCCCAACCGCAAAAGCTCCACATTCTAGGACAGATGTATATATGCATATATTTTAGGGGGATTTCTTCTGCAAGGAAGAAAATGCATAATGCCCATTGCACATTGGCACTGCACTGTCTGCCACGCTCCGCAGTTCTAGACCTTTTAAACTAATTTATACTGCAAATGGTAAAATAACTGTCATTGGTTATATATATATATATATATATATATATATATATATATATATATATATATGTATTCTTTCACTATTTTTAAAATTTGTTTGTAGATCTAGAGTATATTTTTTTTATTTATGTAATCTCTCTTTTTTATTATTATTATTATTATTATTATTATTATTATTATTATTATCATTATCACTACCCTACTATAATGGGAACACAAAACTCAAAGTTAAATGCTATGTAAACCTTTGAGCACTGTATTTTGGTGTTTACAGTGGCCTAGCTACAGGGGTCACAACAGTCGCAGTTGCAACCGGGTCCCTTAGCCTGGGGGGCCCCCGTTGGAGACGTCTCACCTAGAGTTGCCTCTCCAACCAACCCTAGGTACGGGAGTTTCCCGGTTTCTGTGGGAATTGGCACACAAAATGACCCTTAAGGCCACAATACATACATAGTCCAGAGGAGCGTCTGCGCTTTTTCTCCTGTTCAGACAACCGGACTCTTTCTACCTGCATGGGTTCTTCAGGTAGCGCACTAGGGGAAGGCCATAGTGGTCTCTGAACCGAGGGTGCTGGTCTATGGACCCGGCTCTCCTGTCGAACCTCTTGAGTGCGCTCCCAGATTCTCAAATCAACCCGAGTGGCTAACAGGATGAGGGCATCCAAGGTAGGAGGAAGGTTGCGGGCCGCCAGTTCGTCCTTGATGTGAGAGGACAGTCCCTGCCAGAAGGTCGCCACCAGTGCCTCATTGTTCCATGCCAATTTGGCTTCCAGGGTACGGAAGGAGATAGTATACTCCCCTACTGTGGAACCCTCTTGCTTGAGGTTCAACAGAGTGTCTGCGGCAGAGGAAGTTCGACCCGGCTCCTCGAACACGGCATGAAAGGACGACAGGAACAAGGCTAGGTCTGAGGATATGGGTCCTTGTTGCTCCAAGATTGGGTTTGCCTATGCGAGGGCCTTGCCAGCAAGAAGGGAGATGATAAATGCCACTTTGGCCTCCTCGGAGGGGAAGAGTTGACCCCGTAGCCTAAAATGAACCATGCATTGGTTAATAAATCCTTTACATGCTCTGGGATCACCGTCATAGCGAGGAGGAAGAGGCAGACCAACTGTGGATCCGGAACAAACAGGAGGAGCAGCGGGCAGTGGTACAGCAACAGTGTCAGGAGGAGGAACCGGAGGTGGTACAGTGAGTAAATCCAGACGGACCAAGATAGAATTTACGGCCTCAAGGAGTTGATCCTGACGTGTGCGTAGGTCATGCATCTCTGTCTGTATCTTCTGGACTGCGGTCTTGGGCGGGCCAGCGGGTTCCATGGCCTGAGCATACTGTCACGGTCACAGGGTATGTGGACCCACTAAACCACTCCGCTGTAGCGGAGAGGCAGCTGACCAGGTCTCAGTCTATACAAAAATCTAATGGCAGTTCATAACACACGGTACCTGAACTAGTCCAGATGGTGGCTGTGGCTTCAGCACGGATGGAGGTCGGTGCAGTAGGTTGCACCAGACGTGGCGGGCAGTACAAGTTGTGGCAGAAGACACTGGACGTGGCAGAAGACACTGGATGTGGCAGAAGACACAGGACATGACAGAAGACACAGGACATGACAGAAGACACTGGATGTGGCAAAGACAGCAGGTGCAGTAGGACACGACTCCAGCACTAGTAGGCACAGGAACAAGAACACAGCACGGGATACAGGAACAGGTAGCAGGGGACGGGTAACAACTGGAATGGGAAACACTAAGGGACATTTGCAAGACAGACTTGGGATAAACTAACAACGCTCAGGCAAGGATCAGAAGGGGCCTTCTTATAAGCCAGGAAATCATGTTGATTGATGATGATGATTGTTTTCATATGCGCTCGCTAGCCGTTTAAGAGCGGGCACGAGCGTGCGCGCTCACCCTACGGTACACAGCTGACCGGAGCGGATCCATGGCTGCGGGCATCGGGAGGTAAGTAAATTCGACGGCCCGTGGCCATGGACGCTAAAATATGGGTGTTTTTTATTCATCTGATCACTTCATTCTTTCATAACGGCTATTTATCTTCCAGCAGTTGTCATGCCTCTGACGGAGACTATTACACTAGCCATTGAACAACTTTTCTTCACCTCGTTATACAATGTGCTTTGCTAATACTTCTCTTTATGCTGTTTTTCTCCATACGCCAGAGCTGTGTATATCACTTTGATACTTCCCACAGAGGCATTTTTGGCTGCAAAGTATCACTTTTTTAAACTTCCCACTGAGTCCTGTTTTTCTGCACTGGAGTCACAGCGGCTGCTGGAAAAATCTTTCAAATGAATCCAATCCTCTTGTTAGCCCTGTGGTCCGGTCAAACTTGGCTGTGATTAGTACAGCACAGTTTAGAAAACAGCTCAGTGCAGATTGATGAATGTTATGGTACAGAATATACATTTTTCCTTTAAATAAATCAGTGACTCCTAGAGGACCTGATGTAATTTAAGAGCAACATTGTTTTGAATACAGGACATGAGTCACAGATCATCTCTATAAATGAGTCATTGGAAGAAGGAGGTAGAACATTAAAACATTAGAAAAGTCCCTTTTCAACATAATCGCTCATCAATGAAATCACTTTTCATATATTTAAATAACTGAAAGTCCTAAAAAAGTCCTAAAGTAAAAAAGTATATGTCTATATGGGTATGTAGATAAATTTATATATTCTGATACAGAGATCCCAAACCCTCGTAGGTCACAAGCCACTTTCAAATATGCCAGATGATGTTGAGCCACGTTGAATATTAAAATGTAAAATGTCACTATGCGCTGTACATTTATGGTGCTAGAAACTTGCAGTTAAGAACCAGTGACATAAATGTATGGCATGGTGATAATGCAGGAACAAAAGCTGTTCCTGTGCCATCACCCATGGGAGAGTAATGTATAGGAGACACATCTCCATAATTAAAAGGGGAACGTGATGTTTCATGTGTTGTGGTATTTTAGGCCCTCGTGGCAATGCAACTGCGTAATTAGTGAAATGCTATTCCAGCTATGCTGTATCGTTGTTGATGTTTATTCATCCCCCCACTAGGTGGCACTTGTGTAGTAAAGAAACCAACCACTGTCTGGCAATGAATGGGAGCAGATGTGCTACCATTATCTGCACTGGAGAGAAGGGTGTCTATCTTACAATGAAGATTGTGTGTGCAAATTGCATCAGTTGCGTTTGCTGACTGTTTTAACTAGATAGGGCAAGGTGCTCGGTTTGTTCACATATTAAATGTCTGACAAAGGGATGTACAGCCCGGAAGCCATTTTCAGCTGCATTGATTGCTCTGTAACAGGGTGATGGCGCAGTGACATGTGTGCTTGCGTCATTATAGCTGGGGGCAGCGCTTGAACTATAAAAGCGTGGTGAGCCCGCAAGTCCATGTTCAGTGTTGGGAAGATTGGTATGAAGTGAGCTCTGTGAACTATACAGAGGAGAGGTGTTGTTACAATGAGGAGAAGGAGATAAAAGTTGCTGTGGATGTGGATTAAAAAAGAGATAGGCCGACTGCTTTGCAGCTAGAACTGAGAAGCCTGAGTTTGACTGGTGATGTCCAACATTTATCAGTCCCACATCTTTGGGCCTGTGGTGGTGGCAGGTCAGGAAAAGTGAGAAGGGGTGGTATGTGATGCCCCACTGTACAGATAGCTGGCTTGGCCATGAAGGGCACGCAGAACAAAACATGACCCAAGACAGTCAGTGAGAGGTGGCCAGCAGTAGTGCAAAACAAAGGGGGAGAATCTGTCCATGTGGAGGCTTGTAGGGCCTAAATTTCGAATCAGCCAGCAACCACTGGCACAAGGGGCAGTAGGCCTAAGGTATGCAGTAGCAGCCTACTAGGCTCCCGGCAGAACAACCCTCGTATCAAGGAGGAGTGCCCTTGGACCGACATCTATACAGAACAAGCCAGCTATCTTGTCAGCCTGAGCCGTAACTAAACTGTGCCTCTCATTAGTGAGAAGTGTAAATATTATAATTACTCTTGTGCCTCTTAAAAAACAGGAAGATTGTAAATATCGAAATTGGCCATAAGCACTGGCAAAAACTGTGAATATATTATTTGAAAGTGCAAGAAAAGTGTTTGGCACTGAAACTCTCCTGCTTCTTCATCTTTCTCCTTGACATCCCACTGAGGACTTCTACCATCCGCTCCCCACTAGGAAAAGAGAACAGCTGTGATTGACAGCCGACCTCCTGCGGCAACAGCCAAGGTCTAAGATAGCTCTGGTCTTGGCAATATAACTCCTTAGATACCACGGTTAATAGTGACCATGGCATCTAAGTTATCTAAACAAAGAGCGGAGGCCATCTTTGTCCTCCCATTGCCAACCTCACGAGGTAATTGCGAAAGGTGATGAAAAAATATGACATCCAGGGGCCTAAGAAAAGCCCCCATGGCTGCCATATATTATGAATGTCAGATTTTCACTGACAGGCAATAATGCACTGGATTACTGAGATATTCTAATTTATAAAAGTTAAACGCTAAGATATATGTACAGTAAAAAATGCTACTATTGAATAAAATAAGAGTACTCGCAAAACGTATGCTATCGCATTTTCATTATTATAGTTAGAAAGCAAGCATAGCATACTTATTACACATTTACTTATAATTATAAATGATTAAAATGTGGATTGAGAATTTTACAGTGCAGATGATACATGAGAAAGTGTTTGTGGCTCTTCTCTGTGCGGCTAATTGCATTCTGAAATCCTCTGCTTACTCCTTTCCTCTTCATATAATCTTACAAGTGGCAAGACCTCGACTTCCACAAATTCAGCACTCTCACTACATGGCGTAATCTGTGAACATTCCAAAGTCATTGGCTTCATGCCCACTCCGAAACGAAGAACATCAAAGATGACTAGGAATAGTAGAAACAATACAATAAGGCACTCAAGTGTTTAATCCTATTGATCATGATATTCCTTTTCTTAACTCTTACAGCACATTTACAATCACTGAAATAAGAAAAAAAAATGGACGATTAAATCATGGACCCCAGCATTTATTTTCAGGAATATTCTAAATTGAATATTGATGATAAGAAATGCCATACCTACAGTATATGTACACATTGTCTGATGTAGTACCTTTAAAGTACACATAGCATTTCGAGAACAACTCTAGGTAACCCCAGATGCCCCTACAACCTGGAATTCACTTCTTCTCCCTATACGTCAAACAATTCCTTAAAAACAACTCTTAGGGTATGTGCTGGCTTTTACATCTGAAATTACAGACTGTTTTCAGGAGAAAACAGCTGCGTCGTTTCAGACGTAAAAGCTCCTCCTCGCATTATGCGAGGCGTCTTTGACGGCCGAACATTTGAGCTGTTCTTCATTGAATTCAATGAAGAACGGCTCAAATTACGTTTCAAAGAAGTGTCCTGCACTTCTTTGACTAGGCAGTCATTTTACGCGTGTAAATTACTGGTCGTCGGCACAGTACGTCGCCAAACGCATTCAAATGAATGGGCAGATGTTTGGCGACGTATTGTAGCCGTATTTTCAGGCGTTAATCGAGGCATAATACGCCTCGTTTACGTCTGAAAATAGGTCGTGTGAACCCAGCCTTAAAAACGACACATTGACCTTCACCTTTATTTTTTTTTATTCTATATTTCTATAGTCTATATTTCGGATCTACATGTCCATCACCTTCTGCCTGTTATTAATGGAATTCATGGAAAGCTGAGCGACAGCTGCTATGAGGATAAATGACTGGCATTCAACATCTATCATCTATACAGTAGGTCATGATAATTCAGAATGAACTAAATAAAAAAATTAAAGTTCACTAAATTCAGGACAACTCAGTGCCTTATACTGTATGGTGTTTTTATTACTTAGGTGGTTGTATACAATTAAAATGTAATCATATTAAAGGAGAATAAAAAAATATAAACTCTGAAACCCCCACAGGCCAACACATTCCGATTATCCAAAAAACTGCACATTATTAAAATGAAAGTGAATAATGAAGAGGTTTTGCCAGTTAGGTTACATTCTCTGGATAACAAACTTGTAGCCAATAGTTTTTAGTTCTACTTATAGTGAATATTGCTCAGAAAGAAAGCAAAGATGTACTTTAATAAAAAAAAACAATAACAATAATAATAAAAATAATAATAATAATGTGTTCTTCTAGTCACAAATTTGCTCAATCCCTTTCCATATTATCATATTGTTCAATTTCTCACTTTTTTAGGAAACCCCATCTTTACAAATATTTCCATTTCTCTCATGTAAATGATCTTACAGTATCATTAAAGGGTTCTAGTATTTCTATCAATCAATGTGGTTCTGACCATTGAGACTCTCACCTATCACTAGTAAATCCAGCCATCTCAGCATTTTTGGATAACTCCTGCTGCTAAAAGAACCTCAATGATCCCTAAAAGCTTAGCACCACAGTCCTTTAAAGTTATTCCCTCCACAAAGGTCACCTGGCCACCCACTTTGTAGTTTAGTTCAGCACAGCCCCGCAGTCACTTGATTGTTGGGGTCCCACAGGTCGAAACACGGCCAATCTTAATGTTATGGCATATCCTAGATATGCCATTTCATTACATTATGGGAATACTTAAAGGTAAAAAACTAATTTCTTACCATAAAAATAATTAGAACTACTACCAACAAGGAAAGGGCTTGTACTATCTCCAAAAAGGAAAACAGTGGCTTTCTAAATATTAAATACCTCCTACCAAATGACAGCAACACTCACAAAATATTTATAAATTAAATGAAAAACGTTATTGTTACATATAAATAGATAAAAATACATGAAAATGTAAACATACCCATGATAAAGGATTAAGCCCAAGGTCTATAATAAATCAGATACAGTACATAAAAAATGAAAAGTGCAAGTGCTACAATCAATGTAAGCCACATAAGTATACTAGGAATGGAGTTAAGTATAAAGTGCAAAATACATACAATAAGCCAATAGAAGACCTAGATACAGCAAAAGTGGAACAACCAGACCAAGAGCGCACGCACGCACCTCTTAATGCAGATGAATGCAGCAGGTGGCATACAACTGCATACATTGGCATCCCTTTTGACATGCCAGGTTTTCTGCATTGCTACAATGTAATGTGAAGTTCACCTAAAAATTATATTAGAGGTTTTCTATTTCATTTGACAATAAGACAATTTGTTCTATTTTAGATATTGTTCCATAATTTAGTGAATTTTTTATTCTAATCGCTTAGATTTGAAAGGGTTAAAATGTCTTCTCTACTATTAGTAATATATGAGTAATACTGGCAATAGATGTTGATATGTAGATTTTAATTGAACGTATCCTGTGGCATTGTTTTTTTTAGAATTGTGGGTAGCATAGATTATTATAAGATGAAAGCACACATTTATTTATTTTATGTGACTTACTATAGATGTATGTGGCCAGCATTCCTGGGCAGTGAATGGATTCTGGTGATTCATGTTTAATGTAGGTGAGAGGTCATTGAAAGTAAATTTACGAAAAAACATTTAAATAGTATCAATCTGAATGTATTCACTTCTGTGTAATCGCTTTGTGATTCAGGTTTATTTAGGTAGTCTCAAATTTCTTCTTCTGTCTTTAAAGCGGGGCGCTTGTATGGATAAGCACTTAATACTTTAATGGAGCACGGTAAACTACAAACTACATTCATTGAGCTTTTATCTTCTTACTTGACTGCCATTCTTTATTAGTAAAAGAAGATACAAACTTTACCCCTCAAGTCATCATATGTTGGCTCCTGCCCAGTCCAGGATTTACCAGTTTCCACTGCCCCCAATTTCTGAAAATAAAATGGATTTCAGAGCTGATGGTGCACAGTAGACTAGGGCATTATATATATATATATATATATATATATATATATATATATATATATGTATATATATATTTAAATATATTTTTTTGTATAAGGGCATATTTAAAATCCAAAACTAAACAGCAGCTATAGTTAAAAATCCACTGCCACCTAGTGCAACCTATAATCCTACAGTGTTGATCCAAAGGAAGGCAAAAAACCCCTATGGGGAAGTTGCCAATTGCCTTATATTAGGGGGAAAAATTGTTCCTGACTTCAAATATGGCAATCACTATGTTATGCATCATAAACAAAAAAGCCACATCCCTCTACACCTAGCAATTGGCCGCCACAGTATAGGGGTGGACCAGTTTAGAAAACCGATTTTTCTATACTCTGTTAGGGAATTCTGAGTAATAGAGGGGGGGTTCCCTTTCTAAAATCCTCCTATCTTGGTCGGAGTGAAGAGTGGTAAGAGTGTCTCTCGTTCTGGAGGAACTGTCCTGTATTACATAGACAACCCATAGCTTTGAATGGGCACTGTGTAATTCTTCCTTTTCCCTACGGTGGTGCTGCAGAGAAATTGAACACTTAGTGCCAGGTTTCCCCACAGATTACAGCTGATCGTAGGGGGTTCCAGAAGTAGGGCACTTTGAGATCACTCTATAGTCTAAAGACCCTGTTAACAAGCAGGTATTGTCGAAAGCGGAAAACAAATTTAAGTGACATGTTGTCACCATGAGTAATACGCCATCGTGCTGCCATACACACAAAGGACCATGAGGGTTTGAGAATCAGTGCAGTAAGTATATTCTAAAATGTATAGACCTTTTAGTAGGAAACAGAAAAACCCTTTAAATAAATAAAATCCCATAACTGTGTGAATGAAAAACAGTGCACAAATGACTATAACAACAGATTTTTTATTATTGTCACTCAATTAATATTTTGTAATAAATGCATGTTATTTTCTATTTTTTGAGACTTGGACATTCAATTTTCCATTGACACTCTTCAGCTCTATTTATAGATGTATGTAGTTTACTCATGACTCGCCTCTAATGATCTTATTTGTCATGGATTGTGAGGGTATGTGCACACACACTAATTACGTCCGTAATTGACGGACGTATTTCGGCCGCAAATACCGGACCGAACTCAGTGCAGGGAGCCGGGCTCCTAGCATCATAGTTATATACGGTGCTAGGAGTCCCTGCCTCTCTGCAGGACAACTGTCCCGTACTGTAATCATGTTTTCAATACAGGACAGTAGTTCCACGGAGAGGCAGGGACTCCTAGCATCGTACATAAGTATGATGCTAGGAGCCCGGCTCCCTTCACTGTGTTCGGTCCACTACTTGCGGCCGAAATACGTCCGTCAATTACGGACGTAATTAGTGTGTGTGCACATACCCTTAGTGCTAGCAACTATGCATGGAGTATAAAGAACTACAGCAGGCTTTAATAGCCTGTTAAGAACCATGTGCCATAAATGTATAGAGCGTGGTCCTGGGCTTTAAACTTGCATTTGTAAATGTTTGTTGTGGGTTTAAAACTCCTGCTCCGGTCTACTCTATTGCAGCTCAAACAGCACTTAAAGAGTGAGGGTATGTTTACACGTAGTGTTTTCAGCCATTTTTCGGGCCGTAAATATCCCGAAAAACGGCTAAAAAATCGGAAACAGAACGCCTACAAACATCTGACAATTGATTTCAATGGGAAATACTACGTTCTGTTCCGACGGGACGTTTTTTTACGCCTCGTTTTGCAAAAACCGCACGTAAAAAGACACCCGCGAAAAAGAAGTGCATGTCAATTCTTGGGACGTTTTTGGAGCTGTTTTTCATAGACTCTATAGAAAACAGCTCCAAAAACAGCCGTTAAAAATGCAGCAAAAAACGCGACTTTGAATAAAAAACGTCTGAAAATCAGGAGCTGTTTTCCCTTGAAAACTGCTTCGTATTTTCAGACGTTTTTGAGTTTGTGTGTGCACATACCCTAACTGTCGTTTCATAAAACATTTGACATGTCATAGTGACATGTCAAAAGTTTTGTTCGGTGGGGGTCCGGGTGCTGAGTCCCCCACCGATCGCTGAAATGAAGGGGCAGAAGTGCTCAGCCTAGCATAGTGCCCCTTCAGCTGTAATGGGATAACTTTGTCTCTTTTCGGCTCTTCTCGGAAAGTCGAAGTTAGCTGAAGATGGGACTTTTAAACTCGCTTCTTATATTATGAAAAGAAAAATTTATACAAAAACAAAAAAGTATTAAAAAAAAACCACACACAGCCTGTACCAACCCAAATTGTCATTTGATCGATCACCTGAGACTATAAATATTATGTACATCAAAAAGACTGAAACACAATAGGGAACCTATTCTAACACTTTATTTTATTGTTAATTAGCAAATTTAAAAAATAAAGGACTATATATTTAATAAAAATATGTTTTTCTACTGTGTGTACAATTTATTCCTGTTAAGGGCTTGTCCACACTTAACGGAATTCCTGCATGTTTTCTGTTAGGAATTGCAGACGGAAATATGCAGTAACATATAGTAGCAGCAAAGTGGATGTGAATGAGTATATGTCATCTACACGCTGCGTAAAATTCTTAAAATCACCTGTGGTGCGTACTTTTTGTTCCCCACCCTGTCAATTCCTGCTGTGGGAAGGTGGACTGAATTCCTGTGTTTTTCAGAGGAGATATCACCATCTCCCAGAATCGAAAAAAAACACAGCAAAATCTGCACTATTTTCTGCAGTAATAAAACCGCAGGAAATGGTGCAGTTTTTCCACAAAGAATTGTCTGCTAGTTTAAGCGGAAATGCGTCAGAAATTTTCTGCAACAATTCCGTTACGTGTGGACAAGCCCTAAAACTCAAAAATAAAAAAAAATACTATAAAAAATTATGAAAAAAAAAGTCCTTTCTGTCACAAAAAAACCTCATAAAAAAATCATTTTTGGATCCCAAGAACTAAAAAGGTTATAGGCATCACATGTGTAAAATCACAAAAAAAAAAGTGTCTGGACATTTAGGATCGAAACACTCTGGACGTTAAGAAGTTAAAACTCATACACGTTTTTTTATACACATTCAAATTATAAAAATAAAAATGTATACAACTTTACAAGAACAGGGATAATGTTATAAAAACAAACATTCTGTATATGGTGTCAACACTGCAGGTAGATGTTACATACAACAACATGCCATATGCCGGGACTGCCAGAGAAATGCCCATAATCTGCCCAACTGATCAGACTGATGTAGTAACTACCAATTGGTCAACTATGGCTCTGTTTACACTGGTGCTTCTCTCTACATTATTCAGTACAAATGGTTTAAATAAAAACATTTCCATTAATGGTCTCATTGGTTTCAATTGTATTTTTTTCTAATGCTATAAATGGGTTATAAGTTAGCGACTGCTGGGGGGCAGAACAGCGTAGCCAATAACAATATTTTATTCAGTAAAAATGGGAAACCTGACCGTCTGTTATTTTTAACATTGACATAAATAATAATGTAATAATATCATCCATTATGCAGGTTGAGCAAAACTTGGAAAATGTGCATTTTCTTTAGTATTGTCCATTGCCCTATATAACTTGTAGTGATGCTGGATTTTCATGTAGCTACACATGTAAACAATACGCTCGGAGCTCACATGGACACGCCGTACACTTTCATATTTATTTACATAGTCACCATATGAAAATAATTTCTTCCATGTGATTAATGGTAAAGAAAAACTGTCCAAGAACTGACTTCTTCGACAGCTATGATTCAGGCAGTAAAAATGGCAATTCACAGTGAGTCACATTTCCAGATGGAAATGAGCACACTTCCTCTAAAGGCTCTTGTACCTTATATTCCATTTTATCAGGAAAGGGCTGAATAGTGTTCACATTTTTCTGTGGTCGGAAGGGAGATGCATCCTTTTTAGGGAGGAAAGAACTACAATGAGTCAAGGATGAAAACATTAAAATTAGTACCAGCCACAAACATAAATATTTTTAGAATGTTTTTACATATTTTTTTTTTTTTAGATTTTCTCTCTATATAATATTGTGAAGTATATACTTATATATGCATTGACACTATGTGGACAAAAGTATTGGGACACACCTTTTCATCAGGTGTTTCATTCAGTCCCATTGCCACAGGTGTATAAAATAAAGCTTCTAGCCATGCAGTCGCCTTGACAAACGTCTGTAAAAGAATGGGTTGTTCTAAAGAGGTCACTGAATTCCAGCATGGTACTGTAATAGGATGCAACAATTGACAATTCGTGAAAGTTCTTCCCTCCTAGAAATTCCACAATCAGCTGTGAGTGGTTTTATTACATAGTGGAAGCATTTAGGAACCATAGAAACTCAGACATGAAGTGGCAGACCACGTAAAGTGACAGAGCAGGGTTGTTGGGTGCTGAGACGCATAGTGCATAAAAGTCACCAACGCCCTGCTGCCTCAATATCTGCAAAATTGTGCGCTGGGAGCTTCATGGCATGGGTGTTAAGGATCTGCCAGGCACAGCTTCTGTATCCACGCCCATAGGTAATCAGTCTGCACCTGCTTCTATGTCTGTGAGACTGACTCCATCTTCCACCACTCAGGATGGCAGGTTTAGGAGTGGGAGAGCCTATCACAGCCTGGCCAGATGGAGCTAGCTCCCACCCTCTGTCTATTTATACCTGCCTTTCCTGTTCCTCCTTGCTTGTGATTCTTCTCGTTTTGTTTCCTGGCCCTGCTGCAGCTTCTTGAACCATTTGACCCTGCTTCATATTGACCCTGGCTTACTGACTACTCTCCTGCTCTGCGTTTGGTACCTCGTACACTCCTGGTTTGACTCGGCTTGTTCACTACTCTCCTGCTCTGCGTTTGGTACCTCGTACACTCCTGGTTTGACTCGGCTCGTTCACCACTCTTGTTGCTCATGGTGTTGCCGTGGGCAACTGCCCCTTTTCCCTTGCTTCTGTTTCCCTTGTCTGTTTGTCTGTCGTGCACTTATTGAGTGTAGGGACCGTCGCCCAGTTGTACCCCGTCGCCTAGGGCGGGTCGTTGCAAGTAGGCAGGGACTGAGTGGCGGGTAGATTAGGGCTCACTTGTCTGTTTCCTTACCCCCATCATTACAATGGGTTTCCATGGCCGAGCAGCTACATGCAAGCTTTATATCACCAAGCACAATGCCAAGCGTTGGATGGAGTGGTGTAAAGCCGACACTAGACTCTGGAGCAGTGGAAACGTGTTCTGTGGAGTAACAAATCAAGTTTCTCCACCTGACAGTCTAGTGGATAAACCTGGGTTTGGAGAATACCAGGAGAATGATACCTGCCTGACTGCATTGTGCCAACTGTAAAGTTTGGTGGGGGTGGGATAATGCTATGGGATTGTTTTTCAGGGGTTGCTCTAGCCCCTTAGTTCCAGTGAAGGAAAATCTTAATACATTAGCATACCAAGACATTTTGGACAATTTTATGCTTACAACTTTGTGGGAACAGTTTGGGGCAGGCCCCTTTCTGTTTCAGCATGACTGTGCCTCAGTGCCAAGGTCCATAAAGGCATGGTTGGGTGAGTTCGGTGTGGAAGAACTTGACTGGCCGCACGCAGTGGTGGAACTACTACTATAGAAGCCATAGTGACTGCTACAAGGCCCGTGGCATAAGGGGCCCATGCTGTGCGGCCCGGGACATAGCATTCACGTGCCGGGCCATGCGGCATGGGCCCCCTCATGCACGGTGGCGTCGCTAGCACCGCCATCTCATAGGCTGCTGAGGGGACTGTGGAGCAGCTCCGTTTGTCGTTGGAACGGGGCTGGGTGGGTACATTTTTTTTATTTGTTTGGAGGACACTATCTACAAGGGGGGCTGTGTGGCACCATCTACAAGGTGGGAAGTGTGTGGCACCATCTACAAGGGGGGAGTGTGGCACTATCTACAAGGAGGGCTGTGTGGCACTGTTTACAATGGGGGACTGTGTGGCACTATGTACAAGAGTGGGCTGTGTGGCACTGTCTACAAGGGGGGACGTTGTGGCACTATGTACAAGAGTGGGCTGTGTGGCACTATCTACAAGAGGGGTTGTGAGGCACTATCTACAGGAGGGCTGTGAGGCACTATTTACAAGGGGGTCTGTGTAGCACTATCTACAAGGGGACTGTGGGGCACTATCTACACAGGGGGCTGAGTGGCTCTATCTTCAAGGGGGCACTATCTAGAAGGGGGCTGTGTGGCACTATCTACAAGGGGGAGTGTGTGGCACTATCTACAAGGGAGAGTGTGTGGCACTATCTACAAGGGGTGGACTGTGTGGCACTGTCTACAAGGGGGGACTGTGTGGCACGATGTACAAGAGTGGGCTGTGTGGCACTATCTACAGGGGGGTCGTGAGGCACTATCTACAGCGGGGGCTGTGACGCACTATTTACAAGGGGGGCTGTGTGGCACTATCTACAAGGGGAGGCTGTGGCACTATCTACAAGGGGTGGACTGTGTGGCAATATCTACAGGGGGGGCTGTGTGACACTATTTACAAGGGGGGCTGTGTGGCACAGCCCACAAGGAGGGACTGTGTGGCACTATTTACAATAGGGCTGCGTGGAAATATCTATAAGGGTTGGCTGTGAGGCACTATCTACAAGATGGAGTGTGTGGCATTATCTACAAGGGGGAGTATGTGGCACTATCCACAAGGGGGCTGTGTGGCACAATCTACAAGAAGGGGCTGTGTGGCACGATCTGCAAGAGGGCCTGTGTGGCACGACCTACAAGGGGGCTGTGTGACACTATCCACAAGGGGGTGTGTGTGTGGCAATATTTGCAAGGGGGCCTCAGTGGGGCACTATCTATAAGGGTCGGCTTTAGGCAACTATCTACAAAATGGAGTGTGTAGCTTGGTCTACAAGGGGGAGTATGTGACACCTTATACAAGGGGGGCTGTGTGGCACACTCTACATGTAGGGGCTGTGTGGCACGATCTGCAAGAGGGCCTGTTTGGCATTATCTACAGGGGGCAGTGTGGCACTACCTACAAGGGTGTCTGTGTGGCACTATCTACACCAGGACTGTGGGATCATTATTAATGGGATCTCATAATATAAGGAGGGTAGATGATCTACAACTTGACGGCCTAGCTATATTCATTGTCGGGAGGGCAAGGGTTGTTGGGGTGGGGGGAGTTGGTTGTGGGGAAGGGGGGCCCAGTCAAAAGTTGGCTATGGGGCCCAGTCTTTCCTAGTTACGCCCCTGGCCGCACAGAGCCCTGACCTAGACCCCATCAAACACCTTTAGGATGAATCCAGCGCAAAAGTGACTTGAAATATCATCAAGGGTCGCGCTAGACAAGTGCCTTCTTTCCAACTTGTATCAGGAATCCTGGTTGGATTTATCTTTGACAACTTATTAAGAGGTATGCGTAGATCACGTAAGATACGGCAGTCTTAATAGATGTGGGCCATAGTGCTCCTGTATTGATTGTGACAGTATGGTTTATAGATTGCAGCAGATTGTGGCTTTTTTTCTCAATTACATATTTTTCCCACACCAGCGTCAGTCATATATATTAGTTTTGCCTGTATGGGTGTCTGGTAAGTGCACACAGTCATGTGACCGTTCAGGGAAGGATAGCACAATAAAATATGTAGTGAAACATTTTTTCAATTCTAAATAAAATAGTTTAGCATTTTATAAAACAATATACAATTGTTTGTCATTCCTAGTTCAGATAAAGTCTGAAACTATATCTCCCCACAGCTTTTTAAGCTGTACTATTGGCTATTTCAATAAACAATATTCAAATATCCCCCCAAAAAATACAACCACAAAAAAACAAACTATAAAAAGGCAAATTAGGCAAAACTCAATTATTTCTCATGTTTTACAGAACACAATAAAATGTACTACTGCACTTTGTTTACTGTCAAAAAAGTAATTTTATAGTCCATTTCTAAGATAGATGTTGCCATGACAGTGAATATCTATTTTTCAGCTTTTAACATTTGCTTATCCTTGGCACTGAGTTTACTAAAATAAAGTAATAAATCAGCTTTACATCCTATCATATTGTCTGTAAATTTTTTTTTAAATATTGCATCAAATGCTACTCCGTTATCCTTAAAGGGATATTCCTGCCACTAACATCTATCACCTTTCCATGGTACTCCCACTAATCACTAAAACAGGAGACTGCAGCACCCCGTCTCTCCAGACCAGCATATCTGTGGACCCTGTCTAATCAGTAAATCAGTGTCGACAGGTTAACCCCAGTTGCACGCAACTGAGTTAGGGCCGTGGAAAAACGGTCCATGTGTCAGGTGGATTTCCCAGCCTGACCGGGGTTCAGGTGAACGGGACTCCTGCCATCATAGATATTTATGATGCTAGGAGTCTCTGCCCCCCCCCCCCACGGAACTACTGTTCCATACTGTATAATTTTGTTCAGTATGAAACAGCAGTTCTGTGAGGAGGCAGAGACTCCTAGCATCATTAATGCCTATGATGCTAGGAGTCTCGTTCACCCATACAGCGGTTGAGCAGGGAAATCCGTCTGACACACAGACCACTTTTCACAGCCCGAACACTCGGTCGTGCACAAGAGGTGTTAGGCCTGATTCAGGTGACCGTTGTATATGTCTTTGTGCTACCTGTTAAAAAACGGACAGAACACGGACCTATGAAATTCAATGGGGCCATTTGCACAGTCACATCGTCCTGTAACTGTACTAAAGTATATTCAGTGGCTTGGACATTTGCAGTGTTTTTCCACTTCGGGTGATATTATCATCACAAAACGGACTCCTCATTTGTTGGACCTTCCAGATACAGATGTACTTATATAGCATTCACTTGGAACAACTTGACAACGATATGTGGGTATGTGGACCCACTAGGCTGCACCGCCGTAGTGGAGTAGCAGCTGGCCAAACACAAGGGTACCTGTAATAGTCCAGACAGTAGCAAGGCGAGGCTCAGATGGTACTTTGACGGCAGTTGATGCAAAACTTGGCAGGTGGTGCCAGGCGTGGCAGATGACACCAGACGTGGTGTATGACCTCAGGCGTAGCAGACGGCACAACACGACTCCAACACTAGAGAGGGCACAGGAACAAATACAGCATGGGATACAGGATACAGGTAGCAGGGCACGGGAACACTGCAAACAGGATAAGAGTAAGGGACCATTTACAAGACTAACATAGGAATACAAACAACGGTCAGGCAAGGAGCGAAAGGGCAGGGCACTTTTTATAGTCCAGAGTGATCTGGGAGTAATTCGTAAATTCTTTACATGTTTTCGCACTGGCCCTTTAAGACAGGGAATGAGCTTGCGTGTGTATCCTAGTGGTCACTGCAGGGCAGGATGGCCACATGTGCTGGCATCTCCGAGGAGGGAGATGTCGGCAGGATGATAGGGGTCTGCGGT
Organism: Rhinoderma darwinii; assembly: GCF_050947455.1. Taxonomy (NCBI): domain Eukaryota; kingdom Metazoa; phylum Chordata; class Amphibia; order Anura; family Rhinodermatidae; genus Rhinoderma; species Rhinoderma darwinii. The sequence continues at coordinate 377,303,975 of NC_134688.1, read as the reverse complement.
CTGCGACCGTGGACGTTACAACTGGCTGAGTTTGCAAATAAAGGTATCAGTGTATACAAAAAGAATGAATGTGTTGCTGTGAATGTACTGTATAATTATACCCCCCAAAGTAAAACAATGCACTAGAGATTTCCTATAGAGTGCCTCGCAGGTTAAAGTGGACCACCTACAATCCCAGAAGTGGGACATCCTGTGATCAGCCTATGGTTGGACAGACCCCTCTAACAAAAATAGAAAGGCCAAAGTGGACAACCCTTTAATACACTGATATCAAAGTATTTTGTTTCCTGTTCCAATTGACTATGGAAATAAAATATCATCCAGGACTGTCCCTGAAAAAGTTTGATATTACATTGATAGAGTAGGACTTCTAGCCTGTTATGATAACACTTTTATTGTGATAACGTTCTTCCATATAATTTAAGGAATTTTTATGGCAAACTTTATGAGAGTCTTTGAAGATTTCCCACAGGATACCTGTTTGACGATGTAGCAACATAGAAAGGGAGAGTCAAGGCCAAGCTCTTACATCACCAAAGATAGAAGCATGAAATAAATTATAATAACTATTGTATAGTTTTGATGGTCAAAGATTAAAGATAAAAATGAAAGATCACATAAGTTTTTATTGTTTTTATGTTATACATAAGCTTTATTTACTTACAGGTTGTTTTGAAAAAATAAAACGTTTACTCCCACTTGCTGCAGAATTCGAATATTTTTTCTTAAATGCCGTTAGGCCGGATTCACATGCAGCGTAAATACTGCAGATTTTCCAATATGGATTTCATTGCGAAAAATCTGCAGCGTATTACAGTAGCAGCAAAGTGGATGAGATTTGAACAAATCTGTCTAAAACACCCGCTACAAAAATGTTAATAAATTGACCTGTGGTGCGGTTTTTCAATCGTTAATTTTCTGTTGCGGGTTTTCCCCATTGAATTCAATAGGGATGTTACGATTTTTGCAGCGGAAAAGTTGTGGTTCAGCCACAAAAATCGCAACTCAGAAAATATACAAACCATATACTTACCCAGAACTCCCTGCTTCTGCATCCAGCCCATGGGACTGCTGCAGTCAAAAACATGCTACAGTGGTCACACGGGATGAAACATCAACCCAGGAGGCCGAGCTGCAGGATGTCAGAGTGCTGTTTTCCGCAGCAGTGTGCTATTTTTTTTAATCTTTATAATTATTCATAACTATAGCCTGTATATAACTATAGCCTTAGAGTATTGCTCACGCCCTGAGGAAGCCATCTACGCGTTGGTCTGTTAAAACTATACAAATTTTGTGGCATCCATCTTGAACAGTTTGTTTCTGTAATATTTTTTAATATATAATAATAAAATTACTAATGAATTGTATATTACTGCTGCAGTTCCTGAAACTAAGATACACTACATAGACAAAAGTATTGGGACACATACACATTACACCTACGGAAGCTTTAATGACATCCCATTCTAAATCCCTTGGCATTAATATAGAGTTGGTTCCCCCTTTGCAGCTAGAAACAGCTTTCACTCTTCTGGGAAGGGTTTCTACAGGATTTTGATTTCTATTCATCTAGAATTCATGAGGTCATGTGTGAGGCTTTGTGCTTCACACCACTCCATGCGACGCTTAGCATTTTGCTTGGTAATGTAAGGCTTTCATGCAGCTGCTCGGCCATAGAAGCCCACACCATGAAGCTACCGGAGCACAGTTTTGTGCTAATGTCAGTACCAGAGGAGGTTTGGAGCTCTGCAGTTATTGAGTCACCAAAGCGTTGACGACTTTTCCTAAACACTTATACTTTGCAATAAATCCACTATCATTAATCGTGGAATATCTAGGAGGGATAGAAATTTCATGAACTGACTTGTTACTATGGTGGCATCCTATTATGGTACCACGCTCAAATTCAGTGAGTTCTCGATCCATTCTTTCACAAATGTTTGTAAGGCAGACTACATGGATAAGTGGTTGATTTTATACATCTGTGGCAATGGGACTGAATAAAACGCCTGAATTCAATGATTAAGTGGTGTGTCTGAATACTTTTGTTCATTTAGTGTAATGACGGGGTAGGGAGACAGACAGGTGAGCCCTAATCTACCCGCCACTCAGTCCCTGCCTACTTGCACGGCCTGTCCTAGGCGACGGCGTACAAATGGGCGACGGTCCCTACGCTCAATAAGTGCACGACAGACCAACAGACAAGGGTACACAGAAGCTAAGGGAAATGGGGCAGTTGCCCACGGCAACACCGTAAGCAACAAGAGTAGTGAACGAGCCGAGTCAAACCAGGAGTGTACGAGGTACCAAACGCAGAGCAGAAGAGTAGTCAGAAAAGCCAGGGTCAATTTGAAGTAGAGGACAATAGAACAAGCAGGAGCAGCAGAGCCAGGAAACAGGACAGAATCACAGGCAAAGGAGGAGCAGGAAATGAAGGTATAAATAAACAGAGGGCGGGAGCTAGCTCCGTCTGGCCAGGCTGTGATATGTTCTCCCACTCCTCAGCCTCCCAGCCTGAGTGGTAGCAGATCGAGTCACTCTAACAGACCTAGGCACAGATGCAGGCTCATTAATCACGGGCGTCGACAAAGAAGCTGTGTCAGGCAAATCCATTACAGTACCCCCCCCTTTTATGAGGGGCCACTGGACCCTTCCTAGGAGGACCTGGCTTGTTGGGGAACCGAAGATGGAACTTCCTGAGCAATAATCTGGCGTGAACATCCCGGGCGGGTACCCTAGTCATCTCCTCAGGCCCATAACCTCTCCAATGGACCAGGTACTGGAGTTAGTCCTGGACCATCCTGCTGTCTACAATCTTGGCCACCTCGAATTCTACCCCTTCAGGAGTGAGAACAGGGACCGGAGGTTTCCTCGAGGGAGCCAAGGACGGGGAGCATCTTTTCAGGAGGGAGGCATGGAACATGTTGTGTATCTGAAAGGACAGGGGTAACTCCAGCCGGAAGGAGACAGGGTTAAGGAACTCAATGATCTTGAACGGCCCTATATACCGGGGAGAATTTTTTTTGGATGGGACTTTAAGGCGCAAATTTTTTGAGGACAGCCACACCAAATCCCCGACCACAAACAAGGGGTTAGTAGAACGTCTCTTATCTGCCTGAGTCTTTTGGAAGCTCTGGGACGCCTCAAGGTTCTTCTGAACCTGGGCCCAGACTGTGCACAGTTCCCGATGAACGACATCTACCTCGGGATTGTTGGAACCACCAGGTGAAACGGAGGAGAACCGTGGATTAAACCCAAAATTACAGAAAAAGGGGGACACCCCCGACGAGTTACTGACCCGGTTATTAAGGGAAAATTTGGCGAGGGGAATGAAGGAGACCCAATCATCTTGACAGTCAGAGATAAAACACCTTAAATATTGTTCTATAGACTGATTAGTCCTCTCAGTTTGGCCATTAATTTCAGGATGGAAGGCCGAGGAGAAGGACAGATCAATCTCCAAATTCTTACAGAAGGCTCTCCAAAACAATGAAACAAATTGTACCCCTCTTTCAGAAACAATATTGACAGGAACCCCATGGAGACGCAGGATGTGTTTGACAAACAAGGAAGCTAACGTCTTGGCATTGGGTAGTTTCTTGAGGGTTACAAAGTGGCACATCTTACTGAAGCAGTCTACTACAGCCCACACCACCGACTTGCCTTGAGATGGAGGCAAATCGGTGATAAAATCCATGGAGATATGGGTCCAAGGTCTCTGGGGAATGGGCAAAGAACATAGTAAGCCCGCTGGTCGGGACCTGGGAGTCTTGGACCTAGCACAAGTTTCACAATCGGCGACGTAGGCCTTAACGTCGACGGTTCTAGAAATTAGGTGTTTGGTACCCAGGATTCCTGGATGGCCAGATAGTGCAGAGTCATGATTCTCCCTGAGTACCCTTAGCCGGAATAGCAGGGGAACAAACAGCTTGTTCTCAGGAAGGTTCTCGGGAGCTGAAACTTGATCAGCCGCAATTTCGGAGGCTAAGTCCAAATCAACAGAGGATATGATTATATATGGGGGCAAAACACAAGCAGGATCCTCCGCAGGAGGAGGGCTGGCCATGAAGCTACGCGACAGTGCATCAGCTTTAATATTTTTAGACCCAGCCCTATAGGTGACCACAAAGTTGAATCTAGTAAAAAACAACGCCCATCGAGCTTGTCTCGGGTTTAGCCTCCAGGCAGATTCTAGGAAAACCAGATTCTTGTGGTCGGTAAGGACCGTTACCTGGTGCCTAGCCCCCTCCAGGAAGTGGCGCCACTCTTCAAATGCCCATTTAATGGCTAAGAATTTGCGGTTGCCAACGTCATAGTTACTCTCAGTGGGGGAGAACTTCCTGGAGAAGTAGGCACAGGGACGGAGATGGGTAAGACCCCTGGTATCCTGGGACAAGACAGCACCCACTCCCACCTTGAAGGTGTCAACCTCCACGATGAATGGCTCCATTTGGTTAGGCTGAATCAGCACTGGGGCAGAGATAAAGCACCTCTTAAGGACCTCAAAAGCCTGAACCACCTCCGGAGGCCAGTGGAGAAGATCAGCACCCTTGCGAGTAAGGTCCGTAAGAGGCTTAGTGATGGCCGAGAAGTTAGCAATAAATCTCATGTAATAATTAGCGAAGCCCAGGAAGCACTGTAAAGCCTTCAGGGAGGCAGGTTGGACCCATTCCGCCACAGCCTGAACCTTGGCAGGGTCCATGCGGAATTCGTTAAGAGTGAGGATTTGACCCAAAAATGATATCTCCTGCACCCCAAACACACATTTTTCAGTTTTAGCAAAGAGTTTGTTTTCCCTAAGGGCCTGGAGCACCTTCCTGACATGCTCAATGTGGGAGGACCAGTCCTTGGAAAACACAAGTATATCATCAAGGTACACTAGAAGAAATACCCCCAGGTAGTCTCTTAAAACCTCATTTATGAAATTCTGGAAGACCGCGGGAGCATTACACAACCCAAAGAGCATGACGAGGTATTCGAAATGACCTTCGGGCGTGTTAAACGCAGTCTTCCACTCATCCCCTTCCCTGATTCGGATAAGGTTATAAGCCCGCCGAAAATCAAACTTAGAGAACCATTGGGCCCTCTGAACCTGACTGAAGAGATCAGGAATCAAAGGAAGGGGATATTGGTTCCTTACAGTGACCTTATTCAAGTTCCGGTAATCGATGCACGGCCTAAGACCACCATCCTTCTTCCCTACGAAGAAGAAGCCAGCACCTACCGGAGAAGTAGAGGGGCGGATGTAACCCTTGGCCAGGCTTTCCTGGATATATTCTCTCATGGCTTCACGTTCAGGACAAGAGAGATTAAATATCCTACCTTTAGGGAGCTTAGCTCCTGGTACCAAATCGATTGCGCAATCGTACTCTCTATGAGGAGGTAACTCTTCGGAGGCCTTTTTAAAAAAAACATCAGCGAAGTCCTGAATAAACTCCGGTAGAGTGTTCACCTCCTCAGCGAGAGAAACCAAATTAATAGAAAAACAGGAGGTCATGCATTCATTACGCCATTTAGTAAGATCCCCAGTATTCCAGTTAAACATGGGATTATGCATCTGCAACCAAGGAAGGCCTAAAACCAAATCGGACGATAATCCCTGCATCACCAACACAGAACACTGCTCCAAATGCATGGAGCCAACCATGAGTTCAAATACAGGGGTATGCTGTGTAAAATAACCATTAGCAAGTGGAGTGGAGTCGATACCCACTACCGGGAGAGGTTTAGGCAAATCAATTAAAGGCATAGCTAGAGACATAGCAAATTCCACAGACATAATATTAGCAGAAGACCCTGAGTCCACGAAGGCACTGCCGGAAGCAGACCTTCCACCAAAAGAGAACTGAAAGGGAAGCAAGATTTTATTAGGCTTTATATTTACGGGAAATACCTGTGCGCCCAAGCGACCTCCCCGATGGTCACTTAGGCGCGGAAGTTTTCCGGCTGCTTATTCTTACGCCTAGGACAGTCGTTCACTTGATGGTTGTCATCCCCACAGTAGAAGCAGAGACCATTCTTCCTGCGGAACTCTATATGGTTGTTGGGGAGACACGGATTCCCCGAGTTGCATAGGTTCATCTGAGTCTTCCGTGGAAGAACGAAGCAACGGAACCTCTGGAGCCATCATAGGTGAGTCAGAGGAAAAGGCACAAAAATGTTCGAGTCGTCGTTCCCTGAGACGTCGGTCAAGACGTACCGCTAAAGCCATAACCTGATCTAGAGAGTCCGAAGAGGGATAACTAACTAACAGGTCTTTCAGGGCGTTCGACAGACCCAATCTAAACTGACACCTCAGGGCAGGGTCATTCCACCGAGAAGCTACACACCACTTCCTAAAGTCAGAACAGTACTCCTCAACGGGTCTCTTACCCTGACGTAAGGTCACCAGCTGACTCTCGGCAAAGGCAGTCTTGTCAGTCTCGTCATAGATAAACCCGAGAGCGAAAAAAAAAAAATCAACAGACGAAAGTTCAGGGGCGTCAGGAGCCAAGGAGAAGGCCCATTCCTGGGGGCCGTCCTGGAGCTGGGACATGATTATACCCACTCGCTGGTTCTCAGAACCTGAGGAGTGGAGCCTTAAACGGAAATAGAGCCTACAACTCTCCCGGAAGGAGAAAAAAGTCTTCCGGTCCCCTGAGAACCGGTCAGGCAACTTGAGGTGGGGTTCTAGAGGTGAGGTGGGGGGCACTACCAGGGTAGCATCACGCTTGTTGCCCCTCTGAGCCAGGTCTTGAACCTGTAGGGAAAGACCCTGCATTTGCTGAGCCAGGGCCTCAAGGGGGTCCATAGTGTGTCAGGGACCAGGGTAGAAAAGGTATTTGGGCCTGTGATTATGTAATGACGGGGTAGGGAGACAGACAGGTGAGCCCTAATCTACCCGCCACTCAGTCCCTGCCTACTTGCACGGCCCGTGCTAGGCGACGGCGTACAAATGGGCGACGGTCCCTACGCTCAATAAGTGCACGACAGACCAACAGACAAGGGTACACAGAAGCTAAGGGACATGGGGCAGTTGCCCACGGCAACACCGTGAGCAACAAGAGTAGTGAACGAGCCAAGTCAAACCAGGAGTGTGCGAGGTACCAAACGCAGAGCATGAGAGTGGTCAAAAAAGCCAGGGTCAATTTTAAGCAGAGGACAATAGAATGAGCAGGAGCAGCAGAGCCAGGAAACAGGACAGAATCACAGGCAAAGGAGGAGCAGGAAATGAAGGTATAAATAAACAGAGGGCGGGAGCTAGCTCCGTCTGGCCAGGCTGTGATATTTTCTCCCACTCCTCAGCCTCCCAGCCAGAGTGGTAGCAGATCGAGTCACTCTAACAGACCTAGGCACAGATGCAGGCTAATTAATCACGGGCGCCGACAAAGAAGCTGTGTCAGGCAAATCTATTACATTTAGTGTATATTAGATGCGATTTATTACATGTCAGTGCAGTGGTCAAACGATGTAGCGATTAAAAACGTATTCAATCTCCCTGTATGTTTCACAGCACACAGCGACATCCTCATTGAAAACAAAGCTGATAATATATATACCGTGCAGCCATAACATTTAGGGTACGATCACTCATAGCACCAGACGCATGTGGTTGAAACCCCGCTCACTTTGGCCACCGCAAGTGAGCGGGGTTACAGACGCATGCGGAAGCCGTTGCTTGGGCCCCTACCCTAAAATACTGACAGGTGAAGTGAATAACATTGATTATGGTGTTACATTGGCAGCTGCTATGGGGTGGGATATATTAGGCAGCAAGTGAGCAGTCAGTTCTTGAAGTTAATGTATTGGAAGCAGGAAAAATGGGCAAGTGTAAGGATCTGAGTGACATTGAAGAGGACAAAAAGCACATCACATATATACAGTACTTGGACCAAGCTCGGTACAAGACCTGAACATTTATAACCAGTAACAAGAAAATGCAGATGCACACCGCAGGCGCTAAGATATATATATACACACTTATTTATTATGCATTTTTATTATTTTTATTGCATTACTGCTATAGTTATTACGTTAATAAATGTGAGGTTCTTAGCGCTCAGTTTGATCAAAATGTGCGAGCCCACCTGCCACGACAAGGCGACCACTGTCAGGGGGTCCCTACACTGAACATTATATCCCTATTTTGGAGACTTACCTCTCTCTCTTGGGCTGAGTACACAGTGAGCTCAGGCCAGGCAGGAACCAAATATATTCTGTTCTAATTAAAAACAGCCCAGGACAGGTGGGTGGAGAGCACGACCAAAATGGAAGTTTTGTAGTATTTGCATGGGGGCGGTGACTGCTTCCATTTTGGTCGTGCTCTCCACCCACCTGTCCTGGGCTGTTTTTAATTAGAACAGAATATATTTGGTTCCTGCCTGGCCTGAGCTCACTGTGTGCTCAGCCCAAAATAGGGATATAATGTTCAGTGTAGGGACCCCCTGACAGTGGTCGCCTTGTCGTGGCAGGTGGGCTCGCACATTTTGATCAAACTGAGCGCTAAGAACCTCACATTTATTAACATAATAACTATAGCAGTAATGCAATAAAAATAATAAAAATGCATAATAAACAATAAGTGTGTACATAAATATATCTTAGCGCCTCCAGTGTGCATCTGCATTTTCTTGTTACTGGTAATACATTAGTCACGGCAGATTAGCAACTGCATATCTATTTCATGTTTTAGGAGGAGCTGAGCAACTCTTTTTGTCTGAACATTTAGAAGGTATGATGGAAGTTTCACAAACTAGTTAGTACCACACATCTTTGTTGCAGACGATACAGTGAATTCAGTGCTAATGTGATGCAGTCAGAGGGAGAATACATAAATGACATTCAGTGGCTCATAGCGTGATGTCGTCTCTGATTGGAATCATTCTCTTAACTTTTCTTTGCCATCTGACTAAGACCTCCATGACGACTTCTGGCCATGACTAGTCTCTGGAGAGTCTGCTGCCGATGTCTTTGACTCCTCACTTTTGCAGTTCATCCTTACCCTTTATACTAAGACAAGGTCCTCATAGTGTCACACACTGTGCCCCCTGAATATAATAGTGTCCAACACTGTGTACCCAGAATATAATAGTAACACACACGTTGGGCCCCTGAACATAATAGTTCTAGACACTGTTCCCCCTGAATATAATAGTGCCACACACTGTGTCTCCTGAATATAATAGTGCTAAACCAATGCACCATCTGAAAGTAATAGTGCTACACGCCCTGTGACCTCTAAATGTAATAGTGCTACACACACACTGTGCCCTTGAATATAATAGCTTCACACACTGTGCCCACTGAATATATTAGTGCAACTACACACACTGTACCCTCTGAATATAATTGTTCTACACACACTGTGCTCCTGAATATAATAATGCTACATACAGTTCCCCCTGAATATAATAGTGCCACACACTGTGTCCTCTGGATATAATGGTGCTACACACACTGTGCCCTCTGACTCTAATACCTTTACACTGTGCCCACTGATTATAATAGTGCTGCACACACTGCACCAGAATAAAAGTGTGACACACTCTGCCCTTTAAATATAATAGTGCTACACACACTGTGCCCCTGAATATAATAGTGCTACACACTTTCCCCTTGAATATAAAAATGACACACACTGTGCTCCCTGAATGTAATAGTACCACACATTGTGTCCCCTAAATATAATAGTGCCACACACTGTGGCCCTTGAATATAATAGCATCACACACTGTGCCTGACTCCTGCAGAACAACACAGGAGGCTCGATGATACCGCCTGCATCTTGGAAGAAGGCGCTAAAGGGCAGAGCAGGAAGTCGAGGGCTTCCATGCACCTGTCATGGCCTGTTAAAGGCTATGTACAACTTTGAAATAGTTGTTGTTTTTTTGTTTGTTTTTTATAAAAATGTTTATCAATGTGATTGATGCAACTTTCAAAATACTTTTTATTGAAAAATATTTTTACTTTTAAGATACAGCTGTTTTGTATACTGTATACAGAGCAGCTGTATCTAGCGCTGAATCCTGTATCGGTCAGGTCCGCAGGACTAACGTGTTCAGTGCACACGCAGGATCGAGCTGCTATTGATCACATCTAAGTTCATAACTTAGATGCGATTGATTACAGGTGGACCCTTCGTGTCAGAGACATGCAGGACCCACTGTCACTGAACCTGTTTGAACCTGTTTGTCCCCCAGACGAAGGCTTCCGGGCTGAAATGCGCGTCGGGGTTGACACCAGAGACGGTGACCTGTTACTATGGGTATGAACTCCGCTTCCAGCATATGCCTGTTTTCCAGCAAAAAGTTTCTTTCTATCACTTTCTACCTAATGGGTGTTTGAGTGTCTGCAAATGGGGTGGACATTACAGCTATTGCCCTGCTCCTATTTCATGTGTCTGTTTAAATAGAGCCATGTATTTTACTTGTGCATGGCACTAGTATTTCACTGTTTTTTCTACTGATTTTTGCATCTGGCTTTATTCAGGGGTATTTATACTTGTGTACGCTCATTCATTGATGTTTATTTAATTTATACTTTAAAGATGTGAGAGTGACAAATACGTGGGAGATTTGCTCTGTTTGCTGAATAGCCTATTTTGCTGGTTAATGTTGAATAGCCTACTTTGCTGGTTAATGTATTAGAATATGTATATTACTTTACACAATTGTAACCTATTGTGGATGTATTCCTGTATTTGAACAGTGTTGCCCTTTACCCATATATCTGGAATTATTATATACAATTAATCTGGTTGTCTTTCTGTACTGTGGATATCATCTCTGTTTTAACTTTTGTGGTATTTTTTAGATGTATTCAATAAATTTTCTATTTTATAATGATTTTGGTGTGTCAGACTCTAAACTATAGGTTTTTGTTACTAATCAGCGGGTTCACCGTTATTACCATGCGTCTTTCCCCATAATTTATTATGTTATAAGTCAGATTTTTGACTACAATAAATGTATCGGGGGAACTTCTTTCGTGGTGTTCTTCATGTAGGTATACTACTGTTTGTCCCACGGAGCTGACGGAGCTGACGGATTCAGGTTATAGCGCACGATACAGCTGCTCTGTATACAGGATACAAAGCAACTGGTTTTCAAAAAGTAAATATTATGAGCTTCAGTTTTGGAATGGTCCAACAACAAAACTCTGCACAATGACAGTAATAATACAGTGGACCTAAAATATGTGTTTCTATTCACATGCAAATTAAAGTAGAAATAATACTATAAAAACATATGTTTCCTCTATTTAACATGGAGGTAACACTCATTAGCTGATAGTTAAACTCTGTTTGACTCACTGGAGTACTAACTGTTATTAGAGGGAAAACTAGAGAAAACCCACCAACCAAAGATCTGGGGGGGGGGGGGGGAAGGGTGGTGATAAAAAAAAAAATGAGGTAAGTTAGAGTAGATAGGGAGGGGGGGTACAGCAGGGGTTAATAGTGATTTAGTCGGGGCTGTGGTTAGCAAGCCAAATACAGAGGTGACTAGGAATACACATAGACCAAAGAAAAATAAAGGTGTTGCTAATATCAAATGTATGCTGGCAAATGCAAGAAGTCTTGCAAAAGAAATGGATGAGTTGCAGATTTTAATGATCAACATAGATTATGATGTAGGGGGCATAACATAAACCTAGCTGGATGAGAGCCATGACTAAGCAACAAATGAGGAGGGCTACACGGTGTTGGGAAGGGATAGAAAAGGTAAAACATCGAAGGCTTTGTCTGTGTGTAAAATCCAGCCTAAGTCTAGTGAGATTGTGGGAAGACTGTGAAAGTGTGGAGTCATTATGGGTAAATATTCATGGACTGGGCAATAATGGTAAACTGGTAATTGGACTTTGTTATAAGTGATCATAGCGGAACAGATTGAGGATGAAACAAATAGAAAAGGCAGCAAATGTTAATGGAGTATTTTAACTCTCCTGACATTAATTGGGACATAGAGGTCGCTGGATGCGCTAAAAGTCGTAAGTTTTTAGCCACAATGCAAGACAATTATTTACTAGTGCCAGATATTTTGGGTTACAGTATTTAAGGTTCCCCACCCAATATTACCTACTTAAGGGTATGTTCACACACACTAATTACGGATGGAAATCGGGCGTATTAACCCCCGAATTACGTCCGAAATTACGGCTTGAATGCGTTGACAAACATCTGCCCATTGAAAGCAATGGGCTGACGTTTGTCTGTTCACACGAGGCGTATATTTACGCGCCGCTGTCAAAAGACGGCGCATAAATAGACGCCCGCGTCAAAGAAGTGACCTGTCACTTCTTGGGGCGTAATTGGAGTCGTTATTCATTGACTCCAATGAAAAGCAGCGCCAATTACATCCGTAATGGACGCGGCGTTCAAGCGCCTGCACATGCCGTTACGGCTGAAATGACGGGGCTGTTTTCTCCTGAAAACAGCCCCGTAATTTCGGCCGTCACGGACGCTGTCGTGTGAACATACCCTCACACAGGAGGGCGTACAGCTGCGTCTGAGCGGCATTCATCCACAAGTATTAAGGGAACTGAGCTCAGTAATGGCCAAACCATTGTATCTCATCGTCTTAGACTCTCTTGTAACAGGATCAGTGCCACAGGATTGGAGGACGGCTGAAGTTGTACCAATTTTTAAGAAGGGTAAGAAGGTGGAACTGTCTAACTACTGTCTAGTAAGTTTGACATCTGTGGTATGTAAAATATTTGAAGTTATTCTAAGAGATGAACTACAACACTATATAGCGGAGAAAAGTCTAATAACTGATAACCAGCATGGATTCATGAAAAACAGGTCTTGCCTAACCAATATGCTTGGTTTCTGTGAGGGGGTAAGTGCAAATCTGGATGTTGGTCATGTAGCTGATGTGATATATCTGTATTTTGCACAAGTTTTTGATAATGTACCACATAACAGCCTTGTACTGAGGCTACAGAGGCAAGTACTGCGGGACAATGTATGTACATGGGTTAAGGGCTATAAAACAAACACTCGTTGTTAATGGTAAGTACTCAAATTGGGCGAAATTCAACAGTGTGGCATACCACAAGGATCTGTGTTGGGCCCAATTCTTTTTAATCTCTTTATTAATGGCCTTGTAGATGGGATTGATAGTAAGGTGTTGTAAAATATTACAGAAAGACCTAGATAAACTGGCAGCACGGGCAAAAACATGGCAGATAAATGTTAATGTTGATAAATGTAAAGTAATGCACCCAAGCTGCAGGAATAGTATTAATGCATATAAACTAAATTGAATAAAACTAGGGACAATAGAACAAAAGAAAGACCTGGTCATTCTGGTTACTAGTTGTGATGCCCGTGGTCGCTGACCACCGGCATTCCTCTCTTACCGGCAGCTGCAGGACTGAGAAACTCTACCGACATCTCCCTTCCCAGGGACGCCGGCGCGCTCTGGTCTCTGCCTCCTCCTCCCCCGGACTGTGACAACTCCTGTGTCCATGACGACTCCTGTGTCCATAAACAGTTTAGGTTCCGAGAATCCGGCCCAATTCAGCTTCCGATTATCCAGCACAAGTCAGCTTCCTATAATCCAGCACAAGCCATCGCTTGATGGCTATCAACCAGTGACTTTTATATATTTATATGGCCAGCAGCTACTTCGTTATGCTACGGCTTCCTCAACCAGTGCAAAATCCATTTCAATGTGCATGCACATCTGTTCCCATCTGATCAGACCAAAATACTCTTCATGGGAACATGAAGGGCCGAAGTCTTCTAATCTGCAGTTGTTCATAGATACTTTTCGCACTGTGTTTGAGGAACCGGGCAGTACGTCTTCAGCCGCTGCTTCGCTTCTGAGATTTTGGCAAGGGTAATCGACAGTAGGAGTGTATGCTATACAGTTCAGAATTTTGGCAGCAGAACTCGCTTGCAACAACGAGGCATTGGTGGTACTTCTTTTCCAAAGGAACTCAAAGGGGAACGCTGTCTCCTATTATTTATTTTCCAAACTTGGCTGCGGAAAGAAACTATTCGATTGGAGATTGGGAGCTCTTGGCTATTAAATTAGCCCTAGACATCTGTTGGAGGGTGCTGCATACCCTATTGTCATCTATACTGACCATAAAAACATCACCTACCTACAGTCTCAATCCACATCAAGCCCGATGGTCTCTGTTCACCTCCAGTTTTAATTTTCTACTCCATTTCCACCCAGCTGACAAAAATGTCAAAGCAGATGCCCTATCCCATTTATTTTAGACTATCGACCTGGAAGGGGATCCTCAGCACATCATCGACTCCTCAAGTATAATATCTGTTGCTCCTCTGCAAATCAGAGAAAAATTCTTTCCTAGGGTCACAACTCCAAGTTGGCAGGTCTCTAGCCACTATTGGTGGCCCACATTGGCTAAAGATGTTGCGGACTATGTCACCTCGTGTACCAACTGTGCCCAAAACAGCTACTCTTTCCAAACCTGCGAGTCTACTCCAACCTCTGATGGTTCCTGATAGTTCCTGGCAGCATATTGCCATGGATTTTATGGCAGATCTTCCTCCCTCTGCCGGATGCACCACTGTCTGGGTCGTGGTGGATCGTTTCTCCAAGATGGTACATTTCATTCTTCTATCTAGCCTTCCCTCTGCTTCTCGCCCGGAAAATCTCTTCATTCAGCATGACTTACGTCTGCACGGATTGCCTCTCCACATTGTCTCTGATCAGGGCGTCCAGTTCACATTCAGATTCTGGGGAGCTCTGTGTAAACTTTTGGACGTAAAACTGGACTTCTCTTCTGCATGAAACCCGGTATCCAATGATGAAGTGGAACTAATTAAGTGCTCGAATACTATCTCCGCCATTTCATTTCAGCTAAACATGACAACTGGGTACAACTCCTTCCGTGGCCTGAATTTGCATATAATAATTCTACAAGTGAATCTATTGCTACTTCTCCGTTTGTTATAGTTTACAGCCTACATCCTCGTCTGCCTTTCCCTGTGCCTGCTACCTCCGAAGTTGCCGCAGCCAATCTTTCCCACGGAAGCTTTCTCCAAATCTGGCAACAGCAGACATCAATCTTGCAGGCAGTGGTGCGGGTGAAGAAATACGCTGATAGGAAGAGAAGGCCACCTCCTCAATTTTCCCACGGAACGAGAGTCTAGTTGTCCTCCAAGAATATATGTTTAAAGGTTCCTTCCTACAAATTTGCTCCTAGATTTCTTGGTCCTTTTGAAGTGGTACAACAAATAAATCCCATGTCCCACAAACTATCCCTGCCTGCTACCCTCAGAATCCCAAACTCCTTTCACGTATCTCTCCTGAGGCCTATAGTTCTCAACCGGTACAGCAAGTACCCCAACTCTGCAAATACTCCCAGTGGTTCTTCAGATACATTCAAGGTCAGGGAGATTCTGGACAAGCAAGTAAGAGGGAAGACCTTTTATCTGGAGGATTGGAAGGGTTTTGCTCTTGAGGAGAGGTTTTGGGAGCCTGAAGAAAATGTTGACGCCCAACACTCATCAAGAAGTTCCTTCTACGCTCTGGACCTAAGAAGAGGGGGCATAAGGGGGGGTACTATGATGCTGACGGTCTTTGACCGGCGGCATACCCCTCTTATCGGCAGCCGCAGGACTGTGAAACTCTGCCAGCGTCTCCCTTCCCAGGGACACCGGCACACACTGCTCTCTGCATCCTCATCCCCCGGACTGTGCCCGTAGGGGAAACGCGAGCTGATGCTTGTTCTTAAAGGGCCAGTGCGCGCACCAGTAAAGTGTCCCCAGCCTATCCTTGGACACCCTGGACTATTTATAGAACCCTGCCTACTAGCCCAGGGTCTGAGCAGTGTTAGTGCTAACCCAGAGTTAGTCTGCAAAGGTTCCGTATCCAGTTCCCCAAAACCTGTGTCTGTAACTATCCAGTATCCGTGTCATGTCCTGTATCCTGTGTCCAGTGTCAAGTCCTGTATCCGTGTCCAGCGTCCGTGATGACGTCAGTGTCGGTGACGTCTCCAATATCCATGATGACTCCTGTGTCTGTGCCCAGTGTCCGCGACGACTCCATGTGTCCGTGAACAGTTCAGCTTCCGTTAATCCAGCACAAGCCAGCCATCAAGGTACCATTGACCAGTGACTGTTCTATATAGTACTTGTCTGGCCAGCAGCTACTTTGTAACGTGGAGTATCCCAGTGGGTCCACATTGCTCGTGCACGTGACACAAGCAAGCTAAGCAGTTGTAGTCAATGTCAAGCAGCAGCTGCAAAAGTGAATAATATTTTAGGGTGTATAAAAGCAGAGATTTAAATGTAATATTAGAGTTCTATAAATCTCGTGTAAGGTCACAACTTGAACATGGGTTTCATTGTAAAACAGATATAGGAGCGCTGGAGAGGGTTCAAACACAGGCAACTAGATTAAGAATTTGAAAAAAAGACACCCTAGAGGTGATCTTATTGACATGTACTGTATAAATATATGTGTGGTCAGTACAAGGAAATAGCAAATGATTTATTCTTTACATGGACTTTACAAAAAAACAGGGGACATTCAGTGCCTGTGGAGGAAAGGCGTTTCAGACATCAATATAGGAAGGGGTTTGTTAGAGTAGTCAATCCATGGAATTCCCTACCCCAAGAAGTAGTAACGACAGATACTATGTCAGAAATTATAAAAGGGCTAGATGCTTATTTAATGACGAATGGCTTTGACGGTTATAATAAATCTAGCAATGAATGACATATATTTGATTGAGAAAGGTTGAACTTGATAGACTTGTTTTTTTCAACCTATGTAACTAACAATTATTAGAGGAAAATTAGAGAAAACCCTCCAACCAAGATTAATAGGTGCCCCTCCCAGTAAGACTGTAATTTAGTGCATGGATAACTTTAACCCCTTAATGACCGCCGATACGCCTTTTCACGGTGGTCATTAATGAGCTTTATTTTAGGCCGCCGTCGGCGGCCTAATCAACATCCTGCACAGGTGCCCCGTGCCGGCTGGAGACGGGGCTCGGCTGTCTCATGACAGCCGGGCTCCTGCTCCAACGGTAGTGATCGAAGTTTGCTTAGATCACGGCCGTTTAACCCCTCAAATGCCGCGGTCATTAGCGATAGCTGCATTTGAGTTGTTTACAGAGGGAGTGAGCTCCCTCTGTCACCCATCGGCGGCCCACAAATGCAATTGCGGGCTTCCGATGGGGTGCCATGGCAGCTGGGGGCCTAACAAAGACCCCCAGGTCTGCCCTGGCTATATACCTATTAGGACACCACAGAGCCCTGTCCTAATAGATGCCTGTCCGTTCTATACTGAGAGGCAATAATGCTCTGGTATACGAAGTATACCAAAGCATTATATCCGCGATCTAAAGATCGCATAGTGAAATCTCCTAGTGAGACTGAAAAAATAATTAATGTGAAATAAAAATGAATAAGGTACACATTAAAAAAAATAAGAAAAAACGACACATATATGGTATCCCCGCAATTCTAATGACCCAAAAAATAAAGTTAACATATTATTTAAACTGCAAGTTGAACCCCGGAAAAAAACGCAAAAAACAACGGCAAAATTGCCCATTTCCCCCAAAATAATCATAATAAAAGGTTAACCAATAAGTCCCATGTACCCCAAAATGGTAGCAATGAAGTCCCGCAAAAAACAAGCCCTCATATGGCGACATTGATGGAAAAATTAAAAAGTTATCGCTGTTGGAAAGCAGTGATGCAAAATAAAATAATTTTAGTTCAAAAGCGTTTTTATTCTGCAAAAGTAGTAAAACATAAAAAACCTATATATATGTGGTATCACCATAATCGTACTGACCCATAGAATAAAGGTAATATGTTATTTACGCTGCACACTAATCGCCGTAAATATAAAACGCATAGAACAATGGCTAAGTTGCGGGTTTTTTTATATCCCCCCCCCCAAAAAAGTTAATAAAAGTTAACAAAAAAACTCTACATATCCCAAAATGGTGCCATTGACAAATACAACTAATCCCACAAAAAGCAAGTCCTCATACAGCCATGTCCACGTGAAAATAAAAAAATTATAGCTCTTCGAATGTGACGATGGAAAAGCTAAAAAAATTGCAAGGTCATTAGGGCCCAGAATACATGCATGGGGAAGGGGTTAATAATCATCAGCAGATCCCCACTAACGTCTATTGACACAATGAAAAACGGCTCCAAAAACGGCTCAAGAAGTGACATGCACTTTTTTACGGAGCGTTTTTTTTAGGCGCCGTCTTTATAAATGGCCGCATAAAAAACTCCCCGTGGGAACAGAACGTGGTTTTCCCATTGAAATCAATGGGCAGATGTTTGGAGGCGTTCAGCCCACGAATTTTCAGCCATTTTTGGGGGGCGTTTATGGCCCAAAATTGGCTGAAAATAAGCCGTGTGAACATACCCTAATGTGTATGAAAGCAATCCAATTGTCCCTTGGTGTCTGCTGTTGAGGGAAACAAGGTTTGGCATGTTGTATTTTAATACGCATGATTCTTTGTTCAAAGAAAAGATAAGCGGAGCCATATATATTAACGTTGCTCATCTCCCTCTCCCTAAGGCAACAAACATGTATGCTCAGCATCCAGGTTTCTTCTAGTTAGCCTCAAGCAGGCAGAAAAATAGAGCTCAGACTCCTAATAATAAATATTACAATTGAATTTTCAGAGATTAGTGGAAGTACACTTAGTTCAGACTAGAATAAATACTGCGGATTTTCTGCAGCATAATACAGTAGCAGCAGAGTGGATGAGATTTAAACAAATCCCATCCACACGCTGCATACATGCTGAGCGGAAAAAAATTGACCTGCTGTATACATGCCTCGTGTGTGTGTGTGTGTGTGTGTGTGTGTGTGTGTGTGTGGTTATCACTGTGTGTTAATAGTGGTGTTACATAGGACCACAGGTAACACTATAACATTTTCTGTACTCAAAGAGCTATCCGTGTGTGTTATCTGTGGTGTTACATAGGACTGCAGGTAATATCTACACTATCTGTAGTGTGTGTGTGTGTGTGTGTGTGTGTGTGTGTGTGTGTGTGTGTGTGTGTGTGTATGTATACATGCCTCCTGTGAGTTTGTGTGTGTGAGTATGTATACATGCCTCCTGTGTGTGTATATGTATACATGCCTCCTCTGTGTGTATATGTATACATGCCTCCTGTGTGTATATATGTATACATGTCGTTTGTGTGTGTGTGTGTGTGTGTGTGTATACATGCCTCCTGTGTGTGTATATATGTATACATGCCTACTGTGTGTTTGTGTGTGCATATATGTATACATGCCTCCTGTGTATATATGTATACACTACCGTTCAAAAGTTTAGGGTCACTTAGAAATTTCCTTATTTTTGCAAGAAAAGCACAGTTTTTTTCAATGAAGATAACATTAAATTAATCAGAAATACACTCTATACATTGTTAATGTGCTAAATGACTATTCTAGCTGCAAACGTCTGGTTTTTAATGCAATATCTACATAGGTGTATAGAGGCCCATTTCCAGCAACCATCACTCCAGTGTTCTAATGGTACATTGGGTTTGCTAACTGTGTTAGAAGGCTAATGGATGATTAGAAAACACTTGAAAACCCTTGTGCAATTATCAGCATTGTGAGAAACTAGACATGGACCGCACAATCCACAGTATATACGTTGATCTGAGCCGCTAGGCATAATTTAGGAACATGAACATGAGGTTCTTTGTAAACATTTTGATCAAACTTAAGCCCACTTGCCACTTCACGGCGACCTCTTTAAAGTAGGTCCCTACTCTAGCGGTTGCAGCACCGCATGGCGGCTACCACCACCGCAGCACCGCTCCTGCAGAGGGAGCAACCCAGGGGCCCAAAAGCACCCATGCCTTCAGACCGTGCCAAGCCTCCTTGGCTCTGGGCCACGTCCCCCCACAAGTGCAGCACTACAGCAACAGACACCACCATACAGCACCACAACATGTGAACAGATGGAAAGAGCTCACCTTGCCATGCGCCCCCAGTGGCCAAACTGAGAGCACAAGCAAGAGCAGGAACACTTATGAGGTCATTCTGGAATTAAAATCAGCTGGGTATTTTTTCAAATGCGTGGAGTGCTGGTACCAAGTAAAACAAAGGAAATGAGGAGGATAGACTATACAATATCTTGTGCAATTATGTTAGCACCACTGTAAACAGTTTTGTTTGTTTAGAGGAGCTATAAAACTGACCTTCCTTTGAGCTAGTTGAGAATCCGGAGCATTATATTTGTGGGTTCAATTAAACTCTCAAAATGGCTAGAAAAAGACAGCTTTCATGTGAAACTCGACAGTCTATTCTTGTTCTTAGAAATGAAGGCTATTCCATGCGAGAAATTGCCAAGAAACTGAAGATTTTCTACAACGGTGTGTACTACTCCCTTCAGAGGACAGCACAAACAGGCTCTAACCAGAGTAGAAAGAGAAGTGGGAGGCCCCACTGCACAACTGAGCAACAAGACAAGTGCATTAGAGTCTCTAGTTTGAGAAATAGACGCCTCACAGGTCCTCAACTGGCAGCTTCATTAAATAGTACCCGCAAAACGCCAGTGTCAACATCTACAGTGAAGAGGCGACTCCGGGATGCTGGCCTTCAGGACAGAGTGGCAAAGAAAAAGCCATATCTGAGACTGGCTAATAAAAGGAAAAGATTAATATGGGCAAAAGCACACAGACATTGGACAGAGGAAGATTGGAAAAAAGTGTTATGGACAGACGAATCGAAGTTTGAGGTGTTTGGATCACACAGAAGAACATTTGTGAGACGCAGAACAACTGAAAAGATGCTGGAATAGTGCCTGACGCCATCTGTCAAGCATGGTGGAGGTAATGTGATGGTCTGGGGTTGCTTTGGTGCTGGTAAAGTGGGAGATTTGTACAAGGTAAAAGGGATTTTGAATAAGGAAGGCTATCACTCCATTTTGCAACGCCATGCCATACCCTGTGGACAGCGCTTGAATGGAGCCAATTTCATCCTACAACAGGCCAATGACCCAAAGCACACCTCCAAATTATGCAAGAACTATTTAGGGAAGAAGCGGGCAGCTGGTATTCTATCTGTAATGGAGTAGCCAGCGCAGTCACCAGATCTCAACCCCATAGAGCTGTTGTGGGAGCAGCTTGACCGTATGGTACGCAAGAAGTGTGTGTGTGTGCGTGTGTTATTGTGTGTGTGTGTGTGTGTGTACATGTTTTTACATGCCTCGTTTGTGTGTGTGTCTATACATGCCACCTGTGTGTGTTTTATGTATATGTATATGTATATGTATATATATATATATATATATATATATACATGGTGTGTGTGTGTGTGTGTGTGTGTGTGCGTGCGTACGTACATACGTATACATGCCTCGTGTGTGTGTCTGTGTGTGTATATGTATACATGCCTCGTGTGTGTGTGTGTGTGCGTGTATACATGCCTCCTGTTTGTGTGTAAATGTATACATGCCTCATGTGTGTGTTTGTATATACATGCCGTGTGTGTGTGCGCGCGCGCGTATGTGTGTGTGTGTGTGTGTGTGTGTTTGTGTGTGTGTGCGTTTGCCTGTATGCCTAAATATATATTTTGTACAGTATATTTGTGGTTACTTCTTTATTTGTGGAGGGCAGCAATAGAGAGTCCCGCACAGGGCGCTATCCAACCTAAGGCCAGCCCTGCTCTTATACACAGCCAGGCTTTTGCTGTAAATGTCCTGATCAGAGATAACGCCAGTTCAAACATGGCATCTAAGGATTTAAACCCAGTTTAAAACCTTAGATGCCACGGTTTGACAGGGGAGGTGGCTTTACCTGTCAGCTCACCAGTGCCTCATAATGCAATTGTGTGGTGTTGATGGGTTGCCATGTCAGTCAGGGGCCTAACAAAAGACCCCGGGCCTGCCATGGACGTATGCTAGAGGCATGACCTAATAGGTTGCAATTCAGCGTAACACTGACAGGCAATAATACTTTGGAACACCATGCAAAAAAATAAAAATATTACTTCCCGCCGTCATTGTAATGACCTATAGCATAAAGATTATTGAAAACGCACAGCGCATGGTGTAATAATAAATAAATAATTATATACACCCCAAAATAGTAGGAATAAAAGTACAACTCATTCTGCAAAAATCAAGCCATCATACAGTTACAGCGATGAAAACTTGGAGAATGGGGAAAGTATAATTTAATCTACCAGCGTACTTGCATGCATTGCAAATGTACTGTTCAATTGTTGTATTGTTGGAAAAGTATAAATAAAAACCTTTTTTTTTTTAAAGTGTTTTTATTGCGCAAAAGTCGTAAAACATAAAAAACCTATACGTCATAATCGTACCGGCCCATAGAATAAAGGTAACGTGTTATTTGGCTTAAGTTAAAAATGCATAGAACAATGGCGGGATTGCTGTTTTTGTTTTTTTTAATCCCCCCCCAAAAGTTAGTGAAAGTTAATCAAAAAATTATATGCACCCCAAAATGGTGCCATTAAAAAATACAAGTAATCCCGCAAAAAAAAAAGTCCTCATACAACTATGCAGACGGAAAAATAAAAAAGTTATAGCTTTAAATGCGCTGATGGAAAAAAAATAAAAAATTGCTTGGTCATTAAGACCTTAAATAGGCTGGTCACTAAGGGGTTAAAGTAGTAAAGTCCCACCAAGTTCTAAGTTCCTGTATAGCTAGTTTCTCGTATTTATATAAACTGTTTTTGCAATCTTGATCTTCAGACACATATTAAAAAAATGAAAAATCAGAAACTTTGTTCAATTTAAGAGTCATTATAGATGTTATTTTGTTCTGATACTTTTACTTGTGAGAGTGGAGGATCAGACATATTAATAGCTTCCACAATTTTAATGGTATTTATAATGCATCAAATAACAGCACACAGGTAAATGTGGACTACAGGTAACAACAATTTTCTGTAAATTTCAGATGATACTGAATTGGATGTAAATGTCTCAAAAAACAGGGGAATGTTTCAGACATCTATTAAAAAAAACCTCATGGAAAGCACCGTGAACTTCAAAACTAATCTTCTTTATCATTTTTAATTCCCATGCTGTTTACTGTG
The DNA here is from genome assembly GCF_050947455.1 of Rhinoderma darwinii. Classification (NCBI taxonomy): domain Eukaryota; kingdom Metazoa; phylum Chordata; class Amphibia; order Anura; family Rhinodermatidae; genus Rhinoderma; species Rhinoderma darwinii. The sequence goes on along the minus strand of NC_134688.1, from coordinate 377,280,948 downwards.
TGAATCATATAATGCCATCTCAGACTGAGGCCTTAGGCTGGGTTCACACGAGCACATTAACGTCCGTAATGGACGGACGTATTTCGGCCGGAAGTCCCGAACCGAACACAGTGCAGGGAGCCGGGCTCCTAGCATCATAGTTATGTACGATGCTAGGAGTCCCTGCCTCTCCGTGGAACTACTGTCCTGTACTGAAAACACGATTACAGTACGGGACAGTTGTCCTGCAGAGAGGCAGGGACTCCTAGCATCGTACATAACTATGATGCTAGGAGCCCGGCTCCCTGCACTGAGTTCGGTCCGGGACTTGCGGCCGAAATACGTCCGTCCATTACGGACGTTAATGTGCTCGTGTGAACACAGCCTTACGTAGAATACACGGAGGCATTTATTTCAATGGGGCCATTCACACGGCCGTTGTTTAAATTTTCTTACGTTTTCACGGATCCCTCCAAAGACTCTACGGTCTACGGGGACCCGTGAAAACGGGACACGCACGGGGGTAACACGGAAGTGAAAAACTTCAGTTTTTTAAGTCCGAGTTTGCCCACGTTCGACTGAATAAGCCCTTATGTATATATTCCTCCTTACAGCCCTGTCTTCTTGAGCTTTGACATATGGGCTGTATTATACAATTGGGGTTTGAGATTGCATTTTGCATTTTGTAACATATCTATGTGGTTTCTTTGTTAAATAACATTTATTAAATGACATTTATGACTTATATTCTTAAATCTCCACATTTTTGGATGTACTTTTTGCAGGTTTTTGGTTTTTTTCGTTTATATGTCTATAGTTGCGACATCAGGTTTGCTTCCTGCTGCCTCCTTTTTCTATATTAACTTTTTTCAAGAAATCCTTTTTGTGATTTATCCACATCATGTGGTTTTGTCACGCGTTTTTGTATTACTTACATTCAGACAAAAAAATGTATTTATTTATTTTCTGCATATTGCACTATTGATAAGTGGATAATAACTTCTTATATTTTCCTGTAATATAATGTGATTCAGTTTGTTCATATTGAGACTGAATCCGTTTTGGCTCATGAGTATATCATTTCATAGGATACATTTAGTTTGCTGCATGTATAGCTATTACGGCTTGAATTTTCTAATTTTCTTCAGGCATATGTAAATGGCATCTCGTCTCGTAATAGTGTTTCCGCATTATTGGCATGCTATCTCGATTTTTGATGTGACTGCTGCAGCCAATCACACGCTGTAGCGGTCACATGGGATGAAACGTCATCCGAAGAGTCTGGGCTGCACAGACAACAGAGAGATGCATAGCCATGACTACGGAGACCAGGGTATGTATATATCTTTTTTTTTTAACTGCTGTTTTTTCCGCAGCAGACATCTAAAACGACACCACATTTTGGTGCGGTTTTTCAGCCGGAATTCCCTGCAGGCTCCAGGGCAGATAAACTGTGTACTTTTACGTAGCGTATCTGCCCTGTGTGAACATGACCTATGAATGCGGTCTTCAAGTTTTTTTTCTGTCATTTTATTTGGGTTGAGATGAAAATAAGCTTGAGACAGATTAGCTGTCATAATATAGGGTTATATGAAAAAGCATTCCCTATGGCCGGGTTCCCACAGGTCAGATATGCTGCGTAAGTATATTGTGGTGCGTTTTTTCGGATGGATTTTCCGCTGCGTAAAGCAGTGGTAAAAAATGCTCATACTTACTTAGACCATTGTTATGGCAACGCTTCCCTCCTGTGCAGTCCGGTCCGGTCTCCCTGGATGAAGCTACAGCCCATGTGTCTGCTGCAGCCTGTGATTGGCTGCAGCGGGGGTCACATGGCATGTAACATCATACCAGGAGGCCGGGCCTCTGACATCATCCAGGCCGGCCTCCTGGGATGACGTTTCATCCCATGTGACCGCCGCTGCAGCCAATCACAGGCTGGACGAAGAAACACAGACCTCTGGGTATGTTTTTTTTTTGCGTGGTTGCGATTTTTGCGGCATAATCGCTGAGAATACGCCGCAACACATGGCTTTCTGTTTACGGGATTTGCTTCCCCATTGAAATCAATCCTGCAATAGAAAATCAACTAAAATGCAGCGTAAATTGACATGCTGCGGATTTTAATTCTGCGCCGCAGGTCAATTTATTAACGGCACTTTTTTTCCGCAGCGTGGGTATGAGATTTTCTAAATCTCATCCCCTTTGGTGCTGCTGTAAATGCTGCGGAATTTCCACACAGAATTCTGTTGCAGAAATTCCGCAGTATTTTCGCTACGTGTAAACCCGGCCTGAGTTCCCCCAGAAGCAGCTAGTAAAGTTTAAAATCTTCTAAAATGTTTTTCCTTTTCATGTGCTATCTTATAGCAGCTTTTTATTGATTATCGTGGAGAGCTATTGTTACGATGACATGAGGCGATTAAAGCACTAGTGTTATAAGTGCTGGTGTGTCATGGTCCCTTAAAAAGGTTGAGTACTGAAACCTCTATTTAAGGTCAGAAAAAGTCAGGTACTGTGAGGCATTTGCTAACAATTCAGCAGTTATTTTTAGAAATCAAAGTAGCTTATATGAGAACACTATATGCTATATATTTCAGAAAGTTTGAAACTTGCACAGAGATAAAACTTTGTTATAGACTATAGGTTCACTACATTATAAGGCCTCAAGCGCACTTGCTATCCGTTTTTTTTGTTTACGGATAGCACACTGACCCGTTCATTTCTATGGGGCCATGCACACTTCCGTTATTTTAAAGGTTCCCTGCGTCTGTTCCACAAAAAATAAAACAGGTCTACTCCTAACCGTTTTTCGCGTATCAGTCTCGGCCTTTCTATTTATTTGGTCCGTTAAAACAACGGACCGCACACAGTAGCCATCCGTGTCCGCATACCTCCCAACCGTACGAGATTGAGCGGTACAGTCCCAGATTCCGGGTGTACGTCCCGCAGATACAGTTGAAGCCAATTCTGAAGCAGGGAACCATCACCTCCCTGCTTCAGAATTAGTTCAGAGCACAGGGAGCTCCTCCGCTCACCGAGGACTTCTCGGGCACAGCGCTACTTTAAGCGCTGTGCTCGGGGAAGCTCTTGATGTTACTGTCCATATCTGGACAGTGACATCAGTGGCTACTCCTTAAGCAGAATCCCCGTTGCCGCCTCTGGCCGGGGATTACGCTCCAGGAGGAGCCCCTGACGTCAATGTCCATATATGGACAGTGACCTCAGGGGTTTCCTCTAGGAGCGGAATGCCCGGCCAGATCATCGGCAATGGGGATTCCGCTTAAGGAGTAGCCACTGACGTCACTGTCCATATATGGACATTAACGTAAACAGCTCCCTCTGCTCCTCCGCTCTGTACTAATTCTGAAGTAGGGAGCTGATGGTTCCCTGGTTCAGAATTAGTGGCTACTCCTTGAGCGGAATCCCTGTTGCCGATGATCTAGCCGGGGAATCCACTCCTAGAGGAAACACCTGAGGTCATTGTCCATATATGGACAGTGACATCAGGTTTTCCCTCTAGGAGCGGAATCCTCGGCCTATGCTCTGGCTGGGGATTCCGCTCCTAGAGGGAGTCCCAATGGCGCTATCTACAGGGGGAGGGCAACTGTGACACTACCAGGGAGGGGGGCTCTGTGGCACTACCTGGGAAGGGGCAGTGTGGCACTATCTACATAGGGTGCTATATTCAAGGGGGTGTCTACATGGACACTGTGGCACTATATAATAGCACTATCTTCATGGGGCACTGTGGCGCTATGTACATGGGCACTATTTACATGGGCACTGTGTCACTATCTACAAGGGCACTGGCACTAGGGGCAGTTAGGGGGCATTATATTGTATGGGGCAGCTATGGGGGCATTATGCTGTATGGGAGAATTTGTTTGGGCATAATACTGCATGGTGGCATCTGCATGGGCATTATACTGCATGGGAGCATCTGTGTTGGCTTTATACTGTATAGGTACATCTATGGGGCTGTATACTGTATGGTGGCAGCTATGGGGGCATTAAACTGTATGGTGGCAGCTATGGGTGCATTATAATGTATGGTGGCAGCTAGCTATGGGGGTATTATGCTGTGTGGGGGCAGCTATTTGGTATTATACTGTGCGGGAGGCACTACGGGAGCATTATACTGTGTGGGCTGATCCGGGTGCGTATGGGTGGGGATTGGATGGGATTAGAGGCATGGCATAAAATAAGAAAATTCCCGTGACGCGCTGCATCGGTTGTCAGTCTTTGTGATACTTGAAAGTTGGGAGGTATGCGTGTGCAGTCCGTGTTTCATGGATCTGTGATTATTGCAGCAGTACAAATAGCAACGGATGTGTGCTTGATGCGTAAGGGTAAGTTTACACACAGCAGATTTGTCGCAGACATTTCTGCAACTGAAAATCCGTTCCATTCATTTCAATGGAACTTGCAGAAATTCATGCAACTGCGGCAGAAACAACACCATTCAAATGTATGGGACTGATAGTCAGTCACAGAAACTTCTGGAACAAAAACTGCTGTATGTGAACCTACTCCTGCAGAGATGTAGGGCCTTAGTGTGCCCTCGTATGGCGCCTCCATACAGCACAGTATTCTATCTTAGAACAATTTCTTCTAGGGGTAGAAGACCTGTATAGTGCTACATGCCATAGAACATGCCACAATTTTTTTCTCACTTTTTCCAAACGAACAAGTGAGAAAAAGCCTCCATATGAAAACGGAGGGATACAGAGGTCCATTATGGGCCCACAGAGACCTGTGACTTAATGACATTTAATTCAAAGCTGAAGACCATGGAGTCCAGGCCTATTCCTGCTGTTTTTTCCAGATTTTTATAGGAGAGAAACAGCAATTTTTTTTAATTAAAAGAACATCTATGTTTCCTACTTTATTGGTTTCTAGTGTTCCTTTAATAAAAAGTAAATTTAAGAGGAGAACCTCTTGAAGTTTCATGTTAAAGGCGTGAGGCATGGGTACGGTATCTTTCCTCTGTGAGCCTTTATTCACTATGGGGTCTAGAACAACCACATGAGCTACTTACCTGCTCTTACCGCACTATGTACTTTACTGCTTGCCTTGTATCTTTTGATCTCGGCATGGGACCTGTCACATCACAAGCAGCCTGGCGAATCACACAGGTCCACAAGATGAGAACATGCACTTCTCAAAATGTTCTTTTTTACTATGGAAATATTCTGATAATATAACAAACTATGGTTTGTCCTAAACTTGTTCACTTAAAACCAGGTTCACATGGGGGAGCAACAAATCAACATATTAAACTGTGCATTTAACATGGAAGATTTAATGCCCTTTGTTCTTTAACTCCCATCATCTTTACTGCATTTAGAAATTAGAGAATTTCAAAATATAACAAAAACATTTGTGGACATTTTCTTCAGGTCAGTAGAATAACTAAATTGTGTTATTATGTAGGGTAGGTCTCCCCCAAGTGGTTTGATAGTTCAAGCGTCCCATTTTTATTTGTCAATGTAAATAGTGATAATTCCTGTTCAGTGGCTGGCAGACTTCTCTAGTGAAGGAACTTAATGCTGCAAGTGTCCAAAACTGGTGGCATTGATCTGGGAACCTTAGATTAAATGCCAGAATCTTGTTCATGACAGGACGAGTTTTACATCCTACAATTTTACATTTAACTATTGTGTTGGTGTGGTATTATATGGAATAAAACACTTATTGTGTGCAAGGACAATCCATAAGGGCCAATGCACATGGCAAAGTCAAGTGCATGGACCCTGTAGACAAAGGTCTTTTGGGTCTGTATTATGCAGCTATAAGCACTCTGCGTGATGCCATATCTTGCTGTATGGTATGGTGAGATATTCAAGCACTGTATTCTCTCTCAGTAATGATTTTTAGGATTAAACGCCTCCATAATGATCGATGCCTTACAAAATTCATAGTTGCCAACAGTCCCAAATTTGCAGGACTGTCTTGAATTCACAGAGTACAAATTACTGTCCCGGACCGTGTCCCGGCAACTTAAACTGGCGACTGCCGTATTCAATTGTATCTTTGTCCTCAGGACGCAAATATAATTGAACACTATGGCAGAGGAGGGAGCCTGCTCCCTGCTCTGCATTCACTAGGCTACAGTTTACGTTAGGCCTGCAGCCTATAAAACGCTGGGACAGGATCCCTGCGCATACTGGAACAATAGTATCACTGGACCATGTGGGCCTATGCAAGGATCCTGTCTTGGCACCTCATAAGCTGCAGGACTAAGGAGACTGTGCAGCTCCGTTCCTCCCGGGAACAGGGCTAGGTGAGTATAAGTTTTTTTTAAATTTGTTTGAGGGGCACCCGGGCGCAGGGGGGCTGTGTCTAACTATCTACAAAGGGAGGAGTGTGGCACTATCTATAAAGGGGGAATGTGGCACTATGTATAAAGGGGTAATGTGGCACTATGTATAAAGGGGGAGTGTGGCACTATCTATAAAGGGGGATTGTGTGGCACTATCTACAAAGGGGAGAGTGTGTGGCACTATCTATAAAGGGGGAGTATGTGGCACTATCTACAAAGTGGGGAGTGTGGCACTATCTACAAGGTGGTGTGTGGCACTATCTACAGTGTAACATCTATGGCCGAGGGCCATCGTTCAAACTTACCCTCTGACGGCTCCGGCCATGGACATTTGTGTTCTCGGCGACATCTCCCTCCAGGGAGACGCAGGCACTCACTTCCAGGTTCGGGGACTGCACGGCCTTAAAGGGTCAGTACGGGTCCTGCCAGGGGCGGACATACCGCATGTGCAGCCGGTGCAGCTGCACAAGGGCCCCGCGTGGGAAGGGGGCCCGTTCAGTGGCGTAACTACCACAGTAGCAGCCGTAGCAGCTGCTACGGGGCCCGCGGCATGGGGGGGCCCGTGTCGCCCTGACAGGCACATTACATTTTATGTACCAGGCCTGGCGGCACGGGCCCCCTCATGCCTAGTAGCATCACAACACTAGGCATGAGGGGAGGGAGGGGGCGGGGGCCCGGTGATAGCCGCCACACTGCACTACCAATCGGGAGGGAGGGGGCGGGTGCCCGGGCCCGGTGATAGCCGCTACACTGCACTGCCAATCTGGCACAGATGAATAGGACAGGACGGCGATGCTGGTGGTAGGAGGAGCGCTCAGGCAGGGGAGAGGACAGGGGGCGGTGCGACGTAAGACTTCGGGCGGCTGGACAGTACAGTCAGGACTGCCGGAAAACTCATAGGATGAGCGGAGGACAGACACAGGACGAGTGGAGGACGTGCAGACTGCAGAGGACAGGTAGATGAAGTTAAAAAGTTCATGTCAGAAGGGAGAAGTTTTTATGTAGAAAAATCTGCCTCATAATTCCTTCCGGAATTTTGAGGCATATTTTGACCTGCCGGTAGAACACTTCCCGCGTTTTTCATTGCGTTTTTTTGTGGCGTTTTTCGGCCATCGGGCCGTGGGCAGGGAAACGCAGCAAAAAACGCATTTTCTGCCTGCCATTGTTGTCAATGGGAAGTCAGAGACAGAAACGCCCGAAGAAAGGGCATTGCGCTTCTTTTTCCCGCATGCGGTTTTTACTGCTCGCAGGAAAAATTTCATGGATTTCAATGGGAGGCACTTTCTGACGTTTTTCGCGAAAAAAACCTCAGTGTGAACTCCCCCTAACACAGGGGCGTAACTACTGCTATAGCAGCCGTAGCGGCTGCTACGGGGCCGCGGCATGAGGGGGCCCGCGTCACCTGCCGGCACGGGCCCCCACCTTGGCCGGAATCTCCGCTAGCTGCCGCTATGGCTGCTACAGCGCGATGCCACGGAACACTACGGCAGAGCAGGGAGTATCTCCCCGCTCTGCCATTAAACATAAGACATGTATCCCCTATCCACAGGATAGGGGATACGTGTGTGATCGCTGGCATTGATAGGGAGAACGGGGGACCGAAAGTCCCCTGAAGTTCTCCATCACAAACCTCGGACTTCCGGGGTCTGTGTCGGCAGCTCCGTAGAAATGAATGGAGCGCCGGTCACACTTGAGCTGCGCAGACACCGGAAGTCAGAGGTGAGTGATGGAGAACTTCGGGGGACTTTCGGTCCCCCGCTCTCCCTATCAATGCCAGCGATCACACATGTATCCCCTATCCTGTGGATAGGGGATACATGTCTTTTGTCTTTTCACACTGTAGGTCGCATTTTTTTGAGTGATTGGGGGTGTATGGCGTTCCCTACAGGGGGGGGGCTGTATAGCGTTCCCTACAGGGGGGGGCTGTAAGGCGTTCCCTACAGGGGGGGCTGTATAGCGTTCCCTACAGGGGGGGCTGTATAGCGTTCCCTACAGGGGGTCTGTATGGCGTTCCCTAAAGGGGGGTCTGTATGGCGTTCCCTACAGGGGGGGGGCTGTATGACTTTCCCTACAGACCCCCCCTGTAGGGAACGCCATACAGAACCCCTGTAGATAACGCCATACAGACCCCACTGTAGATAACGCCATAAAGTCCCCCCTGTAGATAACACCATACAGCCCCCTGTAGATAACGCCATACAGCCCCCCTGTAGATAACGCCATACAGCCCCCTCTGTAGATAGCGCCATACAGTCCCCCCTGTAGATAGCGCCATACAGTCCCCCCTGTAGATAGCGCCATACAGTCCCCCCTGTAGATAGCGCCATACAGTCCCCCCTGTAGATAGCGCCATACAGTCCCCCCTGTAGATAGCGCCATACAGACCCCCCTGTAGATAGCGCCATACAGACCCCTCTGTAGATAGCGCCATACAGTCCCCCCTGTAGATAACGCCATACAGCCCCCTCTGTTGATAGCGCCATACAGTCCCCCCTGTAGATAACGCCATACAGCCCCCTCTGTAGATATCTTGAGATTCAGTCCTGCTTGATAGGTAACAGTGCAGTAAGCTAAGCATGATAAGATCATCTAAATTATTGCATCTCAGTTGCATGAGTGCTTTGTGTTATATTCAATGATTCAATTTAACCTAAGTCTCTAAATGTGGGCAAAGAAAATAAAAAAACTATACTCACCTCCTCCCTCGCCTCCGTTCACCCGCCGCAGCCCCCATCCTCCTGTCTCGGTCTGTGTTACAAGTGTACAAGGCTGCACTGGTGACGCGCTGCCGATGGCACGTGACCGCTGCTGCCAATAACTCCTCATTGGTGTGCTGCTGAGGACAGTAGTTCCACAGCAAATCGCTGTTGAGGGCATTGATTGGCTGCAGCGGTCATGTGCCATCGACCGCGCGTCACCACAGCAGCTTTGTAAACACAGAAAGGGATAGGGGCTGCGGAGGGGGAACGGAGGCGCCGGAGGAGGTGAGTATAGGTTTTTCATTTTCTTTGCCCACATTTAGGGACTTAGTTTAGATAAGAATTTAACCCGGAAAAAAATGTGTTACTTGTGTTCTAAACTGGTAATAAAATGTACAATATAAATCTTCCTTCATAATTTTTATTAGTAAGGTTTATTTTTATATGCATATATATGTTTAGGTAACTTTGTCGGTATTGGGGGGGGGGGCGGGGGGGCCCTGGCACATTATCTGCACAGGGGCCTTTTGCAGTCTGTGTCCGCCACTGGGTCCTGCTGTCATTATTCAATAATTAGCCCAGAATGCTGCTGGACTATAAAAAGGGCTCTGACTACTTGATCCTTGCCTGAGAGTTGTTGTATACCTAAAGTTTGTCTTGCAAATGGTCTCCCAGTGTTTTCCAGTTCCCAGTGTTACCTGTTCCTGCTGCCTGTATCCTGTATCCTGTGCTATCGTATCTACAGTGAGAGTCAAGTCGTGTCTTCCGCTGCATCTACTGTGCCATCTACAGTGAGAGTCAAGTCGTGTCTCCGCTACTGTCTACATTGCCTCAGGTACCCGTTCTAGACTATAGACATTGTTTTGTACCTAGTTGGCCAGCTGCTATCCCGCTATGCGGTACGGCCCAGTGCGTCCACACCATGCGCCGTGACAGTACGCTCAGGCCATGGACCCCGCTGGTCAATTCAAGGGCATGTCACCCTCCCAAGCCATGCAGGCGGACCTGCAGGATCTGCGAGCATAACAGGATCAACTCCTTGTGGCAGTAGACTCCATGGCACAGCAGTTAGGGACGCTAGCTACTTTCTTCACTGCTCCTATTCAAGCTCCTCCGATCGACCCTCCTGCTACACCTCCTGGCAGCTCTGGTTCGGATCCTCAGTTCTCGCTGCCATTGCCACCTCAGTTCCATGGAGACGCAAGTTTGTGCAGGGGGTTTCTGAACAAATGCCATATCCACTTCACTCTGAACGCCCGAGCATTTCCTTCGGACAGAGCCAGGATCACCTTCATTATATCTCTACTTGCCGGCAAGGCCCTGGCGTGGGCGAATTCAATCTGGGAACGACAAGGACCCGAGACTTCCAGGGGTTCGTGCGGTTGTTCTGTACCGTATTCGAGGAGCCTGGACGAGTCTCGTCGGCAGCCACTGCTATCTTTATCCTTCGCCAGGAGGACACCTCCGTGGGCGAATACACCATCAAGTTCCGGATCCTGGCAGGAGAATTGTCCTGGAACAATGAGGCCTTGGTAGAATCCTTCTGGCATGGCCTATCGCCTGAGATCAAGGACGAACTTGCTGTTCGAGATCTACAAGCTGCCTTGGACGACCTGATTCTACTTGCTACTCGAGTGGACATAAGGCTCAGAGAGAGAGATCTCAAGAGGTTCGACAGGAGAGACGGCTTTCTAGACTGGCGCCCAACTTCCAGCAACCCCTCTTGCCTTCTTCTTCTGCCCCGCCCAAGGTTCCGATGCAGGTGGATCGGCTTAAACTGTCCGTTCAGGAGAAACCGCACAGGCGCACCTCTGGACTGTTTATATTGCGGCCTCGCTGGCCATGTCGTTTGTCTGTGTCCTCAGAAACCAAAAAACTCCAACGCCGAGGATTGGTTGGAGAGACAACCCTGGGCGATACTGCATTTAATAGAGAACTCTCCTCCTAACTGTTCATTCCTGTGACCATCGTCGCTGGCGAGAGACCTCGTCCAGTCTCTGCCTACCTGGACTCTGGCTCTGCAGCCAATTTCAACTGCCAAGACCTTGTGGATCTTCTTCGGTTGCCCACTGTTCTGCTGGAAAGGCCGTTGATCGTCGCCTCGGTAGATGGACTGCCTTTGCCTGACCCAGTTTTGTCTGTGACCAAGTCGTTAAGACTCCAAGTGGGAGTTCTTCACTCTGAACTCATCTCTCTGTTTGTCCTGACCAAGGCCGTCAACCCCATGCTGCTGGGTTTGCCTTGGTTCCGTCTACACACCCGAGCCCTGGATTGGAACTCTGGAGAGGTTCTCCAGTGGGGCCCCAAGCGTCTCAACTGCTGTCTTGTGCATGTCCATGCGCCTCAGTCTCCTCCGCATCAGTCACTGGCAGGGTTGCCTCCTTGTTACTCTCAGTTCGCAGATGTCTTCAACAAGAAGGAAGTAGAGACATTGCCACCACATCGAGCATATGATTGCCCTATCAACTTGGTTCCTGATTTGTCCCCTCCTCGCGGTAGAGTATACCCTCTCTCCTTGCCTGAGACCCGTCTGTGAGACTACATTAAGGAGAATCTGGATAGGGGCTTCATACGAAAATCCTCATCCCCAGCCAGAGCCGGGTTTTTCTTTGTCAAGAAGAAAGATGGATCCCTCCGACCCTGCATTGACTACCGAGGCCTCTATGTCTGTGTTGTGGTGTATCTCGATGATATTTAGATTTTTTCCCCAGATCTTGTGACTCATCAGGGTTATGTCTGCCAGGTGTTGCTTCGATTAAGAAAGAATCCTCTTTATGCCAAGCTGGGGAAGTGCGTATTCGAAGAGAAGTCTCTACCCTTCCTGGGCTATATCATCTCTGATCAGGGTCTCAAAATGGACCCTGAGAAGGTAAAGGCTGTCCTGGAGGGGCCACACCCCCAAGGATTAAGGGCCATACAACGCTTCCTGGGATTCGCCAACTTCTACCGGCTGTTCATTCCCAACTTCTCTTCTTTGACAGCTCCCATCTCCACCCTCACTAAAAAGGGTATGAATGCCAAGGTATGGACTCCAGAGGCTGAAGTCGCATTTAAAACTTTAAAAAGGGCCTTTATGTCAGCCTCTATTCTTCATCACCCTGATGTATCCATACAGTTTTCATTAGAGGTGGACGCTTCCTCTGTTGGTGCCGGTGCACTTTTGTTCCAGTGAGGTTCGAAAGGCAAGACTGTGGTATGTGGCTACTATTCTAAGCTGTTTTCTCCCGCAGAGCGCAACTACTCTATTGGGGATGGGGAGTTACTGGCCATCAAGCTGGCCCTGCAGGAGTGGAGACACCTACTAGAAGGCACAGCTCATCCTATCCTGGTCTTCACGGACCACAAGAACCTGACCTATCTGCAGACGGCTCAACGGCTGAATCCTCGTCAAGCCAGGTGGTCATTGTTCTTTGCTCGGGTCCGGTTCGAACTCCACTACAGACCTGCCGACAATAATGTGAGGGCCGATGCCTTGTCTAGCTCATTTGAAACAGAGGACACTGTGGAGTCTCCACAGAATATTAACGACCCTTCCTGCATCTATTCTGTTAACCCTCTGAAAGTTAGAGACATTCCTCCGGGAAGGAATTTTATACGTCTGGCAGACAGAGGAAGAAACCTTTGTTGGGGTCACAGTTCCAAGCTGGCAGGTCACGCGGGTGCCCGTAAGACCCGAGACCTAATTGCCCGTCAGTTCTGGTGACCCACGCTGCCCTAAGACATCATGGACTTTGTCTCCTCCTGTACGGTGTGCGCAGCAAACAAAGTTGCCCACTTCAGACCAGCTGGTCTGCTCCAACCACTGTCTGTGCCAGATGCCCTCTGGCAGCATGTTGCTATGGACTTTGTCACAGATCTGCCTCTCTTTGCGGGATGCAGTGTGATCTGGGTGGTGGATCGATTTTCTAAAATGGCTCATTTTGTTCCCCTGACTGGTCTGCCTTCTGCTGCTCGACTGGCCGACCTCTTCGTTCAACACATCTTCCGTCTGCATGGCTTGCCTTTGCATATTGTCTCGGATCGAGGGGTCCAGTTCACCTCACAGTTCTGGAGAGCACTCTGCGGCCTCCTCGGTGTAAAGTTTTACTTCTCCTCGGCTTATCATCCTCAGTCCAATGGAAAAGTCGAAAGGGTTAACCAAATTATGGAGAACTATCTGCGGCACTTTGTCTCCAGACGACATGATGACAGGGTACAGCTGCTCCCGTGTTCTCCTATAATAACCATACTAGTGAGTCCACCACCTCCAGTCCGTTCTTCAACGTATATGGCCAACATCCTCGTATACCTCTTCCTGTCTCTACAATGTCCCAGGTGCCTGCAGCTGACTCTACCTTCAGGGACTTTCTGCAGATATGGCAACAGACACGATCTTCTGTTCTGCTGGCGGTGGACCGCATGAAGAGAAAGGCAGACACTAGAAGACGAGAACCTCCCCAGTTTCTTCCAGGTACGAAGGTCTGGCTTTCTTGCAGGAATATCCGGCTGAGGGTGCTGTCTTGCAAGTTTTCTCCCAGGTTCCTCGGACCCTTCGAGATTCTGCTACAGATCAATCCTGTGTCATACAAGCTTCAGCTGACTCCTACCCTCAAGGTCCCTAACTCCTTCCATGTCTCCTTACTGAAGCCTGTGGTCCTGAACCGCTACTCCAGGACTCCTAGTTCCGCAGTGGCTTCTGGCGGTTCGTCTGGGACTTTCTAAGTGAGGGAGATCCTGGCCACCAAGAAAGTGGGAGGAAGGATGTTTTATTTGGTGGATTGGAGGGGATTTGGTCCAGAGGAGAGGTCTTGGGAGCCAGAGGAGAACATCGATGCCCCTGTCCTCTTGAAGAGATTTCTCTCCCGCTCTGGTCCCAAGAAGATGGGGCGTAAGAGGGGGGATACTGTAACGTCTATGACCGAGGGCCGTCGTTCAGACTTAATCCTCTGACGGCTCCGGCCATGGACATCTTTGTTCTCAGCGACATCTTCCTCCAGGGAGACGCCGGCACTCACTTCCGGGGTCTGGGACTGTTTCCCACAGGGCGCACACACCCGTGTGTGCACAGCCTTAAAGGGCCAGTACGCATCCAGCTGTCATTATTCAATAATTAGCCCAGAATGCTGCTGGACTATAAAAAGGGCTCTGACCACTTGATCCTTGCCTGAGCGTTGTTGTATACCTAAAGTTTGTCTTGCAAATGGTCTCCCAGTGTTTTCCAGTTCCCAGTATTACCCGTCCCTGCTGCCTGTACCCTGTATCCCGTGCTATCGTATCTACAGTGAGAGTCAAGTCGTGTCTTCCGCTGCATCTACTGTGCGATCTACAGTGAGAGTCAAGTCGTGTCTTCCGCTGCATATACTGAGCCATCTACAGTGAAAGTCAAGTTGTGTCTCCGCTACTGTCTACATTGCCTCAGGTACCCGTTCTGGACTATTGACATTGTTTTGTACCTAGTAGGCCAGTTGCTATCCTGCTATGCGGTACGGCCCAGTGGGTCCACACCCTGCACCGTGACAGAGGGCACTGTAGCACTACAGAGGACATTGCGGCACTATCTACAGAGGGCAATGTGGCACTCTAAAAAGGGGGCTTTGCGGCACTATTTACAGGGGGCTGTGTGGCATTATCTACAGAGGGCACTGTGGCACTATTTAAAACGGGAGTGTCGGGTACTATCTACAGGGGGGCTGTGTGGCCCTATCTACAGGGGGCTGTGTGGCATTATCTACAGGGGGGTTGTGTGGCACTATCTACATGGGGGCTGTGTGGCACTATTTAGAGGGGGCTGTGTGGCACTGTCTACGGGGGGAGGGGTGACACTATCTACTGGGACACTGTGGAATTATCTACAGGAAGCAGTGTGTGGTAATAACTACATGAAGCAGTGTGTGGACCCTGCACCAATCAGCTGTTCTGGCTGCCTCCAGGCACCGGAAGTTATACAGTGGTCTGTGCCAGAAGCTGACGGCTCAGTACACTGTATAGCGGCCATGCTGAAGTAGTGCAACTCTGCTTCTATTCACTTGAATAGGAGCAGAGCAGCAGTATTACAGCACATTCGTTATACAGTGGTCAGGGCCATTTGTTTCCAGCACCGACCTTTAAACAACTTCTGGTGCCGGAAGCAGCCGTATCAGCTGATTGGTGCAAGGTCTGAGTGTCGGACCCCCACTGATCATATACTGATGACCTATCCTGAGTATAGGTTATCAGTATGAAAAACCACCCCATGCCCCTACAACCCCTTTAAAGATCCAATGCAGGTTTTGGCTTAAAAACAAAACAAAAAAAACAGCAAGAGCCTCCAAAAGTAGTACATGGCCTACTGAATACTCCTTTTTGTTGCTACATGTTTTTATTTGCACATTTCAGTACCTCAGGCGCTGTTCACATCTCATTTTTTCTCTACGTTCAGTGCATATGTGAGGAAATGCTCCTGACTTATACGTTAAATTTATCCATAGTGTATGACATTCAGATAACTATGTCAGTGACATATGTACAGTGTATACATCAAGAGCATTTTGGAGTGTATATGCAAAATGTAGGGAAGAAACAAGATGTGAACAGAGCCTCACTGATATAAAATGTTGGAAAACGTTGAGTTCAGGAAGTAATGTCTGAAAAATGAAACATAATGTTTAGTAGGGCTAATTTTATTAACGCTTTTGTCTTTATATTAAAGGGTAGCTTCATTCAAAACAAATATTTTTGCTATTTACAAAAGCTGCTGTTTTCATTTCTAGAAAATTGAACATGCGTACACACAAACTGATGAATTCCTAAAGAAAGATTACCACTGATTTCCTAAAAACAGCCCAACAGACATTTTTTTTAAATTACCCATTGCTTGTATAGTGCCAACATATTCCGCAACGCTGTACAGAGATTGTCAGCATTCACGCCAGTCCCCACCCTCAATGGGGTGCACAATATAATTTCCCTATCTCAGGCACTCACTAGGGCCATTTTTATAGGAAGCCAACTAACCTATCAATATGTATTGGGATGTGGGGAGAAACCAGTCAAAACCCACCC
This sequence comes from Rhinoderma darwinii, assembly GCF_050947455.1. Lineage (NCBI taxonomy): Eukaryota > Metazoa > Chordata > Amphibia > Anura > Rhinodermatidae > Rhinoderma > Rhinoderma darwinii. Next base: position 377,264,931 of record NC_134688.1, on the reverse strand, counting down.
AAATATGGGGATAACATACAGCACCTTACAGATGTTGTCTTTGGTCAGATTTGAAACCTGCCTTGGTTTCAAATTTATATCACTTTATAGTGCTATTATTAGCCCTGTTGCCTTACAGGGCGAATAATAGCACTATGAAGTGATATAAATGAGCAAGATCCTGACATTTATAAGACCAAATATTTCTGAATTACTTGGCTTTTAAGGGCCATACAAAGGAGATTCAAGAGAACAGAAGATGAGGATCAAGAGTAAAATTTGCTTAATTATGATCAACCAATTTTGCCTTCTTTTGTTAAATTATTATTATTTTTTTTGGAACTGGCCTTTTTGACATTCTGAATATATGTGCGTGTTAACCACCGGACGGAATATATAAAATAGAAATATTTATACTGGCATCTTTAGCCAGTGTTAGTCACAAGTTACTCATCTATTTTTGGCTGTTTTAGATTTGTGAATCCAAAGAGTGGTTAAAGGATCTTGAAAGGCTCAATTTTCACATGATAATAAAAGGCAATAGCAAGTAAACAAAATAGTTTTCAGGTCAATCTCCAAAAATATATATACTTTTTAGATTTGTCACTAGTTTAACACATACACTACTGGGTGAATGTTGCTGCCGCACAATAAGGTTTTCTTTCCATTCTAGGAATCATAGTTTCTATTTCTTAGGAAACAAAACTAAGTGGTGATTCATTACACACACATAGGGGCAGATTTATCAATTATGGAACGATGTATAAACTGTCATTTGTTTAACCAACATCTGAGACATATTCTTTAAAATGTCTTATGGCTGAGAAAAAAATCTCAGTTCTACAGACTTTTAAAAAACAGGGACAGACTCTGCATCAGGACTGACTAGACAAATGCATGTGTGCTACTCTTCAAAATTCAATCCTAAGGCTGGGTTCACACAACCTATTTTCAGGCGTAAACGAGGCGTATTATGCCTCGTTTGACGTCTGAAAATAGGGCTACAATACGTCGGCAAACATCTGCCCATTCATTTGAATGGGTTTGCCGACGTACTGTGTAGACGACCTGTAATTTATGCGTCGTCGTTTGACAGCTGTCAAAGGACGACGCGTAAATTGACTGCCTCGGCAAAAAAGTGCAGGACACTTCTTTGCAACGTAATTTGAACCTTTCTTCATTGAAGTCAATGAAGAGCAGCTCAAGATTTACGAGCGTCAAAGACGCCTCGCATAATACGAGGAGGAGCTTTTACGTTTGAAACGAGGCAGCTGTTTTCTCCTGAAAACAGTCTGTCTTTTCAGACGTAAAAGCCTCTCATCGTGTGCACATACCCTTAGATATTCATGTCCCTACTCCCTGCAGCATGTGTTGTATGCAGCTTTAATGCTGCATGTCCTTTGTGACTGTTTTCAGGACACTTACACATTCATAACTTGCCCCATAAGCTCCAAAGATTTAGTGTAAGGCTATTCTGGGGTAGTAAACCTTGTATATATAATTGTTAAATAGTAATAAAATAGTAATAAATATGTAGCCTGTGTTGCTTATACCTTTATATTTTAGAAATATCTATATTTATATATAGATATATCTAGATAAATACATCCATTACTCCCATCATCGATTCTATTAACACCTTACACTGTACACCTCACCTCAAACTGTCCTTGAAGGAAAGGTATTGCAACTTTAGTAGTATCTCTCATTTTCAACTGTCACAAGTCTTTGTGTACATGTGTGGCTAAAGGCATGTGGGGTCACTTCCAGGTATAACTACAGCTTCTGTACTAGTAATGTCACTAGTGGCGTAACTACCACTGTAGCAGCCGTAGCGCCTGCTACAGGGCCCGCGGCATGAGGGGGCCCGTGCCGCCCGCCGACACGGCCCCCCGATGCCCGGTGGTGCCGCTAGCAGTCGTTACGGCTGCTACAGTGGTAGCGACACCACTACGGGGCCCGCGCCACCCGGCCCCTAACATTTAAGGGCCGGGCGGCAAGGGCCCCCTCATGCACGGTGGCATTGGTAGCCCTGGTGCTAGCGACGGCCACATTCACTTCTATCTGAGTACTTAGGACGCAGATACAAATGAATACTATAGCTACTATAGGATACGTTAGGCCTGCAACGTATAAGGCGCTGGGAAGACTCCCTGCGCAGGCCAGCTCCCTCCGTCGCGGGAACGGGGCAAGGTAAATACAGTGGCACTAAATACAAGGGGGGAGCAGGGTGGGACTATATACAATGGGGGGAGCAGCGTCGCACTATATATGTGGGTGGGAGCAGGGTGGCACTATATACAATGGGGGAGCAGGGGGGCACTATATACAAGGGGGGAGCAGGGTGGCACTATGTACAAGGGGGGCAGGGTGGCACTATATACAAGTTGGGAGCAGGGTGACACTATATACAAGGGGACTGTGTGGCACTATATTCAAGGGGGGAGCAGGGTGGCACTATATACAAGGAAGGAAGCAGGGTGGCACTATATACAAGAGGTGAGCAGGGGGGCACTATATACAAGGGGGAGCAGCGTAGCACTATATACAAGGGGGGAGCAGGGTGGCACTATATACAAGGGAGGAAGCAGGGTGGCACTATATACAAGAGGGGGCAGGATGGCACTGTATACAATGGGGGAGCCGGGTAACACTATATACAAGGGGGGAAGCAGGGTGACACTATATACAAGGGGGAGCAGGGTGGCACTATATACAAGGGGGGAGCATGGTGGCACTATTTACATTGCGGGCTGTGTGGCACTATATACAAGGGGGAGCAGGGTGGCACTATATACAAGGGAGGGAGAAAGGTGGCACTATATACAAGGGGATCAGGGTGGCACTATATACAAGGGGGATCAGGGTGGCACTATATACAAGGGGGCTGTGTGGCACTATATACAAGGTGGGGAGCAGGGTGGTACTATATACAAGGGGGAGCAGGGTGGCACTATATACAAGGGCGGGAGCAGGGTAGCACTATATATAAGGGGGAGCAGGGTGGCACTATATACAAGGGGGAAGCTGTGTGACACTATCTACAGGAGGCTGTGTCTGGCGCTATCTACAGGGGGCTGTGTGGCACTATCTACAAGGGAGGGCTGTGTGGCACTATCTACCAGGGAGTGGGGCTTTATGGCACTATCTACAAGGGAGGCTGTGTGGCACTATACACAAGGGGAGGCTGTATGGCACTATATACAAGGGGGCTGTGTGGCACCACATACAAGAGGGGGCTGTGTGGCACTATATACAAGAGGGGGCTGTATGGCACTATACAGGGGGGTTGTGTGGCACTATACACAAGGGGGAGCTGTATGGCACTATCTACTAGGGGGGCTGTGTGTGTCAGAATCTACAGGGGTCTGTGTGTGGCACTATCTACATGGGGCTGTGTGGCACTATCTACTAAGGGGGGGCTGTGTGGCACTATATACAAGGGAGGGGGGCTGTGTGGCACTTTATACAAGGGAGGGGGCTTTGAGGCACTATATACAGAAGGGGCTTTATGGCGATATCTACAGGGGGGCTGTATGCCACTATCTACAAGGGGAGGTGGGGGGCACTATCTACAAGTAAGGAGTGACACTGTCTACAGGGGGCTGTATGCCACAATCTATAGTGGGGCAGTATCTACAGGGGGCACTATATTTAAGGGGGGCTGCGTGTGGCACCTAGGGGGGCCCAGTCAAAAGTTTTCTATCGGGCCAAGTCTTTCCTAGTTAAGCCCCTGAATGTCACCATAAGGTTCCCAGTGATTTTTTGCTTACCGTATTATACGTAGATTAAAAAATCATGAGTAGAAGGATTTTCTTTGGTACTCCAACTATCCATGCATATTAGTAATATTGTGATTCTTTACATGTTTCACCTTTGCAGGAATTTGCATTGGTTTTAATTGCCTTATCTTTCTATGTAAATAATCTGTTTTCGGTGCAGGACCCCATTGTTTAGCAATATCCTTTTAATGGAAAGACAAATATCTAGAGGTTTGGTGTTAGCATAAATCTGAATGCCCAGACTGAACTGCCAAAACTCCTGATAATCATCTGCACTTAACCAGCAACCATCTTTTTTCTTGACTCATATGTACACTTTTACACTGGACAATTATCGGGCAAATGAGCAATGTGTAAACAGGGCAATGATCAGCCGATAAACGAGCAAACGCTAGTTCATCGTCTGATTGCATCATTTTAAATGCATAAACTTTTATCATTGTTGGCAGCACATCTCCCTGTGTAAAAAGGGAGATGTGCTGCCGACACGATAGAACTGTATGGGGACCAGCGATCGGAGTATCGAGCGCTCGTCCCCATACTAGCTCCTTATGAAAGGAGCAAACTAGCTATCTCGTTGACCGGCGCTAGTTTACATGGGCTTACTGTTCTTATAGCCTTTTAGATTATATTTATTTATATATTTAATATTAACCCCTTCCCACTGTGGCCACTTTTGACCTTCCTGACATAGCCTTATTTTTCAGATCTGACATGTATCACTTTATGTGGTAATAACATGGAAATGCTTTTACCTATCCAGGCGATTCTAAAATTGGTTTCTCGTGACATATTGGACTTTATGTTAGTGAAAAAAATTTAGTTGATAAATTCAATATTTATTTGGGAAAAACACCAAAACTAAGAGAAAATTTGCAAAAAATTGCATTTTTTCTAAATTTAAATGTATCTGTTTGTAAAACCGATAGTAATTTCCACACAAAATAGTCACTGGTTAAAGGAACAGTGTCATGGCAAATAATTTTTTTATATGTTAAAGATGTTAGTGCTTTAATAAAAACGTTTTTATTCATTTGTGTGTTTGTGTTTTACTTTTTCTTATTTTTACACTTTTTCTTCCCTATGGGGGCTGCCATTTTTTGTTCCATTTCTGTGTGTGTCGATTAACGACACACACAGACATGGAATACGGCAGCCACAGTCCCATAGGGACTGCGAACGGCTCCCGTCCCATTGACTGCCGTGTACGGCGTCTGTGTGGGAACTGCGCATGCGCCGCTCCCACACAGTCCTATTCGAAATTGGCGCCGTCTGGCGCCATTTTCCTGTGGACCGGAAGTCGCGGCCGGACAGTAATATTACTACTTCCGGTCGCGGCTTCCGGACTTGTGCACATGGAACAGCGGCAGCAAATGGAGCGGACGGGCCGGAGGGAGCCGCGGCGGCAGGAGCAGGTAAGAGATTTCAATGTATGTTAGTGTTTGTGTGTGTTTACTACTGTATGTAAACCTACTACACTGTGGGTTACCTCAAAAAATGGCGACACACAGTGTAGGAGGTTAAACCTTTCAAACCCCTCGTTTATCCCGGCACTAGCCAGGATAAAGGAGGGGGGGATGCTGAGAGCTCACTAGAGTGAGGGCTTTTAACCCAATGTTGCAATGCTGCAATTTTGGGAACAGCCCCATCTAGTGACCAAAAATGGGTAGTATTATAAATTAGAAATAATTTATAATATTTCCTGGCTCGTGCCAAAAAAAAATAAAAAATTTGAAAAATGTTTAATCACCCACACACTAAATGTTTAATTTTTAAAAAAAAAACATGTTTTTCTGGCAACACATTCCCTTTAACATTTCCCACATGTCTACTTTATGTTTGCATCGTTTTTTGAACGTCCTTTTTTTTTTCTAGGACATTACAGCAATTTCTCACATTTTCAAGAAAATTTTAAAGGCTATTTTTTCATGGACCAGTTCAGTTCTGAAGTGGTTTTGAGAGCCCTATATATTAGAAATCCCCCATAAGTCACCCCATTTTAAAAACTGCACCCCTCAAAGTATTCAAAACAGCATTTAGAATGCTTCCTAACCCTTTAGGCGTTTCACAAGAATTAAAGCAAAGTAGAGGTGAAATGTACAAATGTAATTTTTTTTTGCAGAAATTAATTTTTTTTGTAACACAGAAGGTTTTACAAGAGAAACAGAACTCAATATTTATTGCCCAGATTCTTCAGTTTTAGAAATATCCCACATGTGACCCTACTGTGCTAATGGACTGAAGCACAGGACTCAGAAGCAGAGGAGCACCTAGTGGATTATATATTAGTCACCATGTCAGGTTTGAAGGGCTCTTGATGCCAAAACAAAGGAAACACCCCACAAAAGACCCCATTTTGGAAACTACACCCCACAAGGAATTCATCTAGGGGTGTAGTGAGCATTTTGAACCTACTGGTGTTTCATAGATTTTAGTAGAATTTTTCCAATAAAATGTAGTTTTAGCTAAAACAAAATGTATTTCCACAAGGAATAAAGAGGAGAAAGCCAACATTAGTAAAGCAACTTCTCCAGAGTATATAAATACCCCATATGTGGTCAGAAACTACTGTTTGGGCACCCAGCAAGGCTTAGAAGGGAAGGAGCGCCATTTGGCTTTTGGAGCGCAAATTTTCCTGGATTGGTTTTCTCGGAAACCGTGTCGCATTTTCAAAACACTTGAGGTACGAGTATAGTGGAAACTCACCAAAAGTGACTCCATTTAGGAAACTACACCCCTTAATCTAGGGGTGTAGTGAGCATTTTGACGCCACAGGTGTTTCATAGATTTTATTAGAATTGCACAGTGAAAATAAAAATAATTTTTTTTCCAATAAGAAGAAGCTTTAGCTCTAAATTTTTCATTTTCTCAACAAATAAAAGGAGAAAAAGCACCCCCAATAATTGTAAATCAATTTCTCTAGAGTACGGCAATACCCCATACATTGTCATAAACTACTGTTTGGGCCATTTGGCTTTTGAAGCACAGATTTTGCTGGATTGGTTTCTCGTCGCTATGTCGTATTTGCAAAGCCCTTGTGGGACCAAAACAGGTGTTTTCCAGAAATTAGTGTGCACTCGATGTTGCAGAGTGAAAATTAGAATTTTTCCATAGATATGCCAATATGTGGTGCCGGACTTGTGCCACCATGAAAAGACAGCTCTCTAATTATTATGCTGTGTTTCCCGGTTTTAGAAACACCCTACATGTGACCCTAATCTGGACGATCGACAGGGCTCAGGAGTTAAAGAGCACCATGCGAAATTGAGGCCTAATTTGGCGACTTACAAAGTATTGGTTCACAATTGCATAGGCTTTGATGTGAAATAATAAAATAAACCACTGAGAAGTGACCCCACTTTGGAAACTACACCCCTCAAGGCATTTATTAAGGAGTGTAGTGAGCATTTTCACTCAGGTCTTTTCCATAAAGGATTGCGCTGCGGATGGTGCAAAGTAAAAATAGCAATTTTTCCCTAGATATGCCAATTCAGTGGCAAATATGTCGTGCCCAGCTTGTGCCACTGGAGACACACACCCCAAAAATTGTTAAAGGGGTTCTCCCTGGTTAGGCGATGCCATTTATGTGGAAGTAAACTGCTGTTTGGGCACGCTGTAGGGATGGAGCGCCTTTTGGCTTTTGGAGTGTGGATTTTGCTTGGTAGTAGTTTTGTTTGGAGTTTTACTGGTATTTTAGTTTATAATGTGGTGGCATATGTAAGCTGGGCAGAGTACATAAGGGGCATAGTCAGGTGGTATAATAATGGGGTAAAATAATCCATAGATGTGTTACGCTGTGAAGCAATCCTTTATGCACAGGTCAGTGTCGCTCTTATAAATGGTGTCGTGTTTTATCCCCCTTTTGGTCCACACTCTGCACCTTTGCAGTTTGGGCAATTTTGCTGGGAAAGTGTTGTCCTGGTATAATACGGGCACCCTCGCTTCCAGCAGATATGTTTAAGCCCTACGCTTCCTGTTTCCCTAATTTTAGTGCCTTGATAAATCGCCTCTTGAAACAGAAGAAATGTTCCCCTCCGGCCTGCACAACTGCATATTTTTCTTTCCTGCCTTATTGGAGCCTTAACTTACTTTATTTTTTCATAGATGTAGTGCTATGAGGGCTGTTTTTATTGCGGGACAAGATGTAGTTATTATTGGTACCATTTTGGGGTACATTCGACTATTTGATCACTTATCCTTTTTTGCGTGGCAAGGTGACAAAAACAGCAATTCTGGCATCATTTTTTATGCTTTTTTGGATAGCGTTCACCACGTGTCATAAATTACATGCTAACTTTATTCTGCGGGTCAGTCCGATTCCGTCGATACCTAATTTATAGCACTTTTTTATGTTTTACAACTTTTTGCACAATAAAATTACTTTTGTAAAAATAACATATTTTTTCTGTCGCTATGTTGTAAGAGCTATAACTTTGAAATTTTGTCATCAACGGAGCTGTATGAGGGTTTGGTTTTTGCCAGACGAGCTACAGTTTTTATAGGTACCATTTTTGGATATATGCGACTTTTTGATCACTTTTTATTTACATTTTTGGAAGACAAAGTGACCAAAAAAAAGAAATTCTGTCAATGTTTTTTAGTTGTTTTTTTTTAACGCCGTTCACTGCGCAGGATAAATAACATAATATTTTTATAGATCAGGTCGTTACGGACGCGGCGATACCAAATATGTATGGTTTATTTATTTTTTTTCAATAATAAATGACTTGATAAGGGAAAAAGGGAGATTGTGTTTTATTTTATTACTTGAAACTTTATTTAATTTTTTACAACTTTTATTTTTACTTTTTTTACACTTGTTTTTACACTTTTTTTAGTCCCACTAGGGGACTTGAAGGTCCAACAGTTTGATTGCTGTTCTAATACATCGCCTATGTAGTGCAATGTATTAGAGCTGTCAGTTATTCACTGACAGCAAGCCGATCAGGCTCCACCTCTGGGCGGGGCCTAATCGGCTTTCATAATGACAGACCATGAGGCCATTGTTAGACCTCCTGTTGCCATAGTAGCAGTCGGCAGCCCTGTCATCGCATGGCAGAGCTGCCGATTTGCTACAATCCACTAAGATGCATTGATCGCTTTTGATCGCTGCATCTAAGGGGTTAATGGCAGGGATCGGATCTAGCTCCGGTTCCTGCCATTACAGAAGGGTGTCCGCTGTAACATACAGCAGACACCCACTGTTGACGAAGGCGGCTCAGAAGCTGAGCTGGCGCCATCTTGCCGTTGGTATTGGAAGCCTTTTAGGCCCCGCCTCTGAGCGGGGCATAGGAGGCTTCCTTTGCTGGCAGACCGGGAGGCCTAATACTATTATTAGTATTAGGCCTCCAGTTGCCATTGCAGTCACCGACAACCAAGTGACTGTTGCTGGGGTGCCGGTGGATAAAAATCCCTCAGATGCTGCGATCTCTATTGAATGAAGCATCTGAGGGGTTGATCGGAGGCGAGCTATGGTCCTAGCCATTACATCAGGGTGTCAGCTGTAACAAACAGCTGGCACCTGGCGGTGATGGTGCGGGCTCAGCTCAGATGGTGCGGGAACTCCTGCCCGACATCGCCGTATATATATACGGCGAATGTTGGGAAGGGGTTAATATAGCAATAATTTAATTTTTTGTCCTATGAGACTAAAGGGGTTGTTAATTACAATGGGTTCAGCTTCAGAAACCTCAGATGATCAGCTCTCATTGCCGGGGGAAGCTCCAGCCAGCCAATATTTTGCCTGCAGAGGAAATCTAGTATTACATGCCGGCCATTAAAATGAATCGCTGTCTATATAATTCATGGATGGGCAAAGCCTGCTATATCGAGAGCAGCTATTGGCAACAGCTTTGCTCTGGCTGATAGAGGGGCGTCCCAAGCCTTATCTATGAAGTCCATATACCCTCATAAGGCATATACACAGGGGTTGTTGTTATAAGATCGCCTATTTAATTGATATCAGTTATTGATTATATTATTGTTTGTACTGTAATAATATATAAAACTAAAGATGTTGTAGTGACACATTTTAAAGGCTTGCATTGCAGATACCTTTAAGTAAGATGTACATTGACTTTTATTGTAAAGTGAAATGAAAAAGAAAGTGGCATGTCCTGAAAACACATTGCACATTATTAAACTTGTTATGTTAGGTATTGTATAACAGAAGACTCTATTATCTTACCTATAATACAAAGGTGACTGATACCTTGTAGCTCCACAGGTTGATTGCAGGTAGGGCACCCGTAAGGTATGTTCACACGGGCTATTTTCAACCGTTTTTCGGGCCGTAAAATCGGAAGCACAACGCCTACAAACATCTGCCCATTGATTTCAATGGGAAATACGGCGTTCTGTTCCGACGGGGAGTTATTTTACGCCTCATTTTCAAATAACGGCGCGTAAAAATACGTCCTGTAAAAAGAAGTGCATAGAGCCGTTTTTTATTGACTCAATAGAAAAACCCCAAAAACATACCCATAGGGAATTTAGATTGTGAGCCCCAATGGGGACAGTAAAAAAGTGGACCTCTGTACAGCGCTGCGTAATATGTTGGCGCTATATAAGTAACTGAAATAAATAAATAATAAATAAATAAAAACAGCTCCAGAAACGGCCGTAATAAAATCTGCAAAAAACTGCTAGTTGCTTAAAAAGCGGCTGAAAATCAGGAGCTGTTTTCCCTTGAAAACAGCTCCGTATTTTCAGCTGTATTTTGTTAAGCGTGTAAACATACCCAACATGCAAATGTATCTATTCCAGGTTAGGCCCCATGCACACGACCGTAATTGTCAGCCGTACTTACGAATTCCGTAATTATGGATGAAATTGCGGAGCCATTTATTTCTATTGTTCTATTGGCCACAAACACCTTTCCGTATATTTACGGATGTGTGTCCGGGCCGTAGGAATGATCCGCAAATTACAGAACATGTCCTATTCTTGTTCGCAATTGTGGCACGGACTCGCCCATAGAAGTCTAGAAGCGGATCCGTATTTGCGGACAGTAACAGCCCGTAACTTTCTTGTTCGGGAGGCCTTAACTCCTATAAAAGTAGCCGAAGTTTCTGTGTGCTTCATGTGTGGAAATAACATTTAAAATTAGTGTAAGTAGATCTTTATACAAATAATATATTTTCAGTGCAAATCAGCATGATATGTAAGTAAGGCCTCATTTACACGAGCGTAATATACGCGCGTGCGACGCGCGTGCTTTTCACGCATGTCGTATGCACCTATATTACTCTATGGGGGCATGCAGACAGTCTGTGAGTTTTGCTCAGCGTGAGTGCGCTGAAAAAAACTCACGACATGTTCTAAAAATCTGCGTTTTTTGCGCATCGCGCACCCATTGAAGTCAATGGGTGCGTGAAAACCACGAAGGTCGCACGGAAGCACTTCCGTGCGAACTGCATGATTCGCGCAAGAGCTGTCAAACTGAATGTAAACAGAAAAGCACCACGTGCTTTTCTGTTTACAAACATCCGAACGGAGTGTCTTAGACATGAGCAAACCGAACTTTACCGGGTTCGGCCGAACTCGTTTTGACCGAACCCGGCAGGAGACAGTCACTGTGCAGGGTGCTGAAAGAGTTAAACTGGTTCAGCACCCTGGACAGTGACTTCCGATCCCAATATACGTGAACGTGTAAAAAAAAAAAAGTTCTGACTTACCGATAACTCCCGGCTTCTTCCTCCAGTCTGACCTCCCAGGATGACAATTCAGTCCAAGTGACAGCTGCAGCCAATCACAAGCCAAGCACAGGCTGCAGCGGTCACATGGACTGCCGCGTCATCCAGGGAGGTGGGGCCAGATGTCAAGAGAGGCGCGTCACCAAGGACGCGTCACCAAGGACGCGTCACCAAGGCAACGGCCGGGAAGTTCTCGGTAAGTACGAACCTCTTTTTTTTTAAACAGGTTACTCGATATGGTGATCGGAATGCACTGTCGAGGGTGCTGAAAGAGTTACTGCCGATCAGTTAACTCTTTCAGCACCATGGACAGTGACTGACGTCGACTAGCCTCATCTCTATGATGGCGGCTGCGCGAAAATCACGCAGCCGCGCATCATACACGGATGACACACGGAGCTGTCAAGTGCCTTTTGCGCACGCAAAACGATGCGTTGTTTGCGCGCTCAAAACGCACACGCTCGTGTAAATGAGGCCTAAAAGTGATCATTTATCTATACCAAGTAAAAGATCAAATCATGATATATTTCCTATAATACAACTAAAGCTCTGTTCACCTGTTTGTGGTGCATGTTCAGCATACACAGCGGAAAAATCTCACGAAGGATGTAAACATATGCCGTAAAGTTGCCTATGTCTATGTTTTTTTTCCTTTGTTTTGTACTCAAGTACGATTTTCCAAATAGTGAAAAGAAAAGGTATCTTAAATACATCTTAAATGTATGCCAAAAGGACAAACTTTGGCATACGTCAGGACCATTAACGGCTATGAGCTCCTTCGTACATGTAGGAGGGATTTCTTGGCATATACGGTCAATGTACACCAAAAACGTAGTGCGAACATAGCTTTAATACAAATAAACCAATTAACACTAATACTAAATACTGACAGTCTATGAAAAAATAAATGATCAAAAACTGGTTAAATATTCTGCCAATCAGATTTGCACTGCCTGTTTTGGAATATGAGGGGTAAAACTTGTTATCAAAATGAAAAAGTTAATAAATCCCGGGAAATAATTTTCTCTGCTTTACTAAAGACCTTTATTATCCAAGGCTTTTTAGATAGAATCACTCAATCATATTCAATAACATTCAACAATCCTTACATACCCTTTCACGTTTGATAAACAGCGTTTTTTTTGTGTTATAATCAAAAAATAATCTAAACAAGGAGGAAAAAACATTGTTCCAAGTGGTTTGGTAATAATAAAAAGCTTCACGCCAATAAGACAGGATGAAGAACCTTGGAATGACTCTGCTTGTACACTTTATTAAACATCGCTCCATTGCTTGCAGATTTGCTGCCTTGCCTCCATTGTAGTAAGCCTTGCTTTGCTATAGCTGTTCTCTGACACCGATCTGGGTTTCAAGCTGAAACATAGGTCAGCTTTGCTCACTAATGTCGTTCCAGAAAGTAGTGAAAACAGACAATCATTCATAAAGTGAAATTCTCACATCTGTCAAGTCACATTACAAACGTGTTTCAAAATGTGCGGTTAATGGTTTTCTCAATCTATTAAAGGGTTATTCCTATCTAAGACATTAATCATATATCCATAGGATATGAGATGTCTGGTAGATGTGGGTTCCAGTTCTGAGACCAGCACCTACAGTGAAGGAAATAAGTATTTGATCCCTTGCTGATTTTGTAAGTTTGCCCACTGTCAAAGACATGAACAGTCTAGAATTTTTAGGCTAGGTTAATTTTACCAGTGAGAGATAGATTATCTAAAAAAAACAACAGAAAATCATATAGTCAAAATTATATATATTTATTTGCATTGTGCACAGAGAAATAAGTATTTGATCCCTTTGGCAAACAAGACTTAATACTTGGTGGCAAAACCCTTGTTGGCAAGCACAGCAGTCAGACGTTTTTTTTTAGTTGATGATGAGGTTTGCACACATGTTAGATGGAATTTTGACCCACTCCTCTTTGCAGATCATCTGTAAATCATTAAGATTTCGAGGCTGTCGCTTGGCAACTCGGATCTTCAGCTCTCTCCATAAGTTTTCGATGGGATTAAGGTCTGGAGACTGGCTAGGCCATTCCATGACCTTAATGTGCTTCTTTTTGAGCCACTCCTTTGTTGCCTTGGCTGTATGTTTCGGGTCATTGTCGTGCTGGAAGACCCAGCCACGAGCCATTTTTAATGTCCTGGTGGAGGGAAGGAGGTTGTCACTCAGGATTTGACGGTACATGGCTCCATCCATTCTCCCATTGATGCGGTGAAGTAGTCCTGTGCCCTTAGCAGAGAAACACCCCCAAAACATGTTTCCACCTCCATGCTTGACAGTGGGGATGGTGTTCTTTGGGTCATAGGCAGCATTTCTCTTCCTCCAAACACGGCGAGTTGAGTTAATGCCAAAGAGCTAAATTTTAGTCTCACCTGACCACAGCACCTTCTCCCAATCACTCTCAGAATCATCCAGATGTTCATTTGCAAACTTCAGGTGGGCCTGTACATGTGCCTTCTTGAGCAAGGGGACCTTGCGGGCACTGCAGGATTTTAATCCATTACGGCGTAATGTGTTACCAATGGTTTTCTTGGTGACTGTTGTCCCAGCTGCCTTGAGATCATTAACAAGTTCCCCCCGTGTAGTTTTCGGCTGAGCTCTCACCTTCCTCAGGATCAAGGATACCCCACGAGGTGAGATTTTGCATGGAGCCCCAGATCGATGTCGATTGACAGTCATTTTGTATGTCTTCCATTTTCTTACTATTGCACCAACAGTTGTCTCCTTCTCACCCAGCGTCTTACTTATGGTTTTGTAGCCCAGTCCAGCCTTGTGCAGGTCTATGATCTTGTCCCTGACATCCTTAGAAAGCTCTTTGGTCTTGCCCATGTTGTAGAGGTTAGAGTCAGACTGATTAATTGAGTCTGTGGACAGGAGTCTTTTATACAGGTGACCATTTAAGACAGCTGTCTTTAATGCAGGCACCAAGTTGATTTGGAATGTGTAACTGGTCTGGAGGAGGCTGAACTCTTAATGGTTGGTAGGGGATCAAATACTTATTTCTCTGTGCACAATGCAAATAAATATATATAATTTTGACTATGTGATTTTCTTTTTTTTTTTTATATATAATCTATCTCTCACTGGTAAAATTAACCTAGCCTAAAAATTCTAGACTGTTCATGACTTTGACAGTGAGCAAACTTACAAAATCAGCAAGGGATCAAATACTTATTTCCTTCACTGTATATTGAGAACGGGGTCACACAACACCCGTCCCGCCTAGTGAGGCATCCGCTTGCTGCCAATGCCAAGTAGGGACTAAGTGGAGAGGTGACCACGCATGGCTCTCTCCATTATGTTCTATGGAAGTTACGCAAGCGATAGGAATAACCCTTTAACTGAGATGTAAGAATGCATGTATGTGCCTCATTGTCAATCACAAATTTATAAAGTATTTGAGTTTTTGAACTACAGGCTACAAAAATGAATACTTCTGCATAGTCGTAGACAAAGTGAAAGTCGTGATAGGTATGCAGCATATTAATGTTTTTGGAAATGCTCTAATTATGCTCAGACACAGTACAGCAAAAGTTTCTACGTTTGCTGTGTAGCAAAATGCATTGTGATAGCACGATGTATATATTTCTGATTTTACATAGGACTGCAGGTAAATCTTCTGCAATATCTGAAAGGCGTTGTCTGAGAGTAGAAAAAACAGACTGCTTTTCAGAAACAGCACCCCCTCTTGTCCATGAGCTGTGTCTAGTATTGTAGCCCAGCTCCATTCCGGGATTCTATGACTGTGGATTCATACGTGCCGTATTTTTACACCACAGATTTGGCTGCATCGAATCCACCACAAGTGGCGCTTGATTTACAGATGTCACCATTTGCAATGAAAAGGGTAAATGCCGCAGGGAATGTAGGATATGCAGATTTAGCGGCATATTTGTTGTTGCCAAATGTGTGGCCTAACATTATGCTATGTGTGAATCCATCCTTACACTTTCCAAGAATGGCCAGTCTACATAAATGACTCCAAAGGTATAAATTATCTAGAAAGCAATAAAACATCCCGGTAGATCATCCAAAGTCTTGCAGTCTTTCTTTAGCTACAGCTAAGGTTAGTCCTAATCACTTCGTAGTAGGAGGGAGACTGATATAAAATGGGGTTCATACGAAACTAGGATGATCGGTTATCCTATTTGCAAGGTAAAAAACAAACAGGACCTGGACAAACCATTTGTAGTAGTGTTATTTAAAACAAAAAAATTTTACTTTTTGAACAAAACGTTTCACTATGTCAGGTGTAAAGAAAATGCAGCATTCCACCAGTAAGGCTTCGTTCACATCTGCGTCGGGGCTCCGTTCATGGGTTCCGCCGGACCTTTTCATCAAGGGAACCCATTAACAGAAACCAAACTCAAACAAACAGAAACCATAGCTTTCCGTTTGCATTACCATTGATTTCAATGGTAACGCATCTGCTGCAAATCGTTTCCGTTTGTCACCGTTCTGTAAGGTTTCCGTTGTTTTGACAAAATCAATAGCTCAGTTGACCACGGTACTGATTCCGTTAAAACAACGGAAACCTTACAGAACGGTGATAAACGGAAACAATTTGCAAAGGATGTGGTACCATTGTTTCCGTTTTTTTTCCGTTTGGTTTCCGTTCATGGGTTCCCCTCATGGAAAGGACGCCCATAAACCCATGAATGGAACCCCCGACGCAGATGTGAACAAAGCCTTAGACCATCATACCAGCATAGTGATAGTAATGTAACGATGGGGGATGCTTTGCTACTTCAATTTATAGATAATTTACTCTTTTTGAAGAAATCATAGAGTAAATCATGCACTATGCCAGAACATCCTTAAAAAGATGTCAGCAAATAGAGCTCATTTGTGGTATAATAAAAAGAAATGCAACATACATTGTGTATCAATTATTCACAGTCACAGGATCTCTGCTTTTAGCTATCAGATGGGAACCTTGATTATTTACTTCCAAATGATGACAAATTATCCTGATCATGTTAACATTATACAGGGGTTCAAGTCAACCCAATACAGTACACTTTTCCGAGCACTGTCTCTTAGATTAAGGGCTCAGGCTCATGGGTGTACAGAGCAGTCTATGGGGACATACTGTACCTCCATATACCTCTGATTTCATACAGAGGAATATTGAGTATTTTTCAGTTTGAATTTGACAGAAAAAAATTGTTGCATTACTTATTCTCCCTTATAGGAGGCACCATATGGTGGAAAACAGAATGCATATGGCTTCGTAGTACAGAGCGATAGGAACTCCATGTGCCACTGTACAGGCTCTGTGCACAAGGCTTTGCTGTATGTGTGAGGCTGTACATTATTAGCTGTATATTCAGTAGTGGCTGTCTGGTATGAGTGATGTATTGCTTGCTGTCACCATTTTCTCCTCTATTAGGGAAGGGAATGTGTCAACAGCGTTGAGGCCTCAAAACTACTGACAGAGTGATATAAATATGGGGAAGGGTGGTGTAAACATATCTTTTGTTTCGGTCATGGATATTGCATGACAGACAAAGTGATGTTTGATTCCCCCGATGCGGCGGTCGCAAGTACCACTCTCTGCTCTGAATGACGACTCTAGCGGCTAATCAGGGAACCTCTAGTGTCGTCACTCAGAGAAGAGGGGCCGGGCTGGTAGGGTGCAATGTAATAGCCCTTGCACATAAAGTGCCTGCCTTAGCGCCACTTTCGATCACGGCGCCAAGGGAATTAAATATTGTTATCTCGGTCATGCAGTTTGCATAAGCAAGATAAGAGGTATGTTTACAATGCCCTACATCGCTCGGTTGAGGTTTTGAAATTACTGATAGATTTCCTTAAATATAGGGTAAATGTACAAGCTCACTAAGCTATGCCAATATTTAGATTTTCGAAGTGTTCTACTGTATGCCCAGAAATCTTTCTGGTCTTCCAAAAGGTTTATGGCAGGGCTTTGCTTGTTGTAATATATTTATTAAGGCTCAATAGGAGAAGATTTGCATTATTGGATTGCACATATAACAACTTAAACCTGTTATAGTGCTTGTGCCAGTTTCAGAGTAGTCTTTACCATTAGGGTACACTCAGATTTCGCAAAAAATTTCCGTTGGGGATTTCCCTGCAAATGCACTGTGACACTGCGGCAAAATTTGCATGTGTGACATGTCTCTTAAATGAATTGAATACGTTCTACCCAGCACCAGAACCTGAACAGTACTGATAAATCCATCTACATGTGTAAAAAGTCATTCTTACATTCCTATCACTAAACACTGTACAGATATATCTATCTTTAACTTGACTTTTAACACGTTGAATACACAGTGGCAAGAAATATTAACTGGACTTTTTCAAAGGCTTAAGTGATAAGTTACGTATGTAACCATCTTTATCTTGATTCTGATAACTTGCTGCAGCATGATATCACACAACAAAAGCCATTGGAAAGTCATTGAAAAAGTCAAGACAAAGGATCTTGCCAATGTAAAGATGGCTACATCTGTATCATGCTACAGCATGTTCTCAGAGCCAAGAAAAGGATTGCTACATCTGTACATCTTGGCCTTGAGTGAAATTGGCTTTAATGTTTTATGCTACTTTGCTTTCATGGTCCTTTGGACAACCAGAAATAAGTGAGAAATATTTTATTAATCAGTATTTCTCTAAACTGTAAAGTACTGCATTCTTGTAGTAGCCAGGACTGGCTAATGATGTAATGTGTAGGTTGTCACCTCTAATAGTCCCATTACCTTATTACAACCTATTTATACCCCAACATGACAGAAAAAACAAGGAGACCATATTCTGAGGATCCAGCACCTACAGATAAACATTTATTTCTATCCTCTGAAAAATAGACATACAATAGGTGTAGTTGGGTTGTTAAAGAATGCAAATATTATCCTAAACCCTTTGTAGCTGGCAACAATCAGATTTAATATTTCAACTAGTTCCTTGTATTCTCTGTTTCCTCATTCTCTAACCAAAACGCTCTCATTTACCTCATGTTCGCCCACTTAGCAATTGTGGGAACATTTCCAGCTCCTTCGAAACATAAAAATGGTTACACCTATTCTTAAGATGTTGTCAGTATTTGAGATTATTGACCTACCTGCTAGAGACTATAGAAGAGTTGTGTTTAATGCTGTATTTTTAGAAACATACATTATGCAATCAACTATCTTTTGGAATTTCTGGTTCTACCATTTTTAAACTAATATTTGGACTGTAGATTAGCCAGCAGTTTTGAAAGCATGTGTGGAACCATAGTGGGGACGGAATACAGCCCAATTAGCCTAATGCACTACCTTATTTGTATTTGAGCACCTTCCCCACTCAAAGTCCTGATGAACTATTATAGAGCTGCTTGGATAGCATAATACTAAGCACTCGCCCTTCTGATTTTAGAAATTGCAGAACCAGGTTAGCGTAGTTTGGTTTTGGTGTGAGAAATAAAAAAAACGTTAAATTAGTTTTGGTTGAATATAGCCTTAAAGTCAATTTATTGTCTCTGACTTTAATATTAAAATTGTAAAAAAAAGCGAGGTATAGGCAAGCAGAAAAATGATGACACAAATTTAATTGTGCTGTATTGTGGGAAAAAAGCATAACATTGATAGACTAAAGTTGTCAGTTCATGTGGTCATTGCACCCAGGACTGGTTAAGGGGTTATGTTGGCCTCGGGCAGTAAAGCCAGAATGGGCCTCCTGTCTAACCAGCTCTTATATGCACTTTAACTTTGATGCATTTTCTGGACAGTGAAATGCCAAGGCGGGGGGGGGGGGGGGGGGGGTTTCTAGTAGAACATCATAACCTAGAGCAACAAAAATTACTTTTGCGTAATCATCGCCATTTGGAAACTTACACTTTACAATTTTAATATTAAATAAGGACCACCAAGAGAATGAAAACGTCTTAAACTTTATTTGTAGACAAATAAAAAACAAAACAAATGGTAAAAACAGCCAATAAATCCCACTTATTTTGAAATACATAAAATGTGATCATTTACCTTCATGTTATCTTCTTCAAATATTCATTTTGCTGGAGGATATTTCCATTGAGCCTGAAACCCAGCAGACAATGTAGCTGTTGCTTCACAAACACAGATATCTACATTGTGTGCCAGGTGCATGCCACAATCTGGATGGACATTAATACACATTGCATATATAAGATCCAAACATCTTAAGTTTTACCGGTACCCTTGAGTGTGAATAAGGAAATCCAGACTCTGCACCAAGAGCCCAATATGATAGCATCCACTAAAGCATTCATGTTTTATAGAGAATAAAGCACACATCTTCTTTGGATCAGCTGATGATGCTGCTCTTTCCACTTCTCGTGAAAGCAAGATATGTGATCAAAAATGCTGTTGGAGACCCAGTAGCCAGATGTAGCTACTGAACAAAATACAGGATCTACACTGGTTACTGAGCGACCAACAACACTCATCCTCTTTATTATGTGCCAATCAGCTCTGGATAGCCTAGAATAAAAGAAACAAGAATTTAAATGTCTGGTTTACATAGCAGATATCTTAGAGCAGACAGTATATTGGCGGAAACCATTCTATTGTCTATAAATTCTTGATTTTATTCATAATCAAAGAAACTGAAAATTAGATTTCAATTCAGAATCTGCATCAGGAGGCAACTTTTAGTTGTTATTGTTGTATACAAGCCCATTAGTAGCAGAGAACCAAGAGGAACCACAAGGGACTGAGAGAGGAATGAAATAAATTTATGTTTTATCTTGAGAATTTTAACAAGCACATTACATAGACCACCCCATGAAGTTGTAGAGAAGACCACATAATCCCTGGGTACAATGTGACCTATATTTTATGTTTTATCAAACCGTCTAATAGATGCCCAACTTTATATAGAGGTTTGTCTCTATAATAGATCCTATTTAATAGTATGACACATAGCTGTGGCTAAAGCATTGTATCAAACTTAGTTCAACATCCATTTTATTAATTAATAAAGTTTCCAATCAGGTTGTGGCATCTCTTGGCAAGATCTACAACCCTAAGGACAGTTCAGATGGCCATAATATGACCATATATTAGAATTCGTATTATGCAGTCCCCCATTAGTTCTACAGGGCCAAACTTAGATCACCATCACTGTGGTGATCTAAAAGCGTTTGAGAATAACCTGCAAAAAGCTCATTTCTTGCATATGTTAAATATGGCAATGTTGGGGCAGAAACCAGCTTAAGTCTGTGTTCACACAGTATAGTTTTGATGTAACTTTTGAGTGCTTCCTAAATGTATAAACTTTTAATTTTCCAAACCCAAATTTTTGTTTAGAAAAACAAAACTTACATCACATTCAAAAAATGCACCAATATTGTACTGTGTGAACAGTGGTGATCAACTTTCAGGCAAACTATGTTAATTGTACTTCAATTAATAATAATAGTATTGAGGGTATCAAACAATCTAATATTAATGTATGGAAGACACAAAAATATTAAGTGTTGAGAATTGAAAATAGTCCATGAATCTTTATGCTTCTGTGTGAAAAAATGTTTGTCTTTGTGCTCCGTACAAAGCTCCACTGGGGCACCGATAATAGCAAACAGTATTTCAAAATCTGTAATCTTTGTGTATGTATGTAATGATTTTTTCAGAAAATAATTCCCGATTTCCGAGTACGAGAAGTTGGTTGTTTATATAAAATGTTCTTTTATCGATGTTGTAATTATCATAAAATGAATATATGTGTAAAACCAATACATACTCATACTTAAAATTTCTGGCCTAGTTAATTCCAAAAAGAAAAGAAGAAAATCTTTGAAGTTGGTTATACAAAAACACCCACAAAGTGCCTGAGGGGCTGAAGAATCACGGGAGAGAACAGTTCACATGTAAGAAAACATATTATTAAATGGGTGCAGTTTCATTAGCATTGAGTAAATACTTGTGGATGTGAGAAACAAACGCAGAGCAGCTTCTGAACAATAGAGGTTGTACATGAGAGCGGAGTTAAGACTATGGTGTACTGCAGATGTATTAGGTTGTGAAATGAATATGAAATAAGTTGACTGGAGGGCAGTTGAGTCATACATACAGGCTTGTTTTTACTTGCTGAGATCAACTCAATATCAAAGAGTCCTGAAATGTAATAGGGTACTCATTCTTATTCACCGCTTTGGTGCACGTATGGTTGTGTATTCCATGAGATGCCCCAGACTGTTTTAGGAGTTCACTGATCGTTCAGCACTGTCTATAGAGACCTGCATTTTTCAGATTCCGAAAATTCCAACAGACGCTTGGGGTCTCAAAACAATATCACATTAACATCAGGAAAAACTGCTGTGAACCAAGTTGTGGCTAAGAGCATGGCAATACCATAGTCTTTCTAGGTGAAGACAAACTGATCCATTGAGTTAGCTAGTATGTGTATGAGGTTTGGAGTTACATATGTAGATCAGCAGGTAAGAATTAATACACACTGTGTGGTTACTAAAACAAAAACCTCTTTACGAATATGTGATGGACAAATTATCTTAACGCCAAATTCAATAACATGATAGATCAAGATCAATTTTGGATGGTAAATGAACAAGTAAATGACTTTATACACATACTGAGGTATTTCTGGGTTTTGCTAAATGCTATTCCTTCATTTCTGAATTGAACTCCCAAAATATCAAATTCTCAACCATGTGCAAAATCTAGTATAAGCCAAAAGGTAGAGCGGTTACTCGTAGGAACCAATTACATTCCACATTTTTGTAAAACAAAATTAAAATTTATATAAATTTGTTGCTACAGACAGCAATTCCAATTTTTGTCCATTGATTCTTATACAAAAGACCCAATGAGTACAATGTATTAAAACTGTCTGAGAGAAAAAGTTACCTATAGTAGAAACCCTCAAAAACCAAAGTCTAATTTTCATTTTTCTTTTTGCAGTTTAGAAAATGAAAGATGAAACTCAAAGACCATTAATTCCATATGATAGCGAAACTTTTGTCAATTGCAATGGTCTTCCATGTCTTCTTTGTGGTTTACACATCAGGAGTTACAGAAGTTGTGATACACCTGCTGTTGTTGCTGGAGCATATACTCCCTGCCATAAAAAGTGGGGGAAAAGGGAAGTGGCAATAAATATAATTTCATTTCAGAGAAGTAGTTACCACTTTTTTCAGATATGTCCGAAGTTGCTCTTCAAATGTGGCAATAATGATATGCAGTAACAACTTGATGAATTGCTGGCAGGAGACTTTACCATTATCTACAGATGATTTCAGACATTGTTATTACCAAACTACGATGATTAGAACATAGCACACATTCGCTCTACAAGGATAATCTTCTTCAAAGTAAACTGTCCAGATTGCATAACTTTAAAGATACAAGGTAAGTTTATCTATAGTAGTTCATGTCATGTCATTTGTATTGCACTGCAGGTCTAGAATACACCTCTATGCTTATATCTTCTTTTACTAGCTAAATATTTGGGGGACACAGAGAGCATTACAATTTGATCATATACAGTAGACCTAAGGACATAATTAGGAAAAAGTAAATCACATTATGGGGGGTGTTTTGTAAGCAGAGAAACCTGGAATCATACAATCAAACGTTGACTTTATTTTTCATCATGCACCATCCATGAAGGGGTCATGATCGCCTCACCTCAGGAGGTACCCGTCATCTCTAATGACAGATAGGAACAGGAAGAGGAAGTTACATGCTGCAGCTACTCATAGGCTGCTTATATATCACATCCTAGCTGCTGACTGGAGGAGCAAGCAGCATGGGGTCATTGAACAAGACAGTGTGCTGTGTTTTATCATCAGGCTGGCACTATGGGCACTAAAATAAATCTGGCACTGTGGATCTACTATGAGACTGACACTGTGTTGACTTCCATGAGACATGCACTATTGGGACTAGTAAAAGATGGGAGAATTGTCAGTATTGGCCTGAAGGTAGAAATAGGAATGGTGATGGGACTAGAGAATTTTAAGGCGTTGTTTATGTCAAACACTTTTCACAAAGTATTGTGTCTGACAACTCTTGGGGGACCTAGAGGAAAAACGAGAAAATACTTGGCCTGATGAAGACGCTAGTCCAGTGTCGAAACGCGTAGCCTATTTAATTGCGTATTTATTATTTTTAAACCCAATAAATCCCATTTATCACCTCTCTGTCTGGACTTGAATTTGATGTTAGCAGCGCTGTACTTTGGTCCACAATTTTTCTCCTTAATTAACTCTTTGTGGAGGTGGTGTCATTTAACCTTACTCCTCAGGTAGCTTAAAGGCATCAACTTTCTATGGGAAATAACTACAGAGTATATGAAGCTTTTAGCTACTTCAGGAAGTTATGACACTTTATGCAAACTAAATATGTTGTTTTTTTTCCCCAACATGAAAACTCTCTATATTAAAACAGAAGAGATCACTGTCATTCTGGCCTCATAAACCCTCAGCAATAGCAGTTACCACCAAAGGAAGACCCGAGGAAGCCCTGTGGCCACACACTTCCCCTGCAGAGAGTGCTGCAGAGGAAATGTAGCATTACATGGAAGCCACATGAGCTGCTGTTTGCAGCGGCTCTCCTTTCTGTAGTAGAGGGGGGTCCTGAAAGTATGTCGTCGTCCCCCATTACATCTATATGTCTTGCTTAGAAACATGAAAGACAAGTACGATTTTTTGTGGTTAAAAAAAAAAAAGAACCCCAAACAGAAAATTGGAAGCCCTTCATGTCTATATAAATTACACTGCATGCAATGTACAGTATATAATATAAGGTTTCATGAAGTTTTACATGTAAAACAATAGTTAATGACTGGAAAATACAAGACAAGGAGCATACAGAAGAGTGCAAAGGTATTAAAGAGAACTTCTACACAAATCATATAAATTACCACATATTAGTAAGGCCTCGTGCACACAACCGCATTGGTTTTGGCGGTATGCAAAACCATGGGTCCGTTCGCGGTCCATCAGGCCGCAAAAAAACTTCATTGTGCATCCGTGTGTCATCCGGACTCAATTCACCAGTATTGGTGAATCTACAAATCCGGACTGTAAAATGACATGTCCTGAGTTTTTGCAGTCCAGATTTACGTCCCCCCACGCGGATCTGTGTAAACCATGCTCGTTTGCATGGGGTCATAGAAATTAATGGGTCTGAATAAATGCGGATAAATTGCGGCAGGCAAAAGCATGGTCGTGTCCTAGAGGTCTGGATAGAGAGAGATATTGGAATTTTTCTGTTATGTTGCAGAGGCCATTTTGGAAAAAGTCATACTGCTTGCCACTTTTAAATTAGCTTTTATAAAACTGACAACCAACTTTTATTTTATCCGCATGTCCTATCTATAACAAAGTGTCCGTTTCAAATAAAAGTAATAAGACATTTCAAGTCATTGTTTTAGACAGGTATCTTGCTACTACGCTACAGAGAGGCATGGTATGTGAAGTATGCATTTTGAGGTGTCATTGAAAAATAACAACCAATGCGCTAAATGATGTAAAACCTTTAATGCAACTAAAGTTCAAGCTCATCTTAGTAGAACACTAAATCTTAAGTTTATATCTGCAATTCACTATTTCAGACTGAGAGGCTGGTCCTATAGTCCTTCAATGGGATTACAAACCCCTTATCCCCATGATCATTACTTTCTCTCCCATATTACTTTCTCCTCTGGATATGCCATAAATGTCTATGTTGGGAATACCCTTTAAAGCTCTTAGGGCTCTTTCACAATTCCTTAGGATGCTTTCAACATAGATATAAAATATTTTATTAATGATGTAGATATACTGTATAAAGAGTTAATAGTTTTATTATATATGATATATGTATACAAGTTCTTCTTAGATCAGTGGATAATAAGTCACTTTGGGTCATCCATGGTCACTTCTTAAGTTACGTAATAATGAAGTCACATTTTACTAAGTGTGTGTTTAGTACTATTATTATTATAGATTGCACATACCTGAAACCTTGTGACCGTTAAACCATGTAAAATCACGAGCTGATCGTCACTTGACTGTGACGTTCACTATTTAGTAAATGACAGGGCTAAAATAAAATAAACTGCTAAAGGACAGACTGAACATTGCAAGGAAATCTCATGCCAATTACCATTTTCATTCACACTCCTTCCAGAGACTGCTAGTATGAGCAAGCTGGGCAAGGTGTGCTTCTTGCACAACTCACTATGAAACAAGTTTCTAACTGCCAAGTCACATGCACAAACGAAAGTCAGACCTCAACAATTTATTTAATGGAAGTCGTTAAGTTTGATGAAATTGACTTTCTTCATCAAGTCGTACATTAGACTTATACTTTAAAAAGTCCAAAACTGTTAATGGAACGTACTAAAAAAGTAATTGTGGGCAAGAATAGCTTTACTCAGAAAATACTGCCATTTATCTAATTCAACCATGTAGCTTAGTAATAACTAGTATCACATTGGTGACTTACAATTTCCACAAGTCATATACAATGGGAATTATAGGAAATGCAGTCCAGCAAATGCATTATAATATTAATAGAGGATTTGGGGGTGATAAAATTTAAAGTGTAATTTAAAGTGTATAGCCATTTTAAATCATTGTAATTCTACAGGCAAAAAAGAAACAAATTTAGATTTCCACTTAGTGAGTATGTCCAGAAGTATGGACGTAATAAAGTACAAGTAACCAACTGCCCTAAAAGATGTTTAGCAAAAAATTCTGAGCCCGTGTGCCATAAACCTTCAGCCACATGTAAACTGTATGGCTGTGGTGACTTGTCATCCATGTTGATGTTATGTGACAGCCATATGACCGGATGTGCTCTAAATATCTCGCTACAACCATTGGAGTACGTAGTGATGTGACCCCACCATGGACTTATAGTTTACATATTTGCTTATTTGGGTGGATCGGGGCAATATTTTTATAGACAACTATGTGCAGGTTGATTAAGTTTCTTAAAGACTTCTGTATTTTATAAAACTGACCAGAGCAAATCGCACAGAGCGATGTATTTAATTTTTTTCAATATTTAAAAGGTACTACTGAAGACTTTTTCCAACTAAAAACCAGCTCTCTGAATTGCAATGCTAGAAGAATCATCAAATGATATAAGTGTTTTATCTAAAAATCTGATAATATTTATTCATTTCCTAAGGCTAAGTTCACACTAGCTTTAGTATACGTTTACCTCTCTTCCGTCAGAGGAAGAGAGGATCAAACATCAAATGAACGGAGGCAAACGGAAAGTAAGTGAACCAAAAGAATTACCATTGAAATATATGGTAATTCTAACGGAAACGTTGCTTTCCGTTTAATGTTTTGATCCTCTCTTCTTCTGACGGAAGAGAGGTAAACGTAAACTAACACTAGTGTGAACTAAGCCTAAGTGATGGTCAACATTATGTGAACTTAAATATATAAGAATCCCTGTAACTACATAAAAGTATTAAAGGGAAAAAGAATTAGAAAAACGTTGCTGCTTTCTTCCAAATACAGCCTTACACCAGTCCATAGGTTGTGTCTAATATTGCAGCTCAGCTCTTTTAAAGAATATTTGTCACTAGTTTAGTAATTCTCTATCTCCTAGCTAATCTAATAGGCGCTGTCACACTGATAATGCCAGTGAAAATTGTGTCCCAAAAACGTTCATTATTTTAAGTTATGGGCTTTCTAAATATGCAAATGAGGCTATACTAGACAAGTGGGTGTCAACACCAGCGATTCTCCTGAGGTGGAGCTACCTCATAGCCTATGACACTGTCCTATCAGCATGAAGCTGCTTCACACAGTGTGAGAGACTGAGGCAGCAATGGAAGCTGTATACTATATGATCACGCTGTGTTGCTGGGCTGGGAAGAGGAGAAATGTATGACACTGATTGGAAGCGTCATACAGAAAATATTACACCACCCAGAGTGAAAAGAAAGTCACCTCCCAAGTATAGCCAAATTAGCATATTTAGAAATAGGCACATAACTTTGCAAATAATAAACATTTTTGAAAAAAAATACACTGTAGTTATCAGCATCATAGCGCCTATTAGATTATTTAGGAGATAGGGAAGTAATAAACTAGTGATAGATCCTCTTTAAAGTTAAATTCTCCTGAGTTGCAATACCATGCGCCACCTGTGAATAGGTGTGGTGCTGTTTTTAGAAGAAAGCAACCATGTTTTTCTAATCCTGTACAATCCTTTATAGAATCTTAAAATTATACTCCACTGCCCTTCTCAAAAACAGCGCTATAATTTGTTCCTTACTGTTTTTATTACCCTTATTATGTTTTTTTAATGTTTTATTATGATTGCATCCAAAAGAGGACAAAAAGTACAATCCATATATTTGTGAATAATCCATCTATGTGCAATTCAATTATTCATTGGCGACATGCAGTATTTATAAGATCAGAAAAATATTTATGGTTATAAAATTTGTTTTGTTGCTCCCCTGAGTATAAGGGTGCTAAGCTTAAAATGATTTGTTTATAAATAACAATGGCAATTGTTTTCTTGATGTGTTGGTTATTCATTGTGACAGATAGTATGGTAATTAAAGTGGCACAAGCAGAACATTACTAAGCGATATCACTAATGTGTTTGAATAATCCAAACATACTGATCTCTGACTTGTCTTGGGAAACCTGGAGTTCAGAGTTCACTCTTGACAGTTATTGTGGGTTTCCTTGTAGATGTTTGTGGGATGACTGTGCTGACCACATCCACATTCTCAGATATATTTAAGATCCCCTAACCAAACTGCCTTCTGAAAAGCAGGAACTGAGTCATTTTTATAGAAGCCAGTTACAGATGGATTAGAGAAACGTTGCTTGAGTCTGGCCAGAGATGGTACTAGTCATAAGACCAAGCTTTCAAATGTCACATCTACTTTCTGATTTATATGTCATATAAACATCATGCAATGGCTCAAAAGCAGTTTCTTCTACTTTTATAGTATTATCTGTCTCCTTCAAGCCTCCTCCATCTGTTCCCCCTATATTTCCTTATGAATCTTGCAGGTGTTATTCATCCTTTGCTATATTTCTAAATATCTGCAAGATCTTAAAGAGGCATTTCCAGAATCAACATCTATTCCCTATCAGCAGGATTCAACACTGGAACCCTTAACAATTACTAAGGCAGAGATGAAGACAGATTTCAACTTACTGCTTTCCATAGACGTCTATGGAGACGGGAGGGAGAGGAGGGAGCAGTAGCAGAGCGAGTGAGAGGCAGAAAGAGACATTTCAGAAAAACTGCTGATGCTTCTACTAAGTGTTCTATCTCACCCCAGTGCTGGATTCACAGCTACAGTGCTCAGTACTGCTGTGTAATGTCCTACATCTTGCTTCTAGTAAGTGTTTTACTGTCTCATCCCAGTGCTGGCTTCTAGTAAAACACTTACTAAAAGTAGCAGCGTGTGACTGTGTTCCTTTCTGCATCTACCTCCTCCTGCTTCTACAGCCAGCTGTAATCTGATCCTTCAGTGAGCCATCTTAATCTGTGTCTCACTGAATACAGATTTTAGCATTGAATTGAGAGTGAATAATAAGTGCAGAAAAGGAAAATACCCTGAGAAGTAGAGAAGGAGGCATTTTTCTGTAATAATATATACTACAAAGTTTTGCACCGTTGATTTATGGGAAAAATTGAAACGTTTACACTTTAAATTATTATGGCTTATCTTTAGGATAGGCCATCACTTTTTAATCGGAAGGTTATGAACCCACTGAGGCCCCCACTGATCAGCAAAATGAAGGGGCCGTGTCGCTCCAGGCACAAACACCCTTATGGATGTCTGCTGTATCAATGAAGGTGAAGTGGCACTCCACCTTGGAGGGTTTGGACCCTTACGTCCGGGAAACCCCTTTAACATGTCCATATGATTTCCAGTCAAAGTAATTCACTGCAGAACACAAATAAAAATTCTAAAACTATAATGATGCATTTTATATACAACCTTGGATAGGTCTGATAAGCCTTGGGGACTAGGGTAGTGGAAGAAGTTGTATATTGTTTTTCTCACCAAACGCACACACAAAAAATATTATGGGAAGGGACAGGTTTTTCCTGACTCAGCTTGTGCTGATTAATCATGATCATAATCATTATGTATTAACAAACTAATGCAGTTGATCATCATGGCTCTTTCTGTGTGGTCCTTTCGTTAAGCAGAGATGAAGAATTAACAATTTTTATGTCTAATGCTTGAGCAGTTATTATAATATGGTCATTTGTACGCAGTTAAATCTCATTTATTAATGTAGCACGAGAAAGGCTGAGATATTTTGTTAGTGGCAAAAACTTATAGACAGATTATTATTTTTTCAAATAGCCATACTTATTGTTATGAATTGGTACTGTAATCTTAAAATCTTAATTATAGGGTTAAATTAAATTAAGTAAAATACACTCAAGCATACATTTGTACACTTCAATGAAATGACTCCCCAGGTGGCCAAAATACCCTGTTAGAAACATTTCAGAGATTGGAATCCTTATTCAGAAAAATAGAGCCAGAATTACATGTAGTTATTTGCTGTGCAATACTTTGTCTCTCAATGCATGAAAATTTTTTGGGGAAAAAAGTGTTTTGATTTTTTTATAGAATACAATAACCTTTCTAAAATGCGAAGTGTCAAGTCAGTCCGATACTGACATCTCCACGGTGCTTTTATACAGACCACCTGTCTAGCACTTAATGTGACAAGCTTTTCCCCAGCTCTAAAAGCCAAAATATCTAAAAAAAAAAACAACCAAAAAAAAACATTAACACTGACTCAAAGCCACCACACCCGGCTGAGCAGTCATCTCGATTCACATGATAAGTATTCTGTACCTCCCATACCAGACTGAGGATTACAACATATGGTCCTCAATGACTACTAGGCCAGATCTTAGCAAGACAGATAAATAGTTCATTCTACATATAGTAAAGAGGACAGGGTCTGTCACACCCAGCAATATCAAATCCCGTACCAATGTTGATGTCCTATTACGATCTATACACACAGCTAAATATGATTTATTATATCGGTCAAATAAAACACTGAATCTAACAATATAAGACCTCATAGATAGGAATACTCCATAGACAAACATTTGTTAATATATTATATCATCCAACATAGTCTGCAATAACACCTCAACTTGTATAATAAATTATAGCTGTGGATTGGAACTTACATATCAGTAATATATAGGTCCTAAAATATTCATGGAAACAGTTCCCAGATTATGAACACATTTATCTATGCTCTATATGCATTTACTGACTACTGCTACAGAAGAATGATAGAAAGGATTTTTCTAATTCTAAGGTCCCACAGTTTACAATATTTTCAACATACAATGGTCATGCTATTGTAACTTCAAACAACATTTAACATACAATGCCACAGACAGTCCGGATCCGTGGCACGTGCAATTGGCTGTAAGATCCTGTCAATCATCATGGGCATTTTACTGGTAGAAGTTAGCACACCTGTATTACTGAAGTGCATGCACTGATTGGCTGTGTAGTAACGTCTCTCTACTGTACAGTACAGTACTATATGTTATGTACTGCTCTGTACCTATGCTCCTCTAAGCACCAGGTGAGGGCAGCTCCATTTTATTTTTCTGGAATACTGTGTACTATGCAGGACTCTGAAAAACTCTTGTCCCCAATATAGAACGTTATTTACAGAATTCAGGGGCTATTTCTGATAGTTGGATGTAAGGACTTGCTTTACCTGAATTAGAATCTGCACATCACTTTTTTTTGGCCTACGTTTAACGTATACGCTGAGAAAAGCTCCCGACGTATACATTCAACATAGGCTGTGACGAATGCCTTAACAGTGACAACCATCACCAATGCGTTTAATGGTATACGTTAAACATATACATCATGAACTTTCATGGCCCTGTTCATGACGTGTACGTTAAATAGATACCATTATAGACAAAGGGTGATGGATGCCGCTGTCAATAATCCGTTTAACGCACATATTGCCCATTATCTATAATGGTATCCGTTTAACGTATACATCATGAAAGACTTTTGAAAAGCCCATTAAATATACGTTAAATGTATGCCTGTGACATATGCCATACAGTCTCATGCGTCACCCATGAACTCCCATGTTAAAAAAAAGTATACCGTGTGGTATATATCTTTAGACGTCATCAATCTGGATGGAAAAACGTAGTCTAATACACTATTCTAGCCTCAAAAAAAAAAAAAAAAGTATACTGACGTATATCAACCACACAGAGGCCAACAGGACAGTCTTTTGGAACCTGTCGGCTAATGGAGCCCTATGGACACGTTTTGCGTGCACGTCGGGAGCTTTACCAATGTACACGCTGAATATGTGGCAAAGACGTAATCTGCATGGGGCCTTAGTTATCGGCTTACTTTTCTTTAATTTTTTTTCTCTTTCTTAGTTTTGGTTGAGATTTTAGGGACTTCAGAACCAATTACTAATTATTGTCTCAAGGTACAATATTAAAGAGGCTCTGTCACCACATTATAAGTGGCCTATATTGTACATGATGTGATCGGCGCTGTAATGTAGATTACAGCAGTGCTTTTTATTTAGAAAAACAATCATTTTTGACGGAGTTATGACCTATATTAGCTTTATGCTAATGAGTTTCTTAATGGACAACTGGGCGTGTTTTACTTTTTGACTTTAGTGGGCGTTGTGGAGAGAAGTGTATGACGCTGACCAATCAGTGTCATACACTTCTCCCCATTCATTTACACAGCACATAGCGATATAACTATATCGCTATGTGCAGCCACATACACACACATTAACGTTAATCAAGTGTCCTGACAATGATTAGATATTACCTCCAGCCAGGACGGGATGTGTATTCAGAATCCTGACCACTTCTGTAGCGTCTGTGTGAGACTACCGCACAGTACAGCGAGATCTCGCTGTAAATGACAGTTTACAGCGTAATCTCGCGAGACTACGCCTGCTATGCTGTAAATCACAGAGAAGTGGTCAGGATTCTGAATACACATCCTGTCCTGGCTGGAGATAATGTATATTCATTGTCAGGACACTTGATTAACGTTAATGTGTGTGTATGTGGCTGCACATAGCGATATAGCTATATCGCTATGTGCTGTGTAAATAAATGGGGAGAAGTGTATGACGCTGATTGGTCACTGATTGGTCAGCGTCATACACTTCTCTCCACAACGCCTACTTTTTCAAAAAGCAAAACACGCCCAGTTGTCTATTAAGAAAGTCATTAGCATAAAGCTAAAATAGGTCATAACTCCATCAAAAATGATAATTTTTCTAAATAAAAAACACTGCTGTAATCTACATTACAGCGCCGATCATATTATGTAGAAGATAGGCCACTTATAATGTGGTGACAGAGCCTCTTTAACTACTTACAATGGTCGTTCCGGAACTAAGTAACATTGTAACTTGAGGGAATTTGATAGCTCAGGTACAGTTTAGCATTTACCGTAAATAATATAACATGACATACCGGGAAATCATGCTTCACATGACATAAATGACAGAGATACTTCCCCTATAAATACTAGCCATAGTATTAAACTTCAGAGGAGGACATCAATGCAGTGTACAATACGTGTAACTGCATTGAAAAGAAGGCCACTCATACTCAATTTCATATTTATGAAGGTCTCTCACCGCTTTTACTGACAATTTGTTTATGATGGTAAAAGGGACATGGCCTTCTAGTGTCCCTGAGTACGACTTAACTATCTGATACCATTCTAAAAAAAGTAGGGATAAAGAATTCCAGATTCCTCCTCTGCATAAGCAGTAAACTGCATTTTTAGATTTGCATATCGCTCCACCTTGATAGTGTTCAATCCCTGCAAATCTCCCCCACTTTTTCAACAATTGAATGCTCTGAGAAGTCCATGCAAGCATGCATACTGTATTTATCCCGGACAGAACGGAAAGCTGAGCGCAAACCATAGCTTCCGTTTGCATTACCATTGATTTTAATGGTAATGCTTCCATTGCAGTTGGCTTCCGTTCCATTAGGTTTCCGTTTTTTTAGTGGAAACAACAGCGTAGTCGACTACACCTATTCTTTCTGCGAAAGAAGATGAAAACTTTACAGGACGGAAACAAACAGAAACGAACTGCAACGGAAGCATTACCATTGAAAGGTTTCCGTTCATAGGTTGCTCCGATGGAAAGGTCGAACGGAACAGATAAATGGAACCCGACGCTGATGTGAACACAGCCTTTCCTTTATTCTCTACCATGCAAATTGACTCTGCTGCCAGGTATTCCAATTATTACTAGATTAAAACTTTATCATTAACTTGTGGTACCACCCACTCCCAGCACCTTGGGAACTTGCCCGCACCAGCAACCTTTAGCTATGTCTCTGGCATTTATTTATGTTGGAAGCCATTTTATGGGAAAGCCCTAACACTAACCTGCAATATATCCTATTAAAGTATATGTTGTCTACTCTGCATTGAAACCCAATCCTTAATGCCTCATGAAGTGTGACTAATATCTTTAGGGATGTTAAGGGTTTACTTTTTTGGATCACTGATTTTGTCAGATTTAGGGCTTGCTACAAAATACAGCCATAGTGCACATTTGAAGAAGGAAATGAAAAGGAGCTATAAGATTACAATAATGTAAAATATAGATCTGCTATGTAATATGTTTCATGCTATAAATCCAAGATTAAGACTAGACTGTTTACAGAATATCACAACACTATCAGTCTAGTCTTTAGAAGTTCATGAAAACGTTTTCAACCATAAGAATCTATGAATTTGTAACGGCCAATTCATTTGTAGAAGCTATCCTAGTCACCAACTAAAACTGTTAGCTTAGATATGGCACATATGGCCCTTCACAGATACCCTCCTTTATCTGTATGACATGCGCTATTGAAACAAGCAGCAACATATTAAATCAGGGCTCCGTTCATGGGTTTCATCTGAGCTTTCCGTCAGGGGAACTGATGAATGGAAACATACGTTTCCGTGAGCACCATTGATCTCAATGGTGATGGATCCGTTGCAAATAGTTTCCGTTTGTCAACATTGTGTAAGGGTTCCGTTGTTTTGACAGAATTAATAGCGCTGTCGACTACGGTATTGATTCCGTCAAAACAATGGAACCCTTACACAACGGTGACAAACGGAAACCATTTGCAACTGATCCATCACCATTGAAATCAATGGTGATGCAAACGGAAACCTACGGTTTCCGTTTGTTTCAGTTTGGTTTCCCCTGACGGAAAGGTCCGACGGAACCCATAAATGGAATCCCGACACAGTTCTGAACTAAGCCTTATGTAGCTGATAAAATAATGAAGAAATTAACAAGATACTTATATAATTGAGGAGAGCAGAAAAAAAACTAGGATGACCCAAAAAGAGCCAAAATGATTTTCAATAGTTATACACACGACAGAATTTTAGGAGTCACCAAGTCATTAAAGAGGACCTATCACAAGGAGATCATCATTTATTTTAATTGACAAATAGTTAGCCTCCAAAAAAAATAAAAATAATGGAAAAAAAAGGTCTTTATACGCCATGTGCACATTATGCTGAAGTTGGCACCGAGCTTCCTTTCAGGCTATTCCCAACATGCTTAGCGATGCCGATGTCAACTTCCCATAAACTATGGCGGTCTAAAAACAAGCGATCTCACTAGTTATTATGAGATCTCATGGTAGCAGTTATGAAAGGAGCTGCAGTATAGTGACACCATATTTCTGTACATAAATGATGGTGACAAGTGAAATGAGGGGAGTGCACCTTCCCAATGCCACCAGAATGTTTCTGTACTGATAATACTTTGTGCATTCCCTGCTGAGCTCTTGTGGAATAAATGGAACTCGCTAGTTGTCGTGAGATCGGTATAGAAGTTATCTCGTTGCACTCCCCTTATTTTACCTTTCACCATGGGATGGATAGGGTTCTAAGTAGGCTGTTTTTATGTACAGATGTATGGTGTCGCTATAGAGCCGCTTCCTTCATAACTGCTATAATTCATTTTATTTACGGGCACGAGATCTCGCGTTAACTGGCGTGAGTTAGGGTTCATGGGAAGTTGACATGGGTGGCATTAGGCATGATGGAAACAGCCTGACATAAAGGCTGGAGCCAACTTCAGTGGTGAGTCGGCTCATTTGCATAATATGCGCATGGCATATGAAGCATTTTTTTACATTTATATTTTATTAGTTGTATTTAGACAAATCATTTTTTGGTGGGGCCAGTGTCTGCCTAGGAGAGCAAAATGCTTAAAAGGGGTTTTCCAACGAAATACATTTATCACCTTTTCACAAGATAGGTGATCAATGTATGACTGCTGAGTGCCCCACCACAGGGACCCCCCTCTGATCACTAAAATAGGGGTTCCAAAATCCCAGTTCCTTTTTGCCTGCATGACTGCAGTGAGGAAGAGTTTAAATGGAGCAGGTTTTTTTTTTCTAAATTAATTTTTGACTATTCCTTTTTTTCGTCCTGAAAACGTTTAAGATCGAACACTATGAAATATCCAGGTTTTCTTTATGACACATTGTGAGTAATGCAATTATGAGCACATTTCGCCAAGCTTCAATGCAGACAATAAAAGATTAACATGTTGTAAAAGTTCAGGCATTCAGGCTATATACATAAGATAGGACAAGCTTTTAGCACACTGAAAACACTCCTAACAATTGGCAATGGTTTGTAACAGCAGAGAACAATCCCACACATTTTCCACATCAGTGCGCAAATGCGATCACAAGCATGACATTTGAAGGCAAGCGTCACGAGAATAAGTTGGAGTGCTTGGGATATTTAGATAGTAGGATGTGACATAACTAGTTCACGTAGGAAGGAATGAGGATATGACGTTACTTACCTAAGATCACACGGTCGTGGCATTAGATTATGCAGCTCTTGACTTTACATGTCATCTGCTAACTGGCTATTTCCTCAAATTTTCTGCAGCCAAAAAACAATATAAAGTATATAAGCTCTTTGTTCACACAGTGATTTGTAGCCGCATCAATTTTAGTTCCTGTCTTGTGAACTTAACAGGTAAACCCTTGATAGACAATGCACTAAGCTAATAAAACACTGCCACACCTTCATGTAAGGAAAACGTAAAAACTTGGGTTAGTTGAGGGACATTGATCCTTGAACATTTTTTTCTTATCACTTTCGGCTTCTTTTAAGACACTTTGATAAAATGTTTCCTGTTTAGCTCTTCAGTGCACTGAGTGGGTCATAAAAATATAGGGTGCTAAGTTTATAACCTTGTAAAGAGTTTAGTTACATATACATGACACACACTAACTATATTAATATATATTAAGTGACACATATAGTACAATGGTGCACCATCCAAGAGGAAGGGTGAGCACCTGTACTCAGGTAGCACCCTGCCTGATAACACCACCATGCGGTGGTCAATAATGAACAACCCTGTCACATCTTTTCTGAATGGTCAGAGATGGATAGGTCAGCACTATAGCATAGAGTAGGTAAGTGTTCTATAATTATGGGGGAACTGTGACTGTTATAGGGCAATGTCACAGTCATGGTTAATAATACTATATGGCAGGTGTTACTTTATTACTGTATCACTCTGGTATAATATGGGCAGTATGTAATATGTTTGGTATATATATCTATATCTATATATATACACACACACACACACACACACACACTCACACACTCACACACCAGTATATATATATATATATATATATATATATATATATATATATTCAAATGATCACGAGTGGACTGGACTGGAACCTTTTTGATATGATGGTCACTGGCAAGTACTACTACCCAGAGTTACAGCTCTCTTTTCTCTCCATTCCTTGTCACTGAAGTGTGAGAATAAGTTTCCGTGAATGAAAGAAACTATTGTACTGTAACTTGTCTATCTTAACATTTAACAGACTGTGGATTAGTAAATACTTCTGAATCGCTATGTCGTCTGTCATAAGCATTACGTCAGTGGGTGATCGTTCCTGCCATGTGCTTCAAGCAAGACGGTAGAGCCTGATTTAACTAGTGAAAGGCAGTGTCTTACTATAATAGTATCTAGTGTAATAGGATGGAGACAAAAGAAACTAAAATTCAATTATTTCCACTGTCTTATCTTACTTTTACTCATTATTTATAGTACAAATAAAAATTCTTAACAAGTCAACATAACTTACATATGCTACATATCTCCCAAACATCAGTTTCTTAAATCAGTCAAGTCAATAATATAAGTAATAAGTAATTGAGAAAGGAATTTCACTCATTGAACTCACCGAAAAGTAGAATGGAAGATAATTTCTCAGCTTCTGTTATAGTCTCATTCTTTTATGCTAGAGGGAAGAGAAAATAACATTATTCAGCTTTCTATATATAAGCTCCTCTGGTTTTCTCCTGACATCCAGTACTGACTAGAGAGGGCTCGGAAAGGAGTCTTAGATGGAATTCTTGAGGATTTAACAAGGATCACACAATCCTAGAAAGACTTCACAAGTGGTAGAACATATTCAATCCCAGTCCTTGAGTCCCTCCAGCAGAGCCTGCTTTCTATCTATGCATTTGATAAATCCAGAGTTTCCCATACAGCTTTGCCTGAAGTGTGTGATAGTCAGAGAGGCAGGAATGAGAAAGTCTAGCATAACTTAAGTGCTTGGAGTCTTATAGAGTAGCGCCAATTAGAGGCTGACCAATCACATGCTGCTGAGTACAAGCAATCACGTTAAAAAAAAAAAGGGCAGTCCCATCTGAATCAAAGAAGTTCTGAATTACTGAGGTTACACAAAGGACATTCATTCAGAAAAAATAGGCAGTGCTCTGGAGCTGAAAACGCCCAGGAGAAACTGCAGGAAACGCCTCACATAGACACAGATATTAAGCACTGAGCAGCCACTAGCTCATATCTCTCACAGGAAACATGTCTGGCACATATAGAGTGCAGCGTGAAAAATACTCACAAAGGAAACAATTAGCTAAGTAGCAAAGATGAAGAAGCTAAGTACAACTCGGTTCTATCCACAACTCCTCAGAACATAGGCTATACTGCTTTAAAATGCAACAGATTTATTATTACATTGTATTCTATGTTTCTTTAAATAAATAGCAGGACAAATAAAATTACTACAAACAACAATAATAATAATAGCAGCAGCATGAACAAACATAATAACAATTCATGATTTTAG
This sequence comes from Rhinoderma darwinii, assembly GCF_050947455.1. Lineage (NCBI taxonomy): Eukaryota > Metazoa > Chordata > Amphibia > Anura > Rhinodermatidae > Rhinoderma > Rhinoderma darwinii. The sequence goes on along the minus strand of NC_134688.1, from coordinate 377,226,288 downwards.
AATGATACTTACCTTTTTTTTTTAACACCTGAAAGTTTTGTGATGTGAACACTATGGTTTAGCTCAGTAATAATTTTTGGATTACAATAGATGTGATCATTCTATTTTTATTGTTTATTGAAACTGATAGGAAAATAAATAATTCCAAAGCAGTAAAGAACTGTTCAGCAAAAGATAGCAAAGTGATGTGGTCCTGTTATCTCTCGTAGACATTGTTTTTAATGTCAATAGATAAAAGATTGGATATACAGTATACAGAGAACATCCATCAGTTATCCAACCATGTTCCAAACACTAACGTGACACACTGTGAACACTGTATACAATGTATTGTAATTGTATACTATACAGACTAACCAGGAAAAAAGTGGACATGCTAGGGAAATTCAGGGAATTTTCACAAAGGCTATAAGCGTAAGAGCAACTAATTTAACTTTATGATCAGAAATCATGAAGTGTATTATTAAGAGGTTATTTTTAGTGTAGCCCCTTCTTAAAAGTTTTCTGTCAAATATGGAGAGATTTAAAATTTAATGTGATCAATAATCGAAAATTAGGTTTAATTTACAAAATTGGTGTTCCAAAAAACATTCATGTGGAGCTTAACGGAAACCATCAAAAAGTTAGAAAGATATAAAAGAGCAATGCATAATGTAGCAACAATCGCGACAGTCCAATATAGAAGTGACCAGCTGGTGTATGTCACCAGAATATTACAAGATAGATCAGAAGCAAATGCATACATAATCTGCTTTCAAATTTGGTTAAGGACACCAGAAAAGATATATAAAACGAAATGTTGAAATTACATATAAAAAACTATAAACAATCGACAATGAAATAGAATATGTGTAAACAGACCATAACAACAAATAGGTAGCATGCTAAGAGGATGCCGTGATCAAACTACAACTACAGATGCCAAATACATTTCAGATTTAACACAAAAAAAAGAATGTTTAATATCCTTGATTGTCTTCTCTATGTCCTATGACAATTTCACTAAATACACATACAATGTGTAATTTACCTGTTTCCCTGAGTTGCTAACTATTCTTTTGGGCTATATTCAAGTCAAGGATTATGTGTTTCCTTTAATGAAAACAAAAATGTTCAATTTCCCAATCATCGGATTTCAGAAATTAAATATTTAAATGATCCAAACTGCTAAAAACAACACGCGCTAGTGTAGAAGATGCAAGTTTGTCATCAATCATCTTAAAGGGAACAATAACCCACTTCATTCATGTAACAGTAACCTCAATACACTATATTGTATATACAATGTTGCATCTTCAGCATCATACTTGGTTTAAAACTGCTAGTGAAAAACATTGTTAATAAAATCCCATTTACCAAATTCTCATACACATATGTAAATGTACTGCCTAATAACTGACCATGATTTACAGCAGCATTTTATCACCAATTTGCCTTAACCAATTGCATAAAGATTTCTGTTTCTGCATAACAATATGTTATTTTACATTCTTGTAATTATTATATAGGTTATTCTTCTATACTTCTGTTTACTTTTCTTATGCACTAGTTCTTTTTAAGGTCAGAAAATAGGGTAAACTAAAGTAAATCTCAATGAACATTACATTTAATAGTTTGTGATCAGTTAATATAAAATTGAATGGCCTTATAATAAAAATAAATAAAAAGTGTTAATATAAACATAAAAACTCTGTAAATCCTACATAACTGTTTATTTATATCTATCTATCTATCTATCTATCTATCTATCTATCTATCTATCTATCTATCATCTATCTATCTATCTATCTATCTATCTATCTATCTATCTATCTATCTATCTATCTATCTATCTATCTATCTATCTATCTATCTATCTATCTATCTATCTATCTATCTATCCCATATCTATCCCATATCTATCTATCTATCTATCTATCTATCTATCTATCTATCTATCTATCTATCTATCTATCTATCTATCTATCTATCTATCTATCTATCTATCTATCTATCTATCTATCTATCTATCTATCTATCTATCTATCATCTATCTCATATCTATCTATCTATCTATCTATCTATCTATCTATCTATCTATCTATCTATCTATCTATCTATCTATCTATCTATCTATCTATCTATCTATCTATCTATCTATCTATCATCTATCTCATATCTATCTATCTATCTATCTATCTATCTATCTATCTATCTATCTATCTATCTATCTATCTATCTATCTATCTATCTAATATCTATCTATCTATCTATCTATCTATCTATCTATCTATCTATCTATCTATCTATCTATCTATCTATCTCATATCTATCTATCTATCTATCTATCTATCTATCTATCTATCTATCTATCTATCTATCTATCTATCTATCTATCTATCTATCTATCTATCTATCTATCTATCATCTATCTCATATCTATCTATCTATCTCATATCTATCTATCTATCTATCTATCTATCTATCTATCTATCTATCTATCTATCTATCTATCTATCTATCTATCTATCTATCTATCTATCTATCTATCTCATATCTATCTATCTATCTATCTATCTATCTATCTATCTATCTATCTATCTATCTATCTATCTATCTATCTATCTATCCCATATCTATCCCATATCTATCTATCTATCTATCTATCTATCTATCTATCTATCTATCTATCTATCTATCTATCTATCTATCTATCTATCTATCATCTATCTCATATCTATCTATCTATCTCATATCTATCTATCTATCTATCTATCTATCTATCTATCTATCTATCTATCTATCTATCTCATATCTATCTATCTATCTATCTATCTATCTATCTATCTATCTATCTATCTATCTATCTATCTATCTATCTATCTATCTATCTATCTATCTATCTCATATCTATCTATCTATCTATCTATCTATCTATCTATCTATCTATCTATCTATCTATCTATCTATCTATCTATCTATCTATCTATCTATCTATCTATCATCTATCTCATATCTATCTATCTATCTATCTATCTATCTATCTATCTATCTATCTATCTATCTATCTATCTATCTATCTATCTATCTATCTATCTATCTCATATCTATCTATCTATCTATCTATCTATCTATCTATCTATCTATCTATCTATCTATCTATCTATCTATCTATCTATCTATCTATCTATCTATCTATCTATCTATCTAATCTATCTATCTATCTACCACAGACACACATATGTAATTAAAAGTGGCTGGACCACAGGATAATATTCACATGTAATCTACCTATTGTCTGTCCCCAACCGCATTTAGAGTGTAAGTTCCTTCCTACCGGGTCCTCTCTCTCCCTTTTTTCCATTAAAAGTATATGTTTGCTTCTGATTATTTGTCAATTTGTATGTTTACTATTTCCTCTGATTGTAGAGCTCTGAGGAATATGTTGGCGCTATATAAACATTTTTTATTATCATTATTATTACTAGATTGAGTGCTAAAGCAAAATACTGTAAAAATGTCATCAGACCATCGAAATTGTACCCAGGTTTACAATCTTTTACAGTATTATACTGTCCCCACCACTTTATCTATGGGAACATCTATTCCTCTCCTCGTATCTACCCATTTAATCCTTTAAACTGTATTCTGGGCTTTCTTTCTTATTGGATCTTGTCAGGGAAATATTATAATTATGTAATTGTCTTAATAAGCCTCTATATATTTCTACCTCCGGGAGTGAATGTTGCTACATAAATAATAAGCAGGAGGAAAAAAAAGGAAGTATGATGCCAACAATTTATGGGACCATTTGCTGTCCGGACTAACATTGTAGTTTGTATAATTGGCCAAAAATGTTTAAATATTTAGATGCAAGGATTCTCCTTTACACTTTGAATTATTATTAAATGATATGTATGGGGTTTACATGTTTATTATAATTTTTTGACTGGGCAGTATTGGATGCAGCTATCCAGCACTTTATCTGTAAATTAGTTACTATTTCTAAATTGGCATTTTTTATAGTAGTAGATTATTTATTTATGAAGCTACTATGCATAAAATGATTGAATTCTGATCTCGCTGCCACAAAGCTCAAGTTAATCATTTGTGCTATGTCAAGAATTAAAAAAATGTTGGGACCTTTTTTTTTAATAAGAAGATATTACAGGTATGAGGCTTATCATACGTTATAACATGCAAAAAGCATGGAATTTTAATGTGCTAAAAATTGCTAACTGCCTCTATACATTGGTGACTCATGACAAAAGAATGTGAAATGTGTACTTTAGTATTGTATCAATAAAAAGGGCACACCTTACACAAAAATGTCTGCAGCAATAAACTGACACTTCAAAGCCAGTGTGAACATTTCAGTATCAGTTATCATAGTTCAGCTCATAACAGTTGTCAAGGGAAAAGCTAATCACTCCTGAAATGTCTCAGTATAACACTTCAGTGCATTTCCGATCTAAAATTGACACCGCAGCCAATTCTCCACCACTATATCAGCGCTTGAAACCAGTCATAAGAAAGCACAGGGAGGATTGCAGGAGCTTGGATGCCCCCTCCAGACCAAATCTACTGATCAATCTATTAAACACTGTACATACAATAACGGACTGGCTTTGTCTTCCAGGGTTGTATATTTATATAGAAAAACACAGGTGCAACTTTATATCATATTCTGGATTATGGGCTAGTCGTAAAAAAGTATCCAAAATGTAGCTGTCAAGGCAACTCAAAACCAAAATATTGCATACAATATTTTACTATAAAACAATCAGTCTTTTGCTCCAGGTCTTGTAAAATTCCAGATTATCTAGCAGATTTGTGATAATCGAGAAAATCTGCCTTCCTTTCTATCAAATGCTGGATTATAGGAATTTTACTATATGTAGAGGGTAACAGAATCATAAATTTTGCCTTTAACCCCTTAGTGACCACCAATATGCCTTTTCACGGCGGTCACGAAGGGGCCTTAGGCAAGGCCGTCGCCTTTTTACAGCGGCCCAGTCTAAGTTCTGCACGCGTGTCCCGTGCAGGCTGGAGCGGGTGCTTGGCTGTCTGATGACAGCCGGGTCCACTCCAACGGCCGCAATCGAAGCTTACTTCAATCGCGGCCGTTTAACCTGTTACATGCTGCGGTCAATAGCGACCTTGGCATTTAAATAATTTTGCAGAGGGAGGGAGCTCCCTCTATTACCCATCGGTGGCCCGCTGGCCTCCAATGGGATGCCATGGCAGCCGGGGACCTGATAAAGGCCCCCAGGCCTGCCCTGAGTATATGCCTATTAGGACGTGCCTATCAATAAGTCCCATAGGAGATGACTATCAATAAGTCCCATGTACCCCAAAACAGTACCAATCAAAACTACGTCTCGTCCCGCAAAAAACAACCCCACATATCACTGACGGAAAAATAAAAAAATTACGGCTCTTGGAAGCCGACAATGCAAAAACAAATAATTTTTGTTCAAAAGAGTTTTTATTGTGCAAAAGTAGTAAAACATAAAAAACCTATACATATGTGGTATCGTCATAATCGTACGGACCCATAGAATAACGTTAACATGTTATTTACGCCGCACAGTGAACGGCGTGAATTTGAAATGCATAAACAATGGTGGCATTTCAGGGTTTTTTTTTCTATTCCCCCCCAAAAAAAGTTAATATAAGTTAATCAAAAAATTTTATGTACCCCAAAATGGTGCAATGTACAACGAATCCCACAAAAAAACAAGTCCTCATACAGCTATGTCGACGGAAAAAGAAAAAAGTTATAGCTCTTTGGATGCGACTATAGAAAAATGAAAAAAAAAATAGCTTGGTCATTATTGCCTAAAATAGGCTGGTCACTAAGGGGTTAATACCTTTGTTTTAAATACATGTATGTGGGACATTTTCTAAATGGAACTGAATTCTCATACTCATTGCTGCAGATTTTGCGTGTATTTTTTAAACCAAAACCAGGAAAGGTACCTAACTAAACAGAACAAATATATATTAAAAAAAGGCCTTATAGTGTCTCCTCTTCTGGATCCACTTCTGGTTTGGGTTTAAAAATGAATGTGAAATCTGCAGAAAATCTGCACTGTGTGAATAAGGCCTTATGGTACAGTCACATGTGGCAGATTTGTTGCAGAAATTTTTGCAATTTAAAATCAATTCCATTTATCTGATTTATCTGTTTCTGCAATAGAAACATGGATTTCTGCAATTTGTATTTAGATGACTATAAGGGCAAAGCCACACGTGGCGGAATTGCTCTTGAATTCCGCTGCGGACACTCTGCAGCGTTAATCCGCAGCGGAGCCGTTTCTCCATTGACTTCCACTTCTATCTAGCAGTGTTCGTTTAGACGATGCGTAAAATTCCGCTGCGGAGCATAGGCTGCGGAGTGGAATTTGCTGTCCGCAGCATGCTCTGTCTGTTGCGGACCAGTAGCGGACTGGTTGCGGACTCATGGCGGAATTTCTCCATTGACTTCAATGGAGATTCTAAATTCCGCAATGAAGTCCGCAGCTGTCATGCACATGTTATGTGTGGTGCGGATGCGTCTTGCTTTTTTGACATGACATTTCTTCATTCTGGCTGGACCTATGTATTTCTAGGTCTACAGCCAGACTGAGGAAGTCAATGGGGCTCCCGTAATTACGGGAGCGTTGCTAGGAGACGTCAGTAAATAGTCACTGTCCATGGTGCTGAAAGAGTTAAGCGATCGGCAGTAACTGTTTCTGCACCCTGGACAGTGACTACCGATCCCAATATACAGCAACCTGTCAAAAAATAGAAGTTCATACTTACCGAGAACTCCCTGCTTCTGTCTCCAGTCCGGCTTCCCAGGATGACGTTTCAGTGTAAGTGACGGCTGCAGCCAATCACAGGCTGCAGCGGTCACATGGACTGCCGCGTCATCCAGGGAGGTCGGGCAGGATGCCGAAAGAGGGACGCGTCACCAAGACAACGGCCGGTAAGTATGAAATTCGTTTACTTTCACTAGGGAAAGTGCTGTCCCTTCTCTCTATCCTGCACTGATAGAGAGAAGGGAAGCACTTTTACCGCAGTACGCAGCAGCTAGTCCGCATCAATTTACTGCACATTTTGGGCAGATCCGCCGCAGAATCTGCAACGCAGATTCTGTGCGGCATTGATGCGGACAGTTGCGGAGGAAAACCGCCACGTGGGGGCATGCCCTAACTGATGTTCAGTTGCACAATTTTCTACAACAAAATCTGAAGCATATGACTGCACCCTTCTAATATAAAAGCAGATCAATTTCTCTGTTCCCAATTAGAGCGAATTCACACGCAGCAGATTTGTTGCAAAAAAAATCTGCAACTGAAAATCAGTTCCATACTTGTGAATTGGAGTGATTTCTGCAGCAAATACATGGATTTCTGCAAATCCCATTCATTGAATGGGACAGTGGCAGGAGTTTTTGCAACAAATCTGCAGCGTATGAATTCACCCTTAAATGAAGAATACATCTAGAAAAACACAACTACCAATATAGTGCATTGTGGTATAAGCTGAACACAAATCACAGTATATACTGTATTAGAGTACATGTACACCAGCCATGAAGTGGCGTAGATAAGAGAAAAATGTCCAACGTGCCTGGCAAGTTGCACCAGATATATTATGCCACTTGTGCCATCTTGACAAATATGGAACAATTTGTCAAATTCATGTACCCTTCAACATTATTAATAAATCCCCTTCAATATGTGTTACTCCATATAGAAAAACTGTTTTAACGTAAATCTTCACTCTTGTAGCCACATAAATGACTATAGTAGGCTTTCCCAATACAACCATACTATCAAAATAACCCATTTTCAAAGGGGGATTGATCAAATAACCTGACAGGAATGCGTGGAATTTCCTGCAGGGGAATGGTGGGGAATTCCAGGCTGCAGGATTTTCAGATCCCTCCTACTTGTAAGTGGGGGTGTTACGATAATAGCATTATACTAAAGAATTGTTCACTATTCAAATACCTAAACATTATTTTATACCCACAACAGCGGAGATTCACTTTAAAATCACTTTGTACAGTAGTATCATTTGAAAGCTAAGTCACTATTCATGAGGCTGTCAAAAATGGTGACATTGTGGCTGTCCGCTCCAGGTAGTCTATATGTAGACTGTCATCCCTCTAAGGCTGAGTTCACACGTCACGGATTTGACGCAAATTTTCAGCGCAGATTTTACACTTTGCAATGCAAAAGGGTGAGATCTGCGTCAGAACCGCAACAAAATCTGCGACAAATCCGCAACGTGTGAACTCAGCCTAAGACTAGTAGCGTATATGGAGCTGCTTCTGTTCTGCATTGCTATTTGTTCAATAAATGCCTTGTTTAGTTGCCATTTATTTTAATCTAATCTTTTGCTGGTTGCTCTTACCCATTGCCAATAGTATTCTATTTGTGGAATATATGAGATATCAAACTGTAGACACATGCGGCTTTGTATAATTCTGATCAATCTATCACTGATCATCATGACCACTAGAGAAGAGAAACGCCTTCGGATGATACAATGATTTAAAGACCTTGATATATTGTCCTTGCAACCGACAGCTTCACATTGTTTCCCTGTGGCACAAATTCAAAGGACAGTCTACGACAATGATATATTTCATAATGTGAGGACTGCGTCATGTTTAGAAAAGAGACTATACATAGTTTACGACCAATATTTACTGGCTGGAATGTCTCAAACAAGCCATCCGCGTGCTTACAACCAGAGCAAAAGCAAAAGTTTTTATTTTTGGGCAATTACATAACGTTATATTATTTCATCAAATTTTTACTTGGCTAATTATTTTCCATAGCGGAGTAAGAGGAACTAAAGTTCCAAAACTAAGAAGGAGGACAGGGATGTGGCAGATCTGAATCATACTCTCATGACTAATTCCAAATGCATTTTTCTCTTTTAAAGTATTTCTCAGTGGTGGGTAAAGAAAAAAAAAGATTGGAGAAGTCTGAATCACAGTAATTACCTACTCATTCTGACATGCATTAATGCTCTTAAAGTTTCCCCGCGCCTTTAAGAATAATAAAATGTTTAAAAAACAACATAAAAAATGTGCAGATACAATGTATATGTAACGTTGATCAGTGTATGTTAACAAATCATTGTCAATTTCTAACGTCCGTATTCGATTAATCCGTTCGGTTATCAATGTCAATGTATTGTGGCCTGTAAAATCGAGGTTTCTAAAGAAGTCAATCGCTCTACAAACATTGTGTTCTAGACGTCGGAACAATTTAAATGGAAGACAAAAAAAGCACTCAGCATGGTGGCAGCGGCTTGAGAATATGGCTTTTTTTCCCACCATGCTTAAAACCTCAGAAACCGGCTTTACAGATGTACTGTAATCTTTGTACCTGTGCTCATAATATAATCAGCAAAGTGAACTGCCGTAATCACATAGCAACTACATCAGAGCAGATTTCAGAAGAATGGCAATACCTCTTCACGTCTGTATCCTGCTATGTAATTTACTGCTCCTTCATGTGTCAATGGGATAAAGAGAAGGAGATAAGAATCGTGTTCATTTTTTGGCACCTCATTAACTACCTGCATGAGGCAGTGTGCTTTTTCCTATATAAATGCTCAGTTGCAGAAAAGTGAGGTGTACGTGAAGTTGCCGCAATGCTGTAAATATTTGACATGTATTGTGACATCATTCAGCTGCACAGGTTTAAAGGGAAACTAGACCGTTCCCATTTGCCCAATAATAAATGTCTGTAGCTCACATTCACTAAGACTGGCGCTTTTATGCCAATCTGGGTAAAGGAGATAGTTGGAATGATATGCACGGTTTAATAAAAGGCTCACGCCTCTCAATAAATGTAGCATATTTTGACTCCTCAAACAGGCAGAATATCAAATCCTTGCCCGCTTTGAACAGGCATAGATTTGCACCATAAATTGACACCTTTTTCCCTGGATTGACGTACACTACGCCTCCTTGGAGACCACGCCCACTTTTCCATAGCTTTCGCCTCCTCGAATCTTCTCAGGCTCCCACATTAGGCTGCGGCACATACAAGGTTCTGTATCCGGGCAGTGACAAATCCTAATAGGTGATGCAGCACACAACACTGTGTGACATTGGAGATTGTGTACTGCGTGCCTGCATAGCGTATAACGTCGCTACGGTGCTCGGCGTCAGGACCTAGTATGCCCGCGGCCTGATGTGGGAGGCTGAGAAGATCAGGGGGAGAAGCGAAGCGCAAAAGCGAGTACATTTTTTATGTCCAATTAGAGGAGGGAGAAGAGAAATTGGGCCTGGCCCACCAGTGCAACCAGAATTATTATGACACAATTGTGGCGCACGACCAGCGCACAGCAGAAAGCTAAGACTGGCGTATAAAACGACAGTCTTAGTAAATCTGTCCAATTACTATACAGTAACCCAGTCAATATTCTCCTCCTCCTCCTCTCTTGACTGTCGGGGGAGCGCAGGCAATGTGCACATGTCCGACTGCTCAATGTGAGTGTCTGGCTCTCGGCTGCCTTGCCCGCTGCAATATTTCGCCAATGCCAGTCTCACACTTGACCTAGTCCTGTTGCCAATGTTCCTAGGGCTGAGCAGCCTGGCAAAAGAGGAGCATCAACTACAAAGGGGAAGTAACCTGACTGTACATGCACTGCATTATTATGCAAAATTACCACCACTTGCTATAGCTGGTACATTTTTTTTAGTGGCACTCTCGTCCCAGTGTTAATACCAGCTAGGCCCGTGGCTTACGGGCTTGGTGGCAACCCTAGGCAGCAGAGATAGCTGCATGTTCTAGAAGTAACATGCCTGCTTGGCCGACTCAAATGGGCATGCTTATGGTGGAGTCAGGGGAGATAGTTATTTTCTTTTATGTTTCCAAACGAATAGGCAGCATAACACAGGTTCCAATTTAGTGAAAAAAGGTTTATTCACCCATACGTCAGTGCAACGTTTCAGCCCACATGGGCCTTTCCCAAGCATCTTCTCTTTTATGGCTATAACCCGCTTAAAGCGTACCTAACTTTTCAGGTGACTATTCAGAATAAGCTGTCATATTTGTGTACATGAGGAAATTCTGGCCATTATATGACATGTATATGGTCTTTTTTTTTTATTAGCAGTTTTCCCCTCTGCAGGCTCTCTCTCTCTAATTCCCAGTTGCCTCACATCTATTGGGTGGAGCCTAACTGCTATCATGTCTTCTATACACTGCACACAAAGAGATGATGGACTCCTGCTCCCTAATCTCCATCTATTACATATATAGCAGCTGCAGCAGCATGCAGGAGATTATGCACTAGTAATAAACAGTGTAGCTGTAAATCCAGCACTGGTGTGAGATAAAACACTTACCTGGAAGCTGCTGCTGCAGCATCTATGTTTCTTTCTGCCTCTCTTTCACTCTGCCCCTGCTTTCCTCTCCCCCCCTCTACATAGACTTCCCTCAGTGAGTCTGTCTAGTCTTAAAGAGAGGGAAAAAGCAGTAAATTTAGAGTAAGTGAGCAGTTAGGAGGGGGAGGATATGTGGAGAAAGAGGAATTTTCTCTAATAAGATATATTACACAGTTTTCTTATATCCGCTTGTACTATTGATTTATGCAAAGTTTGTTGAAATGTTAGTGTCATATAAGCATCCCTACCACTGTAATGTTTCACACAGCGAGTCCACCTCAATTAGACATGTAATCCATAGAAATGTATACAGTACAAACTGCAATATTTAGACAAGGAGAGCACACAACAAAATTTCTTATTATGAGGGCATTTGGGTGATTGGATCGTATTGCTAGTTTAACCCCTGCGTTACCGCCAATACGCATTTTGATGGCAGTCATCAAGGGCTGTAGAATAAGTGCTGCATGGTTGTGTCCAGTGCAGCCCTGGAGTAGTTGCTAGGCTCTCTATTGCTCTAACGGCCGGGATTGGATGAATCACTAATCCCAGACATTTAACTCTTTGATCATCGTGGTCAAGAGTGACCGTGACATTATCAAAGCAACCCCCCACCTTTGATTGGATCCAAGAAAGGACCCCAGGCCTGTCTGTACTCTAAGCCTGCTATTTGGGCACACTAAAATATTGCTGTTGGGAGTGAACAGCATATGTGGAAGAAAACATCTAGATGGAACCATAAGCCCCAGAAGAGCTACAAAGAGCAACATCTTTATTGCTTTACGTCTACCCAGTGATGGAGGAGTCCAGAACATTATAAAAATCAGACGTAGATTAAACATTTCTGTGCCTATACGTATCGTTAGAAATGTAAAGTACATATCGTGTTGGTTGCAAGAACCTGTCCTGGACTTTATTTTCCCCAGTGGTGGCGCTGCAGAGAAATTGAACACTTACTGCCATATTTCCCCCATTACAGCTGATCACTGGAGGTCCCAGTAGCAGGACACTTTGTGATCGGCTTATTTTAAAGGGACCTTTCTAACAAGGAGGGATTGTCTAAAGCGGAGAACCCCTATAAAAGCTATGTACTGCTTCCTAGTTTATAAATAACATTTTTTGTGCTGTTATTTTTGCTATATCTATGTTGTCCTGGAGGTCCAGTTTAAGGAGGCTGTCACCTGACATCAATCCCTGTATATATGCCCTTCTAGTTTGGTACCCCCCTCTATGTGCCATAACGGGCAGCCAATGTAATGGTACATTTCCAGTGCAGTGTTGCAGCATCCCTCACAGATCACAGCTGACAAAAAGATAACAATAAATGTGCCATTGAGGGAAATTTTCTCAATTAAAAATATGTTTACTTTCAAAACACACATCCTAAATAATACAACAAAACATTAATATTAAATAATATTGGAAAAGTTCATAGGAATTTAATATTACTGTAATGTATAGTACATCATAGGGCATAACAAGATTGAAGACCCCAAATGCTGAGCGGTAACACCTGGTGGGCAAGTTACAATGAAGCTATTAGATATTGGTAAAACAATTTTACATTAATAAAGCCAGTAAAGACATTTATTGGAAAAGGACAACGTTTTTCCCTTAATAAAGAAATCTGGCCACACTGCATGTGTCACAAGGAGACAGCATGGCAAGTCTGTGAAGGAAATAGGCAGTGGAACAAATTCTAGACATCCTCTAAGTAATATGACATCACTCATTTTGTAACATTCTCAGCAATGAAAATAAATGAGTGTCTATATGTATATAAGCTTTCTATCTAATACCAGTTTATCACATTAGATAGGTAAATGGTTTAATATATATTTATGTTATAGTCTAGTGTTACATCTTATCTTTGCTATAGTGGGAAAAAAAGCATCACAGCAATGTAAAAGCCTCAAGGAAGCATGAGCTAGATGGAAAATGTGAGATAATGGGTATTGTTTATCTTACAGACTAGTTTTTCATTGTGCCGCCATTCTGCTATATGACAATCCAGCTACACCTTTTAAAGGTGTCAGAGGAAAGGAGTATGAAAAGCAGCAATCCCCACCCACTATCATTAGAGAACAGCAGCCCACGCACCACACACACCCAGCATCCTGCAGCACACCCTTAGTTACACAGTATGAATTCAGTGCTGGAAAGTCAGGATATGCAGCTTCACTATCCTTCACAATCTCTGGCCAGAATGCCACAAGGCATTACAGTGACCTATACCCCTTAGGTTAGGCTTCCTCAGTGTATTCTATGAGTGGGCAGGCTGATGGTGTCAGTACTTCCCACAGCCCCACCAGACTGCAGCCGCCCTTATCCTGGAAATTACAAACCCCCATACTTTTAAACATTCCATTCTCAGCTAACACCAACAGGGTTTCCTGCTCCACTCCCTAACTTCAGGTCTTGTAATAATCCTCCTCCCATGTAACACCTTTCACTAACTTTCACATGCTTAACTCTTACATTTCCAGTTTTTCTTCGGTTGCCTGGACATTTGTGTTCTTCAATAAAGAATATATCTGAACCAGAACATCATAATACTAGACATAAAAGCTCCCAAAAATATACATATCACTAAGTAACTGGTATATATATAAAAAAACAAAAAAACAAGGGCAGCATGGCGTTTGCATGTTCTCCCTGTGTTTGGGTTTCCTCCAGGTACTAAAACATATTGATTGGTCACTTGGCCTCCCATGAAATAGGCCCTAGTGTGTGTGCCTAAGGCCCCATACACACGACCGTAGATTTTGTCCGTAGTTGCGGACCTTAATTACGGACCAATTCATTTATATTGACCATGGACACCTTCCCGTAAATTTGAAGGAAGGTGTATGGGCCGTAAAAAGCCTCCGCAAAAGATAGGACATGTACTTTCTTTTGCCTTTTATGGACCGTACTCCCATACTTTATATGGGAGCACAGGCCAAAAATGCGGGTGGCTGTCCAGTGCCACGAGCCGTGCCCGTAATTGCGGACTGTGATTACGGGCACGGCCGCGTGCTTGAGGCCTAAGACAGGGAAATTAGATTGCGAGTACCATTGGGTACAGGGACTGATGTAAATGGTGACAAATCTATGTACAACGCAGCAGAATATGTTGGTGCCATATAAACAATTGGAAATAAACAAATAAATAAATATGACTATAGCATACTCTTTTTCATTTTATTGGCCCATGATGGTTCTTGCCATATATTCCCTTAAACAAGTATAGTAAAAAAAATATCAGAACACTGGTCGGATCAAATTTTCCCACCTACCCTAAAGTATTTCCTGATCTCAGATCAGGAGACCTTTGGTTTTCTAGCAGTTGTGGACCTACAAGCCACACCATGCCCGCTTTTGAATGCTGGTATCTGGTAAAAATGTTAGTGAGTGGATTTTGTGGAATGTTCCTACTGCATATTGTGAAATGTTTGCAAAATTGCTTCTGGGGGAAAACACACTTGTGTTAAAGCATGTAAAACATGGTCCACATTATCAATACATTTTTTTATTTTTTTTTATTGGATTTTTTTGGAGCTGCAGATGCCCACTGCCAGGAAGTTTCCATACACTAGAAAGGTCTGTGTAGCAAAAAATAAAATTGCCCTCTCAATGAAGTTTCACACAACCAGTCAGAAGCTATTTGTAACTTAAACTCTTGACATAACTTGTGGGAGAAGAGGATGTCATGACACCCACATGGCCAGTTCTATACCCATGTTTGCCAATATTGTTGTGCCCATAGATGGGGGGGGGATTCTTGGTTAGTCGCTTCTCACTGGAATGAAGTCTGAGTTTATACCCTCTTTCTCCACTAGCTCATAGCTGCTACATGGATACCTACTATGGCACATATGTTGATGACTGCATAAAGCCTTACTTTGCTGTCTTACTACTCTTCCCTTATGGTCAAAATGTAAGGAACAAGACGTCAGCAGTTCAAGAATCTCAGTACAGCCAAACTAAAAATGAATGACTTGTAGATCTGGGATTTCAAATGGTTATATATTTTATCAGACCATAAAAACTGTTGTAAAGGTTCTTTGTACAGTTGAGATATACTGAGGCACTGTGTAATCATTAGTACTATCACCAATTGTTATCACATCCTACTTCACTGGCATTTTACATCATTCCATGTACATGCAGTCCAGACTAGTCATATGATAGAAAATACTGAATTCCACATCGGTGCTGACTCACAGTGACGCAGCATTGTTCAAATACAGCCAGATGTGAAGGACTTTATATCAAACATACACACTACCAGCAGACCTGTGAGTGCAGCGCTGGACTATTATACAGGTTGCAGCTCAGGAAAAGTACAGAATTACAAACTTGAAGCAAAAATAAATATATATATTTATAATATAATATATATAAAAGTATACCTTTAATAATAAGATTATCCATTAAAAATAACTATAATAATAACAACATTAATATAATTGGATGATTTCTGCCCAAAATCAAAATATAGCCATATATTAGTAAATCAGAAGTTTGACAATTATGTTTTAGTTACTTGGCATTTCTGTTTGTTGCTGCGGTGGCAATTTTTGCTAAAGTGACAAGTGTGGGCATATTGGTTGTAGCCTTTGCTTGTCAGTATGCTCAATTAATAACCATACCAAGGTCATAGACATACAGTTTTGAGGTCTGATTTAATAGTAACTCTTTGCACATCAACATTCGAAAGCAATTTCTTTCTATTTGATTCTAAGTAATATAACTCAGCAACCTGGGAATACCCACTCAGAAGCAGATAATATACATGTTTACACCTACCATTAAAATGCTATAAATGATAACTAATGTGCAGGGCAAAGGGGGATTGCTATGCTGTCCACAACAACAGAATGGTATGGGAAACCAACATTTTATGAGCTGTTCTAAAAAAAATCCCACCATGTTTCATCATGTTAAACTACCACACCTAGAGTACTTGAAGGTCTGGGTGGAGGGCCTGCAGGCAGGTTTGATGGTATGTGCCAACTCTGGGAGAAAAGAAATAGTAACATAAAAAGTTTTGAAATTGTGTTGTCTAAGGCAACAATAACAAAAACAAAGAGTAAAAAGTTTTTGCTTGAAAAATTTACATTAAAGGGGTTTTCCAGGAAGTAGAAATTGATTGATCCTCAGGATAGGCCATCAACAGCTGATTG
Organism: Rhinoderma darwinii; assembly: GCF_050947455.1. Taxonomy (NCBI): domain Eukaryota; kingdom Metazoa; phylum Chordata; class Amphibia; order Anura; family Rhinodermatidae; genus Rhinoderma; species Rhinoderma darwinii. The sequence goes on along the minus strand of NC_134688.1, from coordinate 377,209,734 downwards.
GTCTGGGTCTGACGCCCCGGACCCCCATCGATCAGCTATTTTGAAGAGGGTGCTCATACGAGCGCTGCTTCTCCTTCATTTCTACTTGCTCACTGTGAATCATCGACACACATGTAGTGGCAATTCACAGGTATTGCAGCCTTCTTCTCCCATTGAAGTGAATGGGAGAAGGCCGCAATACCTGTGAATCGCCGCTACATGTGTGTCAACGATTCACAGCGAGCAAGTAGAAGCGCTCGTACGAACGCTGCATCCCCCTTAAAAACAGCTGATCGGTTGGGAACCTGAGGATGGGTCATCAATTTTTACTAGCTGGAAAAACCCCTTAAGTAGCCAAGGTCAACTACTAGAGACAGTGATAATGCTAGTACGCCCTGTATATGAAGCAAGAAAAAAAGAGTCATTTTCCATAATGTTTCTAACAGGGTATCAAGCTGAGATACATCATGCGCTATTTTTTGGGAGAAAGATATTGATGCAAAGTACGCTGGCCAAGAAGTGGTGTGAGAAATAGCAAGATGCGTCAAATGTTGTGCGCCATTGTGATAAATGTGGCACAGTTTGTGCCTCCCTGGTCTAGTTTTATCCGGTCTAAATCTAGCACAGTACTATAACATTTCCCCCAATGTCTCAGGAGGAGACTCATGAAGAAAGGGCTACTGTGCCCAATTCAATAAGCTAACCATTACATTTCTAACCTCCTTTTGGTATTGATGTTGATGCAGAAAGATGTACTAATAGTCCTTGTTACATCACTAGCTGTTCGATGATATTTCAAAAGAAGCAAAAACTTTAGGTTAGTAGCACAATCTAAATTTCTCTAGTTCAGAACACCTGCTAAAGGGGTTGTCCAGGATTAGAAAATAGTGTCTGCCTTTTTTCCAGAAACTGCGCCATTTTTGTTCATTGACAGTGTCTGGAATTGCAGCTCAGCCAATTATTCCAACGGATATGAGCAGGTAGGATATCTTGTGCAAAGAGAGCAGTCACACTCAAGCCCTGGTGGCTTAGGGGACCCAAAGTACACCAGTATTATATATGGCAGGTGGGAGGCCCTGTTTTTTTATGTGCATTGGGAGCTTCAATTTCTGGGGATGAGCTGGAATACTAGACACAACCCTCAACAAGCACAGCTGTTTATATATAATAAAAAAAACAGACCTTCTTTTTTCTTATTCTGGACAATCCCTTTAAAACGCTCCTTTATATGAATGAAATGGCTAACCTATATGAGCACACAGATTCAATATTATCGGGGTTCTCCTGGCGGAACTTCTGGTAGTATCAAGAACTAGTTTCTACACCAGCTCTTTGCTGAAAACATTTACTTACCACTGATCAAATTCTATTTGGTACAACAAGCAGACAGACATACACTGTTTCTGCTTAACAACCAGGCCTGTTATTCTCTCCTACCAGGAACACCATGATGATGCAAGTCTATTGCTACAATAATGCGATCCGGTCAGCTTTACCACATGACTGAACAACTTTGAACAACTGCTCATGTAACTATAGATACAGAAAATACAGATCATTCTACAAATATTTTACACTGAATCACACATTTCTGGATCATTTTAGAACCAGCGTTCTGGAACCGGGACGTCCACACACTGTGCTGTCTGTGGGTGCAACTTAAAGAGCACCTCTCCTGACATGTCTGTTATTAGTAAATAACTATATTCCCCATGAAATAACAATTCTGGAGTATCTTTTCTTAGAACTCTGAAGACGAATGGAACTGAATTTCTGCAACAAAATCTGCCGTGTGTGAATCCATCCTAATGCTACAAATGTCTTTAGGCTTATTACTGACATTGTCTATTCCAACAATGTACATTTTGTATATGAGCTGGGGCTATGTCATTATGCCCAAAACGTATTGGATGAATTCAAAGTCTTGTGATGTCATACCAAACAATTATTATGAAGCATAAGATGTTGTGTGATTTGATTGGATGATTGTATATTTAGGTCCTACACCATTACATAAGTACTATGCTCATTTTTCTGTGTAACCCAGCCTATTAGAATTAAATATATTAATTTGTATTTTTTGTTTATTGTCTGTTCAAATAATCTGTGTTTAGTATGTGAGCTAAGACTACATTGTATGAGAATTTGCATGCATGCCTCACAATGGTTGGCTCTGACCTTATGACATCATGTCTCAAACCGAGTGACTGACTTTTTGACATCATACTTCTTACTGTCTAATCAATCTTATGACAACATGGTAACTTTGTGCTTTGATTGGATGATTGTGCCTTTCTATTTTTGATGGTTTGGCCTTCTCCACTGGTGTATCCTACTTGCATTAGGGATTTCAGACATTCATTTTCTGAATGACTTGACGTTCACGGTTGGTCTGTGAAGGCTGTCATTCTGAACAATAACTTCATAAGTTAAAATTACAAAGCACTGATCAATATCTGCCTCGATCTGTGGCCAGTTTTGGGCTGCTACCGAAGAGATACAGGTCTGCCATTTGGCATGAATGACTATACAATTTTGTACCCAAATGCAAGCTAAAAAATCCAACAAAGCAGATAAATTTTTGTATAGTCTTTGGTCAGCATCTAAAGAAAAAAATAATGTTGTCACAGCACCGGAGATAAATGTAGAGTGCTGGGTGCAAGCCTCAGAGGGACCCAATCTAAAGTCCCACAACAGGTATCCACAAAGAAAATAGAGACGAGGCAGCACTTCCAAAATGAATGGGAAGTTGTTCACCCACCAGTGCGACGTTTCAGTCCAATCCATGCTTGAGAAAGGTCCGATTGGACTGAAACGTTGCACTGGTGGGTGAATAAATTCCCATTCATTTTGGAAGTGCTGCCTGGTCTCTATTTTCTTTGTGGTCAGCATCTGTCACGCTTATCTGGCCACAAAAAGGCACCAAAAATGGTCTTAATCGTTCTTTCGGCCGACCAAAATCTCTAGTGAATGGTTAGCTTCTCTCCATCTTGCCTCATTGAATATGTTATTTCTTTCCCTGATAAGCCAATCCAAAATTGTCTAAACAGGTTGAGATTATATGAGGGTCACTCCTAGGATATTTTTGGTAACGTTCATGAATATGGCTGGATTTTTAAGAAAGGCACTTCTATATTTTCTTTTGGGGAATTTTGGTTGATCACCATGTCCATCACCATGTACAATTCAGCCCACTGCATCTGTTTATACACTATTATACTTTGGAATTTCAATGAAATGAAATTTTTATGATTTTTGTATGACTTTACATGAGTTTATGTTTTTCTCTTCTTGTAGCATTTCTTTCAATCATACTAGATACTAATAAATACTGAAAACGTTGTTTCAGGCCAGTAGCTTATTCAATGCCTTTAGGCCTTGCTCACACAGAGCAGATTTGCCGTTTTTACGCCCAAACCAAAATTGGAACCAGGAGAGGAGACACTTTAAGACCTTTCTTTATATATTTATTTTGTTTAGGTACTGTTCCTGACTTTGGCTTAAAAAAATACATGTAAAATCTGCATCAAATCTGCACTGTGTGAACAAGGCATAAAGGTGTTTTCTTGGCCTGATATCTGTTTTTGAGCCTAACTATGCACCAATGTACAGTGATTTAATCTCGGAAGCAATGCTTCTGAACATTGCTCTGACTTGGAACATGTTAACATGGTGCTCAAGATAAGACAATAGGAAAATGACAGTGAAGCCAACTGCTTTGTTACTTTGAATCAGCAAAACCTGCTTGTGTTTAAATAGTTTGTCTAGTTTAGTAGAAACCCTTTTTCATATACCCTATTAGAGAATTCTGAATTTATAGCAGAGGGATCTTCTGTTCCTGATTGCCATCTCTTGGCCGAAATGCCGATCAATTGCAAAGAGCATCTTTCGCTCTGGAGCACCTGTCTTGCAATACTCAGACAACCCATTGGTATGAATGGGCACTGTGTAATGCTTAATTTCCCCTGCAGTAGCACTGCAGGGAAATTGAATATTCACTGTCATGTTTCCCCACAGATTACAGCTGATCAATGTGAGTTCCAGCATTGGAACACTATTTATTGTCAAAGAACCTTTCTAACAAGTAGGGATTGTCCAAAGTAGACAACCCGTTTAAATAAAAGGGGAATTGTGCCAACATTAGAAAGATACTATAAGAAATATAGGATTATGAAACCTATTTGTCCTAATAATATTAATAGTGGCTATTGAAAACAAAAGATAAAGTTAATGGCCCAGACTTACAGTTTAATATGCCAGTCTCAAAGAGAAAGCCACTGGTGTAAGATGCGACAAATTTACTAAGAGCCGCGCGACTCTTCATAAAGTTGTCGCCACTTGGGCTGTCTGTGCACCACAGACTTGGATCTATGCCAGCTATGAGCTGGCTTAGAATTCTGCTATAATTTACACCATTTTCTGCCGTAAATTATACTAAATCTGTCGGGCTTCCGGTGGCCCCTCACCTCAAGCTAGGCCAAACCCAATTTTTTGAAAAGTGGTGGGAGAAGTGGAATAACAAACAAAAGAGAAAACTGATGGAAATGGCACAATTGCTCTCCCTCAATGTGTTTTATGCTGTTAGCAGAGGTTGGGAAGATGGCACTCTGTAAACCCCTAAAATGTAAATTGGGAAACTTTGGCTTTGTCTGTTTTGGGGAACACATGAAACGCTGCATAAATAAACCTGACACACACGTACATCCATGTAGTACCATGTACCTATGATGATGATTAATTTTAGAATTAATTTAACCCTAGATGTAACTAAACCAAGCAATGTTGCAATAGAAAGGAAAACCTGACTGGGCTCAATGCCTCTCACAGCTATATTGGGTTGTCCTCTAAAAGTAGTGCATCTGTAAGAACCTTTGTCCCCCTTTCATACAGAATAACCATGAGTGTAATTGAAATTCTACTTAAGGTTATTAAGAAGAAATAGAAGAAAAATGTCCTTGACTTTAGATACAATATTTTTTCTGTGCCAGATCAAGTAATTCAGTCTGTGAAAAGAATTATCTGCCTTGGCCATATGATTTTTTTCCTCTCACTCTGCTAATACTAACAGTTGGCTGTGTAGGCTTGCGAAAAATATGTGATGGTGACTGTTGGCCACAAGCACATTGTGTCCCTTAAAAACTCTGAATGAAAACTGTTATTTGGTTGCATTCATGTTTAGCTTGGCCATGCCGAGTGTCTGCTGAACTCTTAAACATGAATGCTCTACTACCTGACATCACACCTTCCAAGGAAACCACAAGGTCCTTTGCTCTGCATTAACCACTTTGCTCCCAGCAGTTTTTATTCCAGGATCCTTCCTTCACAGTCATACAATCGTGCTGGAGTTACGTATATCCACAATGCGTTAACCATGTTCAAACCACAGTTAAACCAGAGGAAAACAGAGTAACCGCAGGGAAAAATGTTCCTCATGACACACTGTCCTGTTTGGACACTCTAAATATACAGCAGCACACTAACAAAGCACAGGTTCTTTTCATAGTACAAGATTAGCATTTATTACAGTGATAAGAGCAGGGTTTACTAAGGAATTGTGGTACCCATTGGTGATGGAGTTCTAACACACCACCGTAATGAGACAGAGGAACTTTAGACAACTGCATATATAAACCTGGCCACGTAATAGAGAATTTAGATGGCCAAAAAGGCTGATTTAAAAAAATTCTGGCTACCGTCAGTGCGTTTTCGTGACACAAATGAGTGTGACAGACACCAATCAAAAGGCAGAAATCTGAGGAAAAGTTGATCTAGATTTTTTGCGTAATTGTCGGGTGCAGTAGTTGGCAATCCTTTAAAAGTTGTTTGTGCTAAATGACAGATATGTTCCCCATCAATAGAAGTCCAGCCTAGGTCATTCCAGGTCACAGAGCAAACGAGAGATTGACTTGCAAGTTGTTCAAAAAACTTCAGCTAGAAATCTCTAGTGTGTGGTCATTTTAAGATACCAATAAAGGGTTAAACTAGCGGATGCCAAGAGCTCCCATTATACATCTCCAAGAACCATGGTTTAAGAGCTATACATCGTACCTGATATCCTGCTGAAAAGGCTATTTGGGAGCATTGTCTGTTTGTTGGCTGACCGCAGCTGACAGACAGGGCTATTCTGCCAAACCCTGGTTCTGAGATATGTGCAGTAGGAGTTCTTAAACAAGGTCATGCTCACCATACATGTTAGATTAAAGTAGGCCAACCCCCCCCCCCCCCATTTTTGATAGATCAGCTGATTATCTTTTGTTTATGGGGCAGCCTGACATTCCCCAACAGCAAGTGTCAGAAGGAGGGGCATGATGGATTTCAATATCCCTGCTCCTTTCTTCCCCAGGAGAAAAGCCACTGGCAGAAACTTGTTCCCCTCTCCCCACTGAAATAAATATAAATTCTTTTTTTTGAGGGGGGGGGGGCTCAGAGCAAAATTTGTTGGTTGAGCAAGAGTTTGGCCAATAACTATGTAATGTGTATGGCTGGGCTGGCTTTAGACCTACGGCTAATGAAGCAGAATTAAATGTGTTTGCTCCCTAAGTATGAGCAAGGGGAATTAAATCCTATGTTTTGAATACCAATGTACTTTTCAAATAAATATGAATGTTCTATTAAAACATTCCACAATCTTAATAACTTCAAAATCACATAGTTTAGTTATAGAGGTTCTTTAGGAACATACAAATAAAAGGCACTAGATTTTCTCTAACTAACTTTTCAATACAACCACTCTTAAAATTCAATCTCCGAGGACCAAGAGCCTTTTTGAGTTGATTATTGGTAGTTTGCTATAAATCATGAATTGAAATTTAATAACCATTTAGATGAATAAGAATCATATTTAAGATGAACATTAAGTTATCTTTATCCTTCGATTACCTTGATCATCCAGATACAGTACTTCACTAGTAAAATCTTCTTGACTTTTGTCTACAAGGGTTTGCATGGACTTCTTCTTGGACCCATCATCATTTTTGTCCCCATTTCCATCTAATGTTAAAATGCTAATAACACTTGAGACAAGAACATGGTATCTAACTAATGGACTAAAATAGTCGACAGAATCAGAGTAATTGATAGCACTGGCAGCTTCCCGAAATTTCATGAATTATATAGTGTACAGAGAAGAAGCACCAACTCAGAACAATTCTATACAGCTGTTATGGATATGGTCTGGGAACCTCAATATACAGTACTGTCGACAATACAGCTCCCTGGGTGAAACAATAAAGTAACTATACAGACAAAGTTTTCCTTACTTGCGGCAGAAACACGAATGGAATTCCGGATGAAGAAATTCCAGGCGTACTTTCATCATGTGGGTCATGTCAGGAAAGCTGGTGGAAGACAGCACAAAGCCTCTTCTCTTTGAGAAATAGTCCTAATTCACTGTGCAAAAAGCAATACTAAAAAATACAAGGTGGGGCAATTTTCTTCTCGTGATGCATCTTTTAAGATAATGAATGTCTTTAAAGTAATCAAAAAGATTAACCCCGAAAAGATTCCTGATTCTAACTAAAATATAGGTTTCTTTGTGAACGTCTTTAATAATCAGATGACAAAAGAGGTATACTCCAAAATTTTAAGATGAAAAGTGTATTCTGTTTTAGGTAAATTAAGCATAACCCTTGTAAAACAAAAACCTGTCCTGAAAATGTGTTGGTCACATAGGTGCTCGGCCAGTTTCAGTGTATCGCAGACCTTTCTCTTAAAGAGGCTCTGTCACCAGATTTTGCAACCCCTATCTCCTATTGCAGCAGATCGGCGCTGCAATGTAGATTACAGTAACGTTTTTATTTTTAAAAAACGAGCATTTTTGGCCAAGTTATGACCATTTTCGTATTTATGCAAATGAGGCTTGCAAAAGTCCAACTGGGCGTGTTGAAAAGTAAAAGTACAACTGGGCGTGTATTATGTGCGTACATCGGGGCGTGTTTACTACTTTTACTAGCTGGGCGTTCTGATGAGAAGTATCATCCACTTCTCTTCAGAACGCCCAGCTTCTGGCAGTGCAGATCTGTGACGTCACTCACAGGTCCTGCATCGTGTCGGCATCAGAGGCTACAGTTGATTCTGCAGCAGCATCAGCATTTGCAGGTAAGTAGCTACATCGATTTACCTGCAAACGCCGATGCTGCTGCAGAATCATCTGTAGCCTCTGGTGCCGATGTGTCCTCGCTCGTCTGACACGATGCAGGACCTGTGAGTGACGTCACAGCGTGATCTCTGGAGAACACGCTGTGTCTGCACTGCCAGAAGCTGGGCGTTCTGAAGAGAAGTGGATGATACTTCTATACACAACGCCCAGCTAGTAAAAGTAGTAAACACGCCCCGATGTACGCACATAATACACGCCCAGTTGTACTTTTACTTTTCAACACGCCCAGTTGTACTTTTGCAAGCCTCATTTGCATAAATACGAAAATGGTCATAACTTGGCCAAAAAGGCTCGTTTTTTAAAAATAAAAACGTTACTGTAATCTACATTGCAGCGCCGATCTGCTGCAATAGCAGATAGGGGTTGCAAAATCTGGTGACAGAGCCTCTTTAAATAGCCTTGCATCTGTGTGAGCAGGATATGGACAGTACAGGTATTCAGTCTTTGAATGTAAACATTTCTAAACAATAACAGCAAGCAGAGATCTTGGAAACTCTAAAGAATTAAAACACAAAGTATATTAGGAAATTGTATAATTTGCCATTATACAATAAATATACTTTATTTATAAAAAATGTAAAAATCCCTTTAAAGTTAATAAGTTCTTATATTTTTTTTTAACATCATTAAGTTAATTAGTAAGTAACAAATAAAAAGTATCACAAAGGGATAATCCACTTCATCTTCAGCAGCTGACTACTATGCACTATCATATCTAAGTTTTTCCTATTTTACCCTCAACTTTCTAAAATTTACAAGAAGAATCAGTTAAAATAATTGTATTGTCTTTTTTCTTACATTTGTCTTTCCTTATACAATTAAACAGCCATGATCAGAGCTAGTAGTAGAAGCTGGGGTTCATTTGTGTTGTCAATATGCTCATACTATAGCATTCTAAATAATACTGCCATTCTCAGTGGCATAGATAATTAGATGATAGATAGATAGATAGATAGATAGATAGATAGATAGATAGATAGATAGATAGATAGATAGATAGATAGATAGATAGATAGATATGAGATAGACAGATATGAGATAGATAGATAGATAGATAGATAGATAGATAGATAGATAGATAGATAGATAGATAGATAGATAGATAGATAGATAGATAGATAGATAGATAGATATGAGATAGATAGATAGATAGATAGATAGATAGATAGATAGATAGATAGATAGATAGATAGATAGATAGATAGATAATATTCATAGAGTTTTAGGGGTCAAGGATAGACATCTTAACATATATAGATTTCAGGGGCCATAATACAAAGATTAACCTGCAACACTGTAATTGTCCTTCACACTGCACTATAGAGACGGGTACCCATGAAAAAGTGAGTATCATAAACAATGGCATTTTCCCTACATGAGCAAAAACGAGTACTTTATATTAATCCAGCACACCTATCAATGACCATAGTCACATTTATATACATTATATATGGTATCTGCATAATTTTTTTTTGGGCTAATCTAGTATTGAACATGACATGAGAGTGTAGGAAATATATATATATTCTTCTAGATATTTGAGATAAATTATAATGAATAACTAATTGAATTCCACTATATGTAGAATTTCTACATGAGCGCTTAGAGGATCTGTCACAAGTTTAGTAATTCTCTATCTCCTAGCTAATCTAATAGGTGCTGTCACACTGATAGTGCCAGTGAAAATTGTGTCCCAAAACATTTATTATTTTAAAAAGTTATGAGTTTTTTTCTAAATATGCAAATGAGCCTTTATTAGACAAGTGGGTGTAAACACCAGCGATTCTCCTGAGGTGGCGCTACATCATAGCCTATGACACTGTACTCTCAGCAAGAAGCTGCTTCACACAGTGTGAGAGACAGAGGCTGGAGGGAAGGGGGATCACTTCACATAGCCATATCTCCGGCTGTGGTTCTGGTGGCATATGAAAGATAAGATTCTAATCTTTCATATGGCATCAGGATTGCAGTTCTAGCTGTGACACAACCAGAGGTATCACCAGTTGAAAACACAGTCGGGAATGGAAGCTGTATACTATATGATCACGCTGTGTTGCTGGGCAGGGAATGGGGAGAAGTTGTAAGCTGATTGGACAGCGTCATACAGAAAACATTACACCGCCCAGAGTGAAAAGAAAGTCACCTCCCATTTTTAGAAAAATGCTCATAACTTTGCAAATAATAAACGTCATGAAAAAAAATCACACTGTAATTATCAGCAGCAAAGCGCCTATTAGATTAGTTAGGGGATAGGACATTAATAATCTAGTGACAGATTAAAAAAATGGTTAACCACTTGCCAGAGAATGTGTTAATCTGAACTAATAGTTGCAAGGTTACCTACCCTAATATATAGAACCCTAATATATCTGCCCCCTACAGGCTGAACTGACAGGTGGCACAACACTTGTCTATATCATTAACTTTTATAGAAAAACCAATTATTTACATCATTTATTTGTTAATTTTTGTAGGATGTTGTGTTACCTTTTGAGACACTATGTGCTACTGAACTCCATACTAGAATGCACCAGCCCACCTTCACAGTTATCATTTAGTACACTGCTGTTTATACCCCATATTATATTACGCCCACTTTTTACTCATCTTCTACATGAAGTATGTGGAAATTACACCCTCAGCATCCTCCCACAGATACAGCCTTCTCTGTATAACATTCAAACAAAAGAATGTCCACGTGAGCTCGCTGAGTATATTGTCACTGCCAAATAAGTTCACAAGGGTTCCCTAAAAGCCGCATCACTTTCTGTTGCAGATCTTGAATAGATTTTCAGGAAAAGGAAGTGCAAAGCCAATGGAACTTTGTAAAAGCTGCACAGTACATGACTCATCCGGATGACTAAGATCACAGATAAACTTCTTCAAAACGTCACCCCAGATGGACAATGGATAGTTCTATTTCACTACTACTATCGAGTTAAATCCCAATTTCCATATAAAAAGGTAAGTTTAGACTATAGCAAGGAGGTACATGTTGGAGGTAGAAAGTAGAATGAAATAAAAAAAAAAATACTAATTAAGGGTCAAAATTCTCAACATAAGCTGGCCATATATATTAGGATTTGTTGCAGAAAAAAGGGCAACAAACAAAATTTTCTTCAGAAACCTTTTTTACAATTGGCCACTAAAGGGCCGTGTAAACGAGTGCTGATCAAAGAGACAGTTTGTTGATTGGCGCTCGTTTGCAAGGAGCTATTATTAGTAATGTATGGGGTCGAGCGCTCGTCCCGATACATTTCTATCATGTCGGCTGAGCATCTCCATTTACACAGGGAGATGTGCTGCTGACAACGATAATACTGTAGGCTGCGTAAACGATACAATCAGCCGATGAACGAGTGCTTATCAGGTCATCGGCTGATCGTTGCCCTGTTTACACAGGGAATTATCGGGAACGAGTGGAACGAGTGGACTTTCTACAATGGTCTGTTCACTTCCCTGAAAAAACCTTAAAGGGGTTGTCCTCTTTGGACAACCCTTTTTTGTAGAAGGGTTCTCGGCAATACGCTCTTTAGCAATCAGCCGTAATTTTTAGGTTAACCAGACAGAAAAGTGTTTCATTTCCCTGCAGCACCACAAGGGGGAAATTAGTTATTACACAGTTTCACTTGTAATGAGTCTATGCAATGCATGGAAGTGCTGGGTCCTCCAGAGTAAGAGACACAATTTGTAACTGATCTGGTTAATAGATGAGGAACCTGACTGAGAGATCTCCATCTATAAATTCAGATTTCCCTAACAGGGTATTTGAAAAGGAATTTCCTTTCAAGTATTGGTTATTTCTATATTAGTAGAAGACTGGCAGATGAAGTACACACGCTCCAGTCTTGAGGCCATGTTCTCTATCGCTCCGATCCCAGAAGCTCTTGTAACAATTACATTGCGTTAATCTTTCACTTGACGCTGCAGCGAATTGTTGGTCTCAGTCATGATGCTTCCATGAATAGCACGTGACCGCTAAGACCAGAGATTGGCACATGACTGATGAACAGGATGTGACTGCGGCAGGAGCTTCAGGAACCGGAGCCATGGAGAACAGGGACTCAGGGCTGGAGCTGGGGGGGACGCTCCAGGGGATGAGTATCTGCCAGTTTATTATTTTACACCATCCCTTGCCCTTCTGCTGATTTTAAAAAGTCCCAGATAATACCTTTAAAAATCATTGAAGTCAACCCCTTCTCTAAACATAGCTGCCCCAGATTCTCTAACCCCTCAGCAATGCTATATGTTTGTATAGAGCACTACTTTACTTTATTTTTTTTTTTAGTTCAGTCTCCATGATTTTTGCTCTTTTGGACTCTTAATCATTAGTTTGTTGCCAATGAAGACAATTTGATATTGGCTGATGCATTTTATGAGTAACAACATTAATTCATAGAGGATCTCTTTATATCCAAAAAACCATGGCAACAAAATGTATTTCAAATTGAAATATACTTTGTGTCTGTATTTTATCTAATGTTATGTTCCATATTCTATGTATGATGTTATCCTTTAGAACATACAGCATACCTAATATTTTTCATATTTTTTTCTACTTCCAAACAAATTATAGGTCCTTTGCTTACTTAACTTTTAAAGGGGTTGTATAAAATGTGAAAAATGGCTCTGCTTTTTTTTTCATGTCACTCTAAGGGTATGTTCACATGTCCTATTTACGGACGTAATTCAGGCGTTTTACGACTCGAATTACGGCCGAAAAAACAGCTTCAAACCGTCTGCAAACATCAGACCATTGAATTCAATGGGTCTTACGATGTTCTGTGCAGATGGGCTTTTTTTTTATGCGCCGCTGTCAAAACACGGCACGTAAAAAGACGCCTGCCTAAAAGAAGTGCATGTCACTTCTTGGGACGTAATTGGAGCCGTTTATCATTGACTCCACTGAAAACCAGCTCCAATTACGTCCGTAATGGACGCCGCGAAAAACGCGTGCACTTGTAAAAACGCCTGAAATTCAGGAGCTGTTTTCGCCTGAAAACAGCTCCGTAATTTCAGACGTAATTGGCGTTGCCGTGTGAACATACCCTCAGGGTATGTTCACACGATTAACAAAATACGTCTGAAAATACGGAGCTGTTTTCAAGGAAAAACAGCTCTAGATTTTCAGACGTTTTTTGAGCAACTCGCGTTTTTCAAGGCGTTTTTCAAGGCGTTTTTTACGGACGTTTTTGGAGCTGTTTTCAATAGAGTCTATGAGAAAACGGTGCCAAAAACGTCCCAAGAAGTGTCCTGCACTAGCCGTCATTTTACGCGTCGTATTTTGACAGCGACGCGTAAAATGACAGCTCATCTGCACAGAACATCGTAAGACCCATTGCAAGCAATGGGCAGATGTTTGCCGACGTATTGGAGCTGTCTTTTACGTCTGAAAAGAGGTCGTGTGCACATACCCTTAGGGTGTGTTCTCATCAGCGTTCAGTTTTTTGTTGATGGGTTCCGTCAGACCTTTCCGTTGGAGGAACCCATCAACAGAAAGGCAAACGGAAACCATAGCTTCCGTTTGCATTACCACTGATTTCAATGGTAAAGCTTCCGTTGCTAATGGTTTCCGTTTGTCTCCGTTCCGTAAGGTTTCCATTTTTTGACGGAATCAATAGCGCAGTCGGCTATGCTATAGTTTCCGCCAAAAAAAACTGACATTTTACAGAACGGAGACAAACGGAAACCATTTGCAACGGAAGCTATGCCTTTCCGTTGATGGGTTCCTCTGACGGAAAGGTCTGGCGAAACCCATCAACGGAAACCGAACTCTGATGTGAACACACTCTTATATATTGGCTGTGTCTGGTGTTACTCCTTAGTCCAATTTATATAAATGGGGCTGAGCTGCAATACCAGACACAACCCATGGACAAGATTGGGGCTGTTTCTGTTAAAAAAAAAAAAAAAAAGCTGATTTTTTTTTGTTTTTTGTTTTATCTCAGACAACCCTTTGAGAACCTTGTGTATTGTAAACACACATATATTGGGAAATATTCAGAATAGAACTGTAATTGAGGTTTAAAGCATTTTAGAATGTTAATGGGCATAGGCTTCATTTACTGACATAGAGTGACATCTGGCAATTTCATGAGAACACCAGAAATATTCAGCGGAAAACCCTTATATTAGGGACAATACCTTACATTTCTCCAAATGATCTGCACATTTGGGATAAAACTTAAAATTCAGTTATTGTCTCTTTGACTATACATAAAAAGTTCAACTGCAAACTGTTTTCTTTGATGTCAAGAAAATCAGGAGATCCGGATAACTGACGCTTAGAAGGACAGTGCTTGGGATAGTTGGGTGTTTAAACTTTTAGTGGTCAGACGGCTCCCAGTTATTGTACCCTTCCTCCCAGCTAAACCTTCACTGTTGCCATTTAAAACAGAAATAAATATCTTCAGTGCTGCACCTAAACATGCACAGTATTATGACGTCAAAGCAATGCATGTAATAATACATTACTTCACAAGAGGGCAGTCAATCTGAACAGACATCAATAAAGTTCAGTAACCAATTCACAACCAGAGGACTAGAACACATATTAACATTTCTGTTAAATACAGCCGATCTATGGGAAGCATCATCTCAAGTGTCAATGTTATAGTCCATACTTACTTAGTATAGTCATGTATACCGTTTCATTTGCAGAAAAAAGACAAAAAAAAGCAAGAAAAGAAATCCATGTATCATAAAGGTGAATGATTTATCTCCAGTAACATGTTAAAAACTGTCTAAACTTCCTCATTCCAATGAGCTGTTAATAACTAGGAATAAATGCTGAGGAATTTGGATATTTTGTTAGTTGAAACAAACTATTCATGTTATGTTCTGCTCAGGGGATTTCCAGAGGCATTTTTTTATTTATTTTTTTGTGCTTGCATATAAAGTGTACACATACGTATAATGCCTGAAAAGTGAAACGGCTTCCCATAAGGACAACACGTAAGACAAGATATTCATCTCCAACCCCAGAAGCGAGAGAAGGAATGAAATAAGCAGCACAGTACAGAACTATAGACATGTGATAGGTATAACCAAAATATGACAGTGGCACAGGGTTGGTATAACAGCATTGGTGCACATGGCTTCACTCCTACCTGGACTTCTCTCAGTTGTCCTCACAGTGGGCTGCTGGATTACTCAACATCAGCTGATAACCTGGGAAGTGGCTGAGAAATCAGCTGACCATTCTTCCTAGCTGGCCTCAGTTTAACTGCTCGTCACCATAGCACTTTGTCATGTGAACTACGACACAACCAGCTGTCAATGCTTTTTGCTTTTTTTATTTTTTATAAAAAAGGGGAAATGGGCCCCTTTGTTCCAACCCCTTCCTTCTTCCTCTCATTTTTCTCTCTTCTCCCCTCCCCTTCATTCTCTCTGTTGCTCATTCAATTGTCAGTCTCATGAGGAGGGGGCAAATGGGGAATAAGGAGTTATTGTTCAATTCAGCAAAGATGATAAATGCATGATCCGGTTCAATCATGTGTAGCGATTCCAGCTCCAAATAAGTGGCAGGCATATTTATAACACTAACTTTGGATGGTCGAAAGAGACGAAAGGGAGGGGGTTAAAGGAGTAGAATGTGAAGCACATTCCTCAAGTCCCAGTCAGTCCTGGCAGGCTAGGAGGTATTTTCAGTCACAGTACCTAAATGCATTAGTCAGACCCAGAGACCACACACTTTGTACCACTACCAAGCTTGCAAAGAACAGCCCAATGTAAGCAATAAAATAACCCCCCCCCCCCCCAAAAAAAAATAAGTAAAAAAAAACCAACAAAAAACCCACAACAAATAGACAATAAGAAAAGTACAATTAAATTATAGGACTCACTTTTAGACCCGGACATTAAGGGCAGGAAATGCTAATAGCTTCAGTTATATAGATTTAAAATAATGAAAAAAAAATCAAATTTTTATCATTTGCAAATTACATATATATATATATATATATATATATATATATATATATATATATATATAGATAGATAAACAAATGGATCCAGCAGCACCGGTATAGTGTGGGTGCAAGCCAACGAGATCAGACCAAAATCCCAATGGTATACAATGCAAAAATAGGCAGCACTCCGTTCAGGTAAAAGTGAAAAAGAGGGTACTTTATTGTCCCGTAAACAGTAGCAACGTTTCAGCTCCTTCCACTGGAGCCTTTCTCAAGCTTGACAATAAACAATAAAGTACCCTCTTTTTCACTTTTACCTGAACGGAGTGCTGCCTATTTTTTGCATTGTATATATATATATATATATCTATATATATATATATATATATGTATATATATATATATATATACAGATAGATAGATATATGCAGATATATATATATATATATATACTTACACAGTACAATACACTAAAGACCATGGTCTGGTTCTACACCTGTTTTGTTAAGCATGTACAAATTTAGGGAACTAGAGACAAGGACGCCCACATGGCATACATTTTACAATCTCCATTATTGCTATAACATACTGAACTTTTGTGGTTAATTATATTGGAGTCAAAAAATTGCCTCAACTACAGATTACAGAAGCAAAAAAAAGTACATTCCCTGGTCAGCTGAAAGCCCAGAGCATAATATATCAGTCAGTCAATGCCAGCCCAGCCTGGCAAAGCCATCCTTTTAACTCCTGAAATGTCACCGATTTGCAAAGTGTAAGCATTTAATGGCTTTTAAAATGAGCATGGTTACAATATATACTCAGTATAACTAGTGACAAAGAAAACATTGTGCGGCAATACAAGTCTATTGGATTTTTTTCCTCCTTAAAAATGATGCATGTCTATACCATTAATAAAGTGCGGGTTCACTTTTACACATCTTGTAACATGTTATTGAGGTAGGTTACAAAATGTCATGGGTGGGGGGTCCATGAGCGGAGACCCGAACCATTTACTAGAGTGTCAACAGGACTGTAATGATCATATTAGAAGATGTGGCTTCCAGTAGCTTTCAATGAGCTATTTGCCTTCTTTAATTGTGAAAAACTGTCTTCAAATGATTTAGAAAGTGTTTTTAATGTGTGGCTGCTGTTGAGAGGAAGGAAATGGGAAGACACAGCCAGCGATCATCACCCATTTCACCACCTAAGTAACAAAAACAAAATAGTTGTGTCTGAGTTCTAGAGCAAACATTGCTGTTTCCTCCTGAGTGATAAAGTATGTGCAATGAAAGCTGGCATGTACTCTTTGCCCTTGGATTATAACTCCCAGCTGCTGCCCTATAGAAACCCAGTGAGACTGTAATTTTACCACTGCTACAATGTCGCAAAGACTCATATGTAATATTGCATGTGTGATAGAACAAGCTTTGCCACACGATTATTTTCTCTGGTAGCGAACTCTCTCTAAGCAATGATTGTCTTACCTTGGCTCTTCATGACGTCTCCCAGGAGATCCATATACGTATTGTTCTTCTGCTACTTGTGTTTGTTGCCTTTCGAAAGAAAATAAATAAAAAAAAACTTACCACTTACTGCTTACAATTTATATTTGTATTGTCACCTAAACTTTATGACTACGTTCACTGGGCAAATACCACTTAAGAGGAAATGCCACATTTGATCACGCTTTTTAGGTGATACTTAAACAAATACCAGTGCATATTCATAACTTAACCACTGCCCCCACTAACCTGCAACCTTGAATTCCCCACTGGGGATTTGGGACGAATTTGGGACAGTCCCCGTGTCAGAGTGATTCAACTAACATGTCAGCGGGAAAACCTGCTATGTGTTACGGGATTTCTGCTTAGAAAAGTCCTTGCATGAAATACAAATGTCTGATACCAGATATCACAAAGACACTTTTCTTTATGAGTGCTTGTGACTCATATCCAATGTCCTGTGGCTTTGTGGTTAGACTGTGTTCTTTGCAGAATAAAAAGAAAATGTTTAGCACTGACATTCCTTGGTCTCATACAACTACTAATAATAATAAAAGAAAATGAAGAACCACAGTTTATTTATTAAAGGCTCAAATCTGGCTTATATTTATATATTTACACTATGTATATACATATATACAGGACCTGCTGCGTAAATTAGCAACCCACAAGTCATTAAGTCATTCTTACACATGGAAGATTATTTCGTTTTTTGCTGTATAATATTTCAAAACAAGTTAAGAAAATCCCCCAGCTATAACTTCCACTCCTTAGTCAACCAAGTGACATCTCAGACCCTCGCACTCTAAGAGGTGTTTCCATAGTCATTCAATAACACAATTATAGCTTTGAATGACTATAGCAACTACAGGCATTTCCTACATGGGAAGTCCCCATGGACTTTCAATTATTAGCTTACCCACCAGCAAAATCGAATGTCTAGGGGCATTTTAAATGATACCAAGGAAATAGTGTTAAAGGGGTTTTCCATACATTTTAATTTATGGCCTATTATTAGGTAAGGTCATCAATTCATGATTGTTTTTTTTTGGCACAGTGACACCAATACCAGCGTGGCTGTGCCTGGTACAGCAGCTTAGCTCATTCTAGTAAATGGGGTAATACTAGGCATAGCCACACTCGTACGGACGTTGCTGTGCCCGAATAAACAATGAAGGGAGTTGAACCCCCATAATCCTAGCCTATTTTAAGAATAATCTATCAATTGAAAATTTTTTCTTATGTCCTTGGTAGCTTCATTAAACAACCTTAATAGGGCTAAAATATAAAGCAGAAATAAAGTGTTTCCCTGTGATTATATGAAATTGGTCCTATTGTATGCGTGAGATAGAAAAAATAGATTGTGAGGGAAAAAATACAGCTCTCAGAACCAGAGTTTGGGGGCTGTATACTATGTAACGAATGTTGCTGAATAGGACATTTGTCAGGACCCTTGTGATTTGAGGCCTGTCTGTCAGCGGCTGTAACCTAAACAGTGTTGCCGAGATGCTGATTGGCTGAGAACAGACAACTGACACCCAGCAAGTCACAATGCTCCTCCTAAGGGCATGTTCAGACGTGGCGGAATTCTGCAGACACTGTCCGCATCAATGCCACACATAATCCGCGTTGCAGATTCCATTGCGGATTTGGCTAAAATGTTAAGTAAAATACTGCGGATTTGTCGTTGCGGATGCAGGTGAAGAGTACATCCTGCTCTCTTTCAAACATTCCATCTCAGTCTGGCTATAGACCTCGACACACATAGGTCCAGCCAGAATGATGAAATATCCTGTTCCTGAAAGCAATCCGCAACGCAACACACATAACATCTGCGGATTTCATTGCGTAATTTTGAAACTCCATTGAAGTCAATGGAGAAGTTCCGCAGCAAGTACGCATCAAGTCTGCAACAGACAGTGCATGCTGCGGACACAAAATTCCGCACCGCAGCCTATGGTCCGCAGCTGTATTTTCCGCAACGTCTGCACGAAGATAAAGACTAAAAAGGTGTGGAAACCATTGGACAGACTGTCTGCTGCGGATTTCCACTGCGGACTATTCGCAGCGGAATTCCACAGCAATTTCGCCACGTCTGAATGTGCCCTAAATATCCTCTTCTGCTGAAAGTCAGACACAGTACAGCTTCCAAAACTTGGCTCCTGAGATCTGTATAGTGAGAGGTCTTATCTCTCATTAGTTTAATTTTTTATACTTATGTTATAGATTTGTTTAGATGTGCATTTGTTTTACGAGGCAGAGGTACTCAAGAAAATAAGTGACTCTTAACCATAATCTATTAGTCCCTGTAGCATATTTCTAACATAGTAGATATTTCACAAAAGGTGTTGTGTAGTCTCTACAAAATAATTAATTCACTGAACACGAAGGAACAAATAATGAAACATTTACAACTCCAAATTTTCTAATTCCTTTTCACTGGGGAGAATGGTGATAGTGAGCAGTTCTCCTATACATATAAATTTTCCTGCTAATGAAAAACATAAAAAGAAGCGCAGAAATTCGCCATCTGCTCAATGAAAGAACTATCCCACAATCTGAACAGAAGAGAACATTTGGCTGTGAAACTTATCTAGCAGAAAGCAAGCTTTGTGTGAACACATTGCGTTAACCATACTTTGCATCTGAGTATTATATTTGGAGAACTGGAACTCTATATCCTGACATTAATAGGCGCACAAAATAAGTCCAATAGCCGTTCAGAACTTACACCTGCATATAAGTTGGTGAACATCTCATCTTCTCATGCTTAATAATAATCCTACAAATGTAGCCATCTTTATTTGACACTTAAGGCATTAAATACACAGTGGCAGGAAACTTTAACTTGACACTTTCAATGGCCTTACAATGGCTTTTGTTGTGAGATATCACGCTGCAGAAAGTTATCAGAGTCAAGATAAACTTGGTTACATCTGTATAATAGGATTTATTGGACCAATTTGAGCAGTAGAGGGTCAGGGATGCAACGTTGGAGTGTTGGATCACTCTTTTTATGGTGAGAATCTGGCTATATATAAGAACAAGTGTATCAGGGATATTGAGTATACATTCCCAATGCCATCTCTGGTCCCTCACTATGAGCTACATATATATATACTTTGGTTTTTGTCTTTCATTGAGCACCAGCGCAGTATGTTTTAACCTCAGGTGCTTATTTTCCAGAGGTGAGGTCATTTCATGATGGCTATTATGGTACCAAGAAAAATTATAAATGAGTAGTCCCCAACTATTTACTTGCATTTGGGGTTTTGAAGTATTCTATATGCACCCTTTTGATCTTTTACTCACTGTCATTGAGATCTTCTTCGGCTGACCATAAAAATATAGCTGCATCCTAAGGCCGGATTCACACGAGCATGTTCAGTCTGTGATATACGGTCCGCAGGTCGGCCGCATTTCCCGGACTGAGCACACTGCAGGGAGCTGGGCTCTTATGGTCATCGTTATATATGACACTAGAAGTTACTGCCTCGCTGCGGGACAACTGTCACTTACTTTTGTAACAAGAAATAATGTCAACAATTTTTACAGTTGTCCTGTATGCCTTAGGCCGGATTCACACGAATCCGGCCTAAGGCATACAGGACAACTGTAAAAATTGTTGACATTATTTCTTGTTACAAAAATGTGACAATGTAACAATATACATTTTGCGTCAATAAAACTTAGCAAATGGTAAATTCTTAGTTTTTTCAGAAAAAAAATAAATTTAATAAATAAGTAAGTCTATATATATATATATATATATATATATATATATATATACATACATATATAAAAGGATTGGTTATGACTCTCACTCTGTATCTGTCACACAAGCAAAAAAATAAATGCGTTTAATAACATTTTCAGAACACTACAAGTCTCAAGAATGCAAACCGAGAAAGAAGAGGTAGAGGTCTACGATAGTGCTCTTGCCAAGCAAATCTAATATAGCATCGAGGAAGCTGAGAGACTTAAAGCTGAAAACAAATTATTATACTGAAATATACAATTTACATAGTTCAACAACCGTTACAACAGAGTACTGAGACCCATGAAAGTGCAAGGGGATGTTTTATGTAAAAACTTGTTGACAGTAATTGCTGCTACTCGAATAAAACTGGGGCTAAACATTTTTATACTGTAGTAACATCATATGCAAGAGGCCCTTGCAATAGAGCCTTTTACTACAGAGTATAAAGCCCTTGAAGTTTCACCTAATAAAACCGAAGGGACTTTGTATGAAATTGTCCTTCAAATATGGGACCTACTTGTTTCTGAAAAGGAGAAAACAGATAACCCGCCGTAAGACTCGTGTCACTAATTGAGATGCCGCACATCCATGGATGTAGAGTATGTAGAGTATGTAGAGTATGTGCATATATCCCTAAATGCACAGTTTGTCAGTGTGTGACCCCCAACCCTTATGCTGTAATGTGTGGGGAGATCTAGATCACTTGACAATATAGATTGATGACCTATGCGACCAAGATACATCGTTACTTTGATGCAGTGGTTGGGAGAGATGCCGTTTTCTGCAGTTTTCGGCAACCAGCACAAGTGTCACAACCTAAAACCACTGCTGGATGTTCCTTTTTCTGCAGTAAGATTGCTAAGTAAATTATCGATTTGAAGTTGCTATGTTACCATAGTCTAAAATATAACAAAATAGACATGATCACCAAGAAGTATATCCGACTACATTACAGTGAGCAGTTGAAGCAGGTGAGGAAGGCAATGGTAATGCTTGTAGGCAGTGAAGGAAAGAAGTGAGGAGAATAAATGAAAATTCATAAAGCTATGAAAAGGGATATACCCATATCTGGAGCAGAAGCTATTGAGCAAAGATAGGAAATGCTTACCATTTAAAGCTGAAGTGACAACCACTGCTGAATTCCCTCCAAAAAATTTAATGGAAAAGAAAATATACAACAGAAAGAGTGTACAAGACTAATGCTTACATTGACCCTCCAGTCAGAGGATCACTTTTCATAAAATGTTGGTGGCTGAATAGTTGTTTTTTTCTATTTTATTTCTGTGATTTTAGCGGTAGTCATTGGAACAGATGTTTCCATGACATAAAACTGCCACTTACCCCATGAAATTAAGATGGAAGCAATAGTCTGAAACCACCTCCGGAGACTGTGCTGACTCCTAATATTAACGTCAGCGCTGTCTTCTCTATGGAGTAAGCAGGCAGAAGCTGATGACGTCATTTACAAGCATCTGATTGACCACTCGACACTGCAGCAAAAGGTAAAAATATTTGTTTTACATTTAATTTATGGATGTACAGATGTGTCCACCCTTAACAATGCTTAAATTTGGTTAATGACTCTAATTTCTCATGAAACCAATTCACTACAATATCACGACATGCTAGCAAAACCCTTGACAGGCTGCAAGTCACAACACAATAGACACAGAAAGACATATATAGCATAGACGTCTCGTGACAGAATATCACAAAATCATGGTTTTTTTCAAAGCTGGTCATCTTGCGCCACGTATCTCAGGATATGTTGAGATTAGAGAAAAGGTAAGAAAGGACACATCTGTAGAACAATTTTTTTAAAAAACTAAATGTAATGTAAAATGATGTTGACTGGAGTTTCACTTAATGAGGTCTTTCATGATATGTATTTTGTTTTCATTAATTACCAAAGAATAAAATACTTAGCAATGTAGAGTCTGTTAAA
Organism: Rhinoderma darwinii; assembly: GCF_050947455.1. Taxonomy (NCBI): domain Eukaryota; kingdom Metazoa; phylum Chordata; class Amphibia; order Anura; family Rhinodermatidae; genus Rhinoderma; species Rhinoderma darwinii. The sequence continues at coordinate 377,186,480 of NC_134688.1, read as the reverse complement.
ACTTTGCCGCTCGTCCGAGCTGTCGAAAGACCGCTGTCATATGGAACGGTAGGATTGATTCTTATGTGGCAGAGGGCTTTTCTGCAACGGGTTGTGACAGAATTTCAACATAGTCATATATTTTTAAGTATTGTCTTTTGTTTTTAGAGCTACTTCATGAAAAAAATACTTTAAAGATTTATTTTATTTTCTAATATACTTTATAAATTTTTAGTGATTAACACCAATCCTTCAGTCTCCTAATACTGTTATTTGTAAAATTCTCAAGTGGTCTACTGCCATCATCAAACTCTACAAATAAATGAACGTAAAATGTGCCACTATGTTGTTTAACAAAGTAGTATTGTAATTGGTTGGTTATCTATGCTCATTTTTCCAAGTTTTGCTATTTTTTAGAATATTTTCTAATTCTGTGCCTAAAAGAAGTGCTGGGCTATCAGAATTTGTGGAATACAGACAGACAATCAGATAATATAATATTGCTAACAAGCTTCTTTTATAGATACAAAATTATTTTCATTGCTGACAAAATGATTGGAGATGGATTGGTAGTTGTTATGTAGAAGAAGAAAAAAAGATCAACCGGTATTCATTGTTACTAGGCTGGAGAAGCATTACTATGGCAACACGTTTCCATGAAACAAGAGATGCACAATACATCATTAAATTGCTTTTAAAAACACTTAAAGGCAGGTCAGTGACTAAGAATTAAAGCTGCAGTTTATGGCAATGGAGGTTTATCAGACCTTTTTTTTGGGTGAGTTTGAAAATCAACTGTTTCAATTCAAGAATTAACCAGTGAACTGCAATTATTCTGGTCAATATGGTGACTGCAATACAAAGGTGTCATGTTAAGTAGAATGATCTTTTCATCAAGTAACACAGAGATGCTGTTATCTCAGGTAGATTTAATTTGATTATATATTTTCTTCCGGTTGCTGAACCCTTAAATTGCACCAATTACTCTATATGTCCAAAACTATGTGGGCACATGATCATCACACCTCTATGAGCTTGTTGGGTATCCCATTCCAAAATTCTTACAGCCTACACTCTTCTGGGAAAGCTTTCCACAAGATTTTGGAGTGTGTCTGTGGGAATTTGTGTCCATTCTTCCAAAAGAGCATTTGTGAGGTCAGACACTGATGTTGGACTAGAAGGTCTAGCTCGCAATCAGCATTCCAATTCATCCAAAAAATGTTTGATTGGGTTAAGGTCAGGGCTCTGTGCAGGCCACTCGAGTTCCTTCACACTAGTATCGTCACACCATGTCTTGAACCTTGCTTTGTACACTGGGGCACAGTGATGCTGGAACAGGAAAGTTCCTTCCCTAGCTGTTCCCACAAAGTTGGAAGCATACAATTGTCTATAATGTCTTTGTATGTGGTAGCATTAGTATTAAACTTTACTGGAAATAAAGGGCCTAGCCCAAACCCAAAAAGACAGCCTCAGATTATCCCTCCTCCACTAAGTTTTACAGTAGGCATTATGCATTTAGGCAGGTAGCGTTCTCCTGGTATCTGCCATATCCAGTTTTGCCCATCAGACTGCAAGATAGTGAAACGTTCCAAAAAACTCCAATTTCCCAAACTAGCTTGTGGTAAACAGTGCCACGTTTAAAGTCACCAAGCTCTTCGGTATGGACCATACTACTAGAAATGTTTTAAGAAATCCATGTCTCTGGTCATATGCTTTCCTACATTGCTTATACAAAAAGCTGGGCATAATTTTCTCATGTACCAATATTTCCTGTCAGTTAATAATATTTTCTCTATACTATCCCTCATTCTCCCAATTATGTGGGTTCCTCAACCCACTTAGACCTACCCACCAACCAGCCTCTAATGCTTTAATCGCAGTTTCTTCTTTAACATTGCCCCCCTGACTATGCCAGCTACCACACAGTTTACCTACCTAGTTATGTCTGGAGGTGTCTCTTAAGTCATGCTGCTACACTGGCTGGAACTGAAGATGTCCCATAACCATTACAATTTGTCAAGAAGTCAAAAGAATATATGTTACGCACTGGAGACAAAGTTTGGCTATCATACCATTTAGATGTAATCTGATGAATCTAGACAGGTTTTGTAATACCAGCGTATTCTCTGCATTTGCCAGCGTACTACCTCTCCCAGCAGGCACAGCTGTACGGTTTCTGGACCTCCACACTACCGTTCACGTGCACTTCCTTCTGCTGCTGGTGTTACTAGGTCTGCCCATAGAGCGGGCGTGCGCTCACCTCCTGCATCTTATAGGGCCAGCGCGTGCACCCAAATCCTTCCCCAGTCTATCCCTGTCAATCACCAGGTATATTAGTCTACTTCACTGGACACACCTGGCCTGAGCAACTTTGTGCAACCTAGTTGTGTCCTGCAAAAGTTCCTGATTCTGTTTGTATCCTGATTCCAGTCCGCACCTGCTATCTGTTATCAGCCTCTATCTAGCTATTCGCTACCAGTCTATATCTAGCTATCTGTTATCGGCCTGTATCCAGCTCTCTGTTATCAGCCAGTATCCAGCTTTCCGCTATCAGCCAGTATCCTGTTATCTGCCATCAGTCTGCATGCCGCTGTCTACTGCCAGTCTGTATCCAAGAGACGACTCTGAGGCTTTCTACCTGATACAAACTGTGTCTTCTTATTATCACTTATCTGCCAATGTATCAACTGCAAGTGCATGTAGCCTCAATGGATTACACTGTTGGATCCTGATCTGCTGGACCAGCTGCTACTTACACCCTGTGGAGAAGCACAGTAGGTCCACAACCCGCTGCTTGTAACACGATTGTTCAGTATTTTGCATCCGTTAATTAAAGCCAAAACCAGGACTGGATCCTAAACGCAGTAAAAATATAATGGAAACATTTTTACATCTTCTCTTTTTTGGTTCTGATCCAAATACTGTGAAAGAGGCCTTAGGGCGTTGTTTGGGTGAATCACATCTTGACTTTGTTTAGCTGCTGTTTGTTAAACTTTTGGGAGTTTTTTGTAGACAAGTTATAATGTGCTGCCCAACAAAAAGTAGTTCAAAAGTGCCCACAAATCTAAAAATAATCAAGGACTGGAGGTCAATTTACACCTTCTTATATGGTAATAGCTTTATCAGTGCAATACCTATCTATAATTTATAATCCAATAAGTTATAATGAGTAGCATACTGTAGTTACACTGTGGCTCTTTTCTCTAATGACATACTTTGCACCTCTATACACTAGAAAACTATAAGGTTTTCACTAATGCATTTTCCCTATAAACAAAAAAAAAAAGTTATTCCTAATGAAACCACACATTTTACACAAATTGAAAAATTGATGATGCTGGGGAAAACCCTTTGATTTGTCTTTGCCATGGAAATATGAACATTTCCAGATCCGAGCTTGCTCTGCAATGAGTTTGAAAGTATATGCTTCACATTAATTAGAACAATTATTAGGTTTCTAAAAATAATCATATAACTACCAACTAAGATTAGATAAATTACTGGATGTCACGGATTGACCAGCAGCCAGATTGTGGCCTGGGTTGATAACGATTTGGTTTAAGGACCTTTCACACAGGCCGATTATCGTATAAAATATCATAAGATCGAGTAAAAGTCCCCAATCAATGTGCAGTGTAAACATGTTTAGTGATTGCACGATTGCTGGTCATTGATTGAATCTTTTGTGATGGGCTAAAAACCATCATTTATCTGTGTTATATCTCCTCATGTAAACGTGCATCTGCTAGTCATTAGCAGATGGGACAGGAGAAAAAACAACCGTTCTCAAAAGCAATCGAAGTTAGCAATAAACATCCAATTATTGTTACACATAATTCCATGTCTTTCGAACGTTAATTATTCGCTATAGACCGCCTCGCCGTAGCGGAGTAGCAGCTGGCCAAACAATAGTCAGTGATAGTCTTTAGGACAAGTGCACCTGGATAGAAGATTTGTCAGACACTTGGCGTGGCAGACACTTGCTGTGGCAGACACTTGGCACATATGACACTTAGCACAGATGGTGAACTCGACTCCGACACTAGACTTCGCATAGGAACAAACAAAATTACTGGATACAGGATATGGGCACACAGGATACAACTAAGGGACCATTTTCAAACAAACATGGGAAGACACAACGCTCAGCCAAGAAGGAAGAGGGCAGAGTCCTTTTTATAGATCAGGGTGCATTGGCATTGGGTAGGGACCATTTTCCAGGTGCACCCTAGGGGAAACAGTGGAGCAGTGTAGCTGCATGTGCTGGTGTCTCTAGGGAGGGAGACGCCGGCAAACTCCAAGTGTCCTGAGGTTGCGGCTGCCCGTGAGTATAACGCACCAGCGGTCAGCGACCGTGGGCACAACATTACCCCCCCTTATGCCCCACTTCTTAGATCCAGAGCGTAGGAGGAACTTTTTGATGAGAGTTGGGGCATTAATGTCCTCTTCTGGCTCCCAAGACCTCTCCTCGGGAACAAACCCTTTCCAGTCCACCAGATAGAAAGTGATTCCTCCTACCCTCTTGTAGTGCAGGATCTCCTTTACATCAAACACGTCAGAAGAACCGCTGGGAGCAACTATAGAACCAGGAGATTTACTGCAGTGGTTCAGGACCACAGGCTTTAGGAGGGACACATGGAACGAGTTGGGAATTTTGAGAGCAGGAGGCAGCCAAAGCTTATAGGACACAGGGCTTATTTGTTGTAAAACCTTGAACCGTATTTGTGGGAAGGGATCTTAAGACTAATGTTTTTAGAAGACAGCCAGACCTTGACTCTGTGGGAAAACTGAGGAGGAACTTTTATTTTCCTATCGGCATATTTTTTCATGCGATCAACTGCAAAAGGAGTCGCAGACTTTTTTTGATGCCAGATGTGAAAAAAAGTGATGAAGAATTGGCTGCAGGCACTTGAGACAAAGCTAGCACAGGGAGAGGAACTTGTAGATGCTGACTGTATACAATGAAGAACGAAGAAGAAGCAGTAGACTCGCTTGTATGGTTATTATAAGAGAATTCCGCCCAAGGCAGAAGCTGTACCCAATTGTCATGTTGAACAGAAACAAAATGACGAAGATAATTTTCCAGTATTTGATTGATCCTTTCCACTTGACCATTAGATTGTGGGTGATGAGCAGAAGAAAAGTCCAGCTTCACATCTAACAGACTACATTGTGCTCTCCAGAATTTGGATGTGAACTGTACACAATATGACACAATATGGATGGGTAGTTCGTGCAGACGAAAAATATGCTGGATGAACAGATTTGCCAGATGAGGAGCTGAGGGAACACCAGTTAAAGGAGCGAAATGTGCCATTTTGGAAAAACGGCCCACCACTACCCAGACAGTAGTACATACAGCAGAAGGAGGAAGGTCTGTAACAAAATATATGGCGATGTGCTGCCAGTGGGCATCAGGCACTGGCAGAGGTTGGAACAGACCAGCAGGTTTGGAATGGGTAGATTTGTTTAAGGCACAGTTAGTACAGGAGGAGACATAGTCTAGAACATCTTTAGGTAGCGTGGACCACCTGTAGTGACAAGCAATAAAGTCCCGAGTCTTACGGATACCAGAGTGCCCAGCCAGTTTGGAATTATGTCCCCAGCGGAGAATTATTTTCCTGTCAAAAGGACGAACAAAAATTTTTCCAGGAGGAATGTCCTTGATCAGTAGGGGGTTTACACCAATAATCCTGGAAGGGTCAATTATGTGTTGAGGACTTTCTTCAGAGTTGTCTGTCTCGAATCACCGGGACAGGGGATAAGCCTTAATGTTTTTGTTCCCAGGGTGGAAGTGAAGAAGGAATCGGAATCTGGCAAAGAACAACGACCATCTGGCTTGACAAGGATTTAGTCGCTGTGCAGACTGCACATATGTAAGATTTTTGTGATCTGTGAAGATGATAATGGGATGATCAGGCCCCACCAACATATGTCTCTACTCTTACAAGGCCAACTTGACAGCGAGTAATTCTCAGTCCCCAATGGAGTAGTTGCGCTTAGCAGGAGAGAAGAGTTTGGAGAATCATCCACATGATACTGCCTTACCCTTGGAATACCTTTGAAACAAGAGTTCTCCAGCACCGATGGAAGAGGCATCAACCTCCAAGGAAAACTGTCGAGTCACATCAGGATGATGAAGAACAGAAGCAGAAGTGAAGGCGCTCTTGAGGTTGGAGAATACCGACTCTGCCTCGGGAGTCCAATACTTAGTGTTCACTCCCTTCTTGGCAAAAGCTAAGATGGGAGCAGTAAGAGGCGAGAAATTTGGGATGAACTATCGATAAAAATTTGCGAATCCAAGAAATCTCTGTATAGCTCGGAGACCTTGAGGACGTGGCCACTCCAAGATGGACTTCACCTTTTGCGGATATATTTGAAGACCACGATCAGAAATTATATAACCCAGGAAGGGTGAGGAGTATTTTTCAAATATACACTTCTCTGGTTTCGTGTATAAGCTATTACCCCGTAACCACAACAAGACTTGGTGTACATGCTTTCGATGTGTCATCAGATCAGGTGAGTAGATCAAGATGTCGTCCAGATACACCACCAAACAGACATACAGAAGATCACGGAAGATGTAGTTTACAAATTCTTGGCATAATAGGGCATTACGAGATACTCGTAGTGACCATCTCGGGTGTTAAATGCGGTTTTCCATTTAGGCCCTGGTAGATCTAGCTTAGTAAAAACCTTGGATCCATGAATCCTGTCTAAGAGCTCTGAGATAAGAGGCAAGGGGTAGTTGTTTTTGTAGTCAATGCATGGTCGAAGTGATCCATCCTTTTCCTTCACAAAGAAGAGTCTGGCTCTGACTGGCGAAGTAGACTTCCTGATGAACCCCCTCTCTAAGATCTCCTTGACATACTCTAACATGGCCTGGGTTTCCGGCAAGGAGAGCGGATAAGCCCGTCCGCGAGGGGGAGAGGCTTCAGGAAGCAGCTCTATAGGACAGTCATTGTGACGATGAGGAGGAAGGACCTCTGCCTCCTTTTTGCTGAAAACATCTGCGTAACTAGCATATTGTGGAGGCAGTTGAGAGAGAGACTGAGGCAGAAGAGAAATAACAGGTCGAACCTGAGGCAGACAGCGCAGAAGACATCAGGGTCCTCATTGGAGTACCTCTCTGGAATTCCAATCAAGGACTGAAGCGTGTTGGCGAAGCCATGGCAATCCCAGCAGAAGGGGGTTTATTGCTTTGGATAGGACATAGAAATGTATTAATTCGGAATGGGGGACTCCCATCTGTGTCTCAGAGGTTTGGTGATAGACAGGTTAGGGTCTGGCAGAGGTTGTCCATCAGCAGAAGTGACTACCAGCGGTTTCTCCAGAAGAACAGTGGCCAAGTGGAGACGGTCTACTAAGTCCTGCTGGATAAAGTTGGCAGCTGCTCCAGAATCCAAGTAAGCAGGTACAGAGTGCGATCCTTCACTGGTGATGATAGACACAGGAATAGAAAGTCTGGGAGAGAATTTAGAAGTTGAAGTAGATTCACCTAGCATTGTCTCTCCAATCAAACCTAGGTGCTGGAGTTTCCCGGCTTTTGAGAGCATTGGTGCACGAAATGTCCCGAAATTGGTCACCACAGTAAAGACACAATCCAGTCGAACGTCTGCATTTCCTGGTCGGACAGTCGAAGTCTGTCTACTTGCATTGGCTCCTCTGGAGATGCAACAGGACAGGGCAGTAGGGGCTCTTGAAATTTGGGTACCAGTCGAAAAGACCTCTTCTCCCGGCGAACTTCCAGAGTGCGCTCTTGGATCCTCATATCGATCTGGGTTGCCAGGAGTATTAAAGCATCCAAGGTAGATGGAAGCTCTCGAGCTGCCAGTTCATCTTTTATATGAGAGGCAAGTCCCTGCCATAAAGTTGCCACTAAGGCCTCATTATTCCAGGGCAGCTCTGCTGCCAGTGTACGGAAGTGGCTGGCATACTCCTCTACAGTTGATTCCCCTTGATTGAGGGTCAGCAGTGAGGCAGCTGCAGAGGATGTTCGGCCTGGTTCTTCGAACACTGTACGGAAAGTCTCTAGAAACTATAAAACTAAGGGACCATTTGCAAACAAACATGGGAAGGCACAGCAACGCTCAGGCAAGGAGGAAGAGGGCAGAGTCCTTTTTATAGACCAGGGTGCAATGGGATTGGGTAGGGAACACTTTACAGGTGCGTGGGAACAGTGCAGCCGTGTGTGCTGGCGTCTCCGGGGAGGGAGACGCCGGCAAACTCCAAGTGTCCTGCGGTCGCGGTTGCCGGTGAGTATAACGCACAACACTTACATACAAATGAGGGTATTATATATTGTTTGTACAATTTAAATATTTTTTTTTTCTATATATATTGGACTATTTAATAAAAAAAAATAGTATCTCTGGAAGGTTTACCATTTTTAAGCTAATTCTAGCTGCCATCGTCAGAAAAGGTAATTTATACCATATTTAAACCTTATTTCTAATTTATCCCCTTACCGACCACAAGAAAGAGGGTGCCAGGTCCCTATTTCCAGCAGAGAAGTGGCTATACATGCATTTTTATTCTAAAGCATGGTTGACATATAGCAAAAGTGGTGATGCAGGAAGACGTTAAGAGGTGGAAGGAGATGTTATGTGGAAGGTGGAAGGAGATGTTATCAGGGGGTCAATATAGACAGCAAAAAGCTTCTGTGTAATAACAATATTCAGGTCCTTTGCCCTTCAACCTAATTTGCAGAGATCAAAGTGCTTCTCAAAGATCCCATCCATCATGTCTCAATAGAAAAACCCTCACTGGTATGCAGGGCCGGCCTTAGGTTGGATGGCGCCCTGTGCGGGACTCTCTATTGCCGCCCCCTACACAAACCAAAAATTAACCATATATATACACACTGGAACATATATACTGTACACACATAAAGACAGATATTTAGACATACAGGCAAATAAAAACACACATTTTGGAACATATACATACAGGTAAATATATAGATGTACAGACACATATACACACACACCGGCAGATAAATACACAGACAGGGACATATTACAAATACATAAAAGGCACATATATACAAGCACAAAAAGACACATATGTACAGATAATGTTGTAGATTTCATGTGCAGCCCTATGTAACACCACAGATAACACAGTGATAACTGAGTACAGATAATGTAGTAGATGTTACCTACAGTCCTAGGTAACACCACAGATAACACACAGTAATAACTGAGTGCAGATAATGTAGTAGATATTGCCTGCAGTCCTATGTAACACCACAGATAACACAGTGATAACGCTCTGAGTACAGATAATGTAGTAGTGTTACCTGCAGTCCTATGCAACACAACATATAACACAGTGATTACTCTCTGAGTACAGATAATGCAGTAAATGTTACTTGCAGTCCTATGTAACACCGCTGATAACAGAGATAACTCTCTGAGTACAGATAATGAAGTAGATGTCACCTGCAGTCCTATGTAACACCACAGATAACACAGTGATAACTCTCTGAGTACAGATAATGTAGTAGTGTTACCTGCACTCCTATGTAACACCGCTGATAACACAGTGATAACTCTCTGAGTACGGATAATGTCGTAAATGTTACCTGCAGTCCTATGTAACACCACTGATAACACAGTGATAACTCTCTGAGTACAGATAATGCCGTAGATGATAACTATATCCACAGATACATATAAACACACACAGAGGCATATATATATATAAGGGCAGCAGAGTATATAAGTGACAGCAGGGTATATAGGGGCTGCAGGGTATATAAGGGGAAGGGTATATAAGGGGCAGCAGGGTATATAGGGGCAGAAGGGTATATAGGGGCTGCAGGGTATATAGGGGCAGCAGGGTATATAGGAGGCAGCAGGATATATAGGGGGCAGCATGATATATAGGGGCAGCAGGATATATAGGGGCAACAGGGTATATAGGAGGCAGCAGAGTATATAAGGGGCAGCAGGATATATAGGGATCAGCAGGATATATAAGGGACAGCATGATATATAGGAGGCAGCAGGTTATATAAGGGGCAGCAAATTATATAGGGGGCAGCAGGATATATAGGGGCAGCAGGATATATGATGGCAGTAGGATATATAGGGGTAGCAGGATATATAAGGGAGAGTAGGTTATATAGGAGGCAGCAGGATATATAGGGGCAGCAGGTTATATAGGGGGCAGCAGGATATATAGGGGGCAGCGGGATATATAGGGGCAGAAGGATATATAGGGGTAGCAGGATATATAGGGGCAGCAGGGTATATAGGAGGCAGCACAGATATCTGCATTTTATCTGTTCTACTTTAATATTGAACACATACTTTTACAAAGAAACATAAACATATGCAGACACACAAACACACACACACACAAACACACACACACACACACACACACACACACACACACATAGTAACATATACACATAAAAACATAGAAACACATACTGTATACCCACTACACACACACTGTAACATACACACATACAAACATAGAGACACACACTGTACACAAAGAGACATACACTGCATACACACACACACACACATACACACTGTAACATATACACATACAAATACATACTGTATACCCACTACACACACACACACACACACACACATACAAACAGAGACACATACTGTATACATAGACACACACACACACACACACACACACACTGTAACATATACACATACAAACACAGACACATACTGTATACACACACACAGATACACAGAGACACACAGACACTCACCATCTCTCCATGCTGACAGGATCACAGGCTTCGTGAAGGACGGGCTCTGGGCGGAGCTTCCTCCTCTGCTCCTTGGCTCTTATTTGCTCCATGTGTGGAACAGACCACAGAGTAGAGGCAGAGCGAAGTGGCGCCCCCTACATGCTTGCACTCACACACCCCTACGGTCGGCCCTGCTGGTACGGTATGCCAATAGCTGTGGAAGGGTAATGCGCTAACATACTGTTCTTGCACAGTAGTTTTTAGCTGTCTGTGTCTACCCTTTTATCATGGAAAACCCTCACATTCCAAATACTAAAATTGATCACAATCCATTTATAAATAAGGGTGTGGAAATCATTAGTGGGTTCACTTACATTAAATGTAGCAGACTGTAAAAGCACTGTTATTGTAATTTTAAGATGACAGTGAGCTCCTATGCCCACAGGTCACCTAAGCAGCAGAACAGGCTGCACATGTGGTATGTCTTCCCCCCCACCCCGTGGGCGGTATGATAGCCTTTGCAGAAGTTCGCTATATGGTTTAGCCACTTTGAACAGTCACCTTTTGTTTGAAAGGTCCCCCAACAATAAGTTGATCCTAGGCTATCCTGCTACGAGGACTCCCAAAAATTACGCTGTAAACAATGTGGGGAGCGCTTGAAACAATGTGTTCAACTACCTTACAATGCCACCACAGGGGATTAAACAATTCCGAAGCTGATTGGGGCATCCAAGGGGGTAAACAGAAGGGAATCAGAGCTTCAACTGCTGCTACTGATTGTGCAGGTACAGCTCCTGCGCCATATATGTACGGCATAATGCATTTATGGCGTGGTGCAGGAAGGGGTTCATGTATAAGACTGATATAAAATATATAAAAAACTGTTATATACCTTATATTATTGAACAGTAATATAATTAATATGGTATTAATACGTTTCAATATAATAGTTAATTTATTATTACACCTCATATAAAAAAAAGCTTCAAAAGTAATGTGCAAAAGAGTAAATCAATCATTAGAGGTAATATGTATATACTCATAACAAAAATAAGACTGACTGACTGTTTCATGTTGTAAGCATTCTCATTGTAGTATCGGCACCAAAATGTGTCATTACTCTGAGAAAAAATAAGAAGTTTGGAAGTTACCTTACTCTAAAGTCATACATACCGGAACAGTTGGGGGTTTACCTACATAACCACAACCTTTCACTATTAAATGTGTAGATCAGACATCAGACATAAATACATACAATGTGAGGGGGCTGATTTGAGGAGGGAAATTTTTACCAACATATGACTTTAAGAGTAGCATAATCATTGCTGAGTTGTACATTTTTACATATCCACAAGTTTTCTCTGTCATGGACTGGTGGTCCATCTGTTTCACTGAAAAAATAAAAACATGATTATCTTCCTTCTCACTTCAGACTGTCCCTTTTTCCTGTGTGGTATTTGTAGCTTAATAAGGCAAACTGCATTTTATGTTAATTTGCAGCCAACATTTTTGTTTGGTATTATCTTGCCAAAGCCTCCTGGAAAAACTGAGCCAAGGTGGTGTATTGGAAGAAAACCTACTGAAGAACAGATTACCAGGTCAATAAAGCTATTTAACTGGGCAGAGTTTGTCTACTTTTAGGGGCAATGGTGATTGGCAAGTCGAGATGAGCAAACATTTATAACTCATTTGCGAATAGGTTTGTTGTTTACTTGTCGTTAGGGTGTATTCACGAATAGATTATTAGGTTTGAGATTTGCTTTGGTGAACTTAAAAGGAGGGTTCTTCTTTTTGCATTGGAAAGGAGTGGAAAGATGGACCCATGCTTAACTGAATCTCCACAGCAGCTTGTCACCTTGGTCAGTGCTATTTAATGCCCCGATTTCAGATATCTCTAAAAAAAACTACATAAACTAATAACCCATTTTCTTTCTGTTGCAAGGCAGACTATTGCTGTTAGTTGAAAATCTTATGCCATACCCTTTCAGAAAACTATTGTTAAATGTAGGGATATTCGAAGCTTTGAACGTATAGTGGCAATTCTAGAGTACAAAGTTACTTGATAAGAGACTACTTGGTCACAATTGCAAGACTACTCTTCCTAGTATGGAACCTTCGACGGGAGATGTTCTCAGCTGACGTGAAGATTGATTCACAAACGGCAATTCGAAACATCGATTCTCCTATTGCATTGGAGAATCAGGGGTAACAATTCGCTCATCTCCATTGGTAAGCATAAGCCCAGGGTCACAAAATCTATTTGATTATTGGTGGTTTCAGTTATAGCAGAAAGAATGTGATCTAAACAGTAATAATAAAACCCTTTTTTAGTTTCATAGGCTGGTCATCTGTATTAACGACAAGAGCATAGGAAACAATCGAGGCCTATACACTTATACAGTGAACCCTATATTGTCTGATTTCTGTGGTCCATATTCCACTGGACTTCTGGAAGGTCCTGATTGTTCCACAACAGTGTGACTAAAAAGCACAATATGTAATAAACTAAAATTTTTATAAAACATGTTATTTTATAATGCTTACTGCATAGTAACCCATATTTTGAAAATCTAGCTCTCATTAAAAAAACATTTGAAGTTTTTGATATAGTTCCGACAACATGTATTTTTTAGTTCACCTTTTTTTGTTTTTCCATTACTTTACATGTCTTTTAGTATCAGTAAAACACCTATCCCTCAGTAAATCCCCATGCAAAGTATTACTAAATAAACCTGTTTCCAATATTCACAAAATTTAATCTCATTTATGTTTTTGCCTGCCAGAATCGCAATAGCGGGGGCATGGAAGAATCCTTTGATCAGCCTAGATCGTGTGAAACTAAAGTTATCCTGGATCATGGTCAATGAGAAACTTTCGAGCATTCATAAGGATAAGGTTAAATTGTTTGAGAAGATCTGGTCCTCCTAGGTAATTTACTCCGTGGACAGATTGATTGTCAGATAGGAACTAAATCTATTTGGGCTCTACCTAGGTTAGAACTAGATGGCAGAGGAAACCCGCTGTTTCTTATCACTTTACTTCCTGCAGTGAGGAGGAACTTGAATGAGGCGGCGGTTGAGCACAAGCCTGCCGCTCCATGCAATGTCTATGGAACTGAAGGAAATAGCTGAACGGTTTACTCGACTGCTTGCATCAGTCCCATAGAGTGCGCGGGGCACATGCTCGACCACCGCTATATTCAGAGCCTTCCTTCCTGTGGTCAAGCCTTGAGGGTAAAAAAGGGGGGGGGTTCGGCCTCCAATGATCAGACAATTATTACCTTTGCATAAGTGATAATTGTACATTCCAGAACAACTTCTTGAAAGAATAGAGAGAGAAAAAAAAAGAGAGAAAAATTATAGAGATAGACATTGCAATTCATGGCAACACGGTCCTTGAAGGACGAGTGTCCTAGTTCTAATACAGAGCCATCATCTGCATGGCGTTTGTATGTTCACCCTGTGTTTGAGTGTGTTTCTTCCAAATTCTATAGTTCCCTCCTTCATTCAAATAACATATTTGGAGATATAATTGCTTCCAATTAAATTGATCATAGTGTGTGATAGGGAGATGTGATTGTCCCATTCGAGGGAACGAACTGATATAAATGATGACAATCTCTGTACTGTTCTGCAATATGTTGTTGCTATATATGTAAAGAAAAATACCTGTGTGATGATCACCTTGCTATTAACAATTTGCTGGAAAGCAGGGGGCTAACATATTAATTTTGTGCAACTGTCCTCTTTTGACTGTCTATCTCCCTGCTTTTTTTTAATCAATATTACTACAATATTTGTATTTCTTACAACTCTCCCCCAACAGCAGAAGCAATCTGCCCTTGGCACATTAAATCTGTCCACCTTTTCATGTCTGTAGGCAAGCAAGAAAAAAATGTTCTCCTCATTTATATTTATTGGGGGTAATACCATAATACAATATTATCAAAACAGCATTTTCCGCCTTGGGCTCTTGCGCTTAATTTTGAATCAACATGACCAAAAAGAGCCATTGATGCTTCATGTGCATAATTGAATAGGTTAACTCATACCTTTTTTATTTTTCAATCGATGAAGCAGTGTAAGGACTTGTTTTATTGTGGGGCTAGCTATAGTTTAGCTACAATTTTGGGGCACATACAACTTTTTGATTACCTTTTATAAAAATACCGTATTGCAGTGTATTGTGCACTCTGTCTGGGCTTAATAGGAAGACAATAACAGCAGACCTGGAAGCCTTCAATAGGCCCCCGGCTACCATGACAACCAGTCAGCACCCTGTGATTGCATTGCAGGGGGGTAATGGGATCACAGAGGCGGCTCTTCCCCCTCAACTTAAATGCTGTGGTTGCCATGACTGTGCCATCTAAGTGGTTAAATAGCCAAGATTGAAGTTCTCAGAATCCCAGCCGTTAGACCGAGGTGTCATCTGTAATGTACAGCTGACACCTGCTGCGTATGGAGCGGGATTAGCTCCTCAGCCCCCTTCATACATACCCCTTCCGACTATGACATATATATACATGAAATGTCGGGAAGGGGTTAATTGCCCTCTGTCTTTACTTTTACACTAATCCCTACTTTTCATATTTAAAATACACACTCCTAGCTTCCCTCGTCTCTTCAACACATGAGCAGTTCCCAATACCGAGTCATGTGGCCACCCTATAACATATCTGTTAAAATATCTGCCGGGTCCTGCAGCTTAAACACCACCTAAAAGATAAGTCTGTTCTATACAATCACCACTGGATATACCATAAATGTCCGATGTTGCAAAACACCTTTAATCTACAAATGTGCCGCTGGCACTATGTATTTACAATGTATAGTAAAGCTGACACTCTTCTGCAATGGTCGGGATTGCAGTCATTTATGTGGAATCTAATTGGTTAGAGAGAGAAGCCTGCCTTCTGGGATGCCATGGGTGCTGGGCCCTAAAGAATATCCCCAGGTCTAACTTGTGTGTATGCCTATTAGGCCCTGCTGGAGGACGGACTGAATAGATGACCTGTCAGTTTTACACTGACAGGCATAATACACTGCAATACAGAAGTCTTGCACTGTATTATGTAAGGGAGCAAACGATTAAATAACAGACTATATAACAGCATGCAATGTCAATGAGCTACTTTCAAGGCCAGCAGGATACTGTTGTGTGTTAACAGAGGCATGGACTTGCGGTACCGGGACATATACATAATATTACCACTTTACAAAGCACATTAATGCGGCCTGATCTAATGGGGAATCTTAGTTATGAGGGAAGATTAAAAGAATAAAACCTATTTAGCCTTAAAAAGAGACGACTAAGGAGAGGCATGAATAACTTGTATAAATATATAAATGAACTATACAAAAGATATGGTGAAAACCTATTCCATGTAAAATCCCCTCAAAAGACAAGGGGGCACTCCCTCCGCCTGGAGAAAAAAAGTTCAATCTCCAGAGGCGACAAGCCTTCTTTACTGTGGGAACTGTGAATCTGTGGTATAGACCACAGGAGCTGGTCACAGCAGGAACAGTAGATGGCTTTAAAAAAAAAGCCTATGTCAATGTATAGAATACTTATTTGAATGTGGATCCAGTCTGATCGTCACTAGGAGGGAAATTTTTCCTCTTTAGGGCAGATCGGTTAATGACTTATAGGCCCTATCTCTGGATCAATAGGGCTAAGACAACGTTTTCTAGTTTACCCTTCTTCAATATCTTGGTTGAACTTGATGGACATATACCTTTTTTTTTTTTAAACCTTTTTTACTAACTATGTAACTATTAACTACGATCACATGTCAAAAAAAAAATCCAAAGTCAAAAATGGAAAAAAATATATAAAAAAAGTACACATAATTGATAATTGTAATGCCCAGTGCTATAAAATTATTGCGTTATTTATCCTGCATGATGAACAGCATTAAAAAAAAAAAATAAACCAATGAAGTCCAACAAGTCCGCAACAACCATTGTATGCTGCGGACACCAAATTCTGCGCCGCAGCCTATGCTACGCAACGGAATTGTACGCAACGTGTAAACGAACACAACTAAAAAGCTGTGTAAGGCAATGGAGAAACGTGTACGCTGCAGATTTCCGCTACGTGTGGTCATGCCCTAAGGGGTTATATTCAATTATAACTTGAATAAAAATGCTTGAATGTGACTGATTGTGGGCAACACTGACAGTTTTTGTTAAAACAGTTCTTGCATGAGGTCCATTGTCCATTGTCCTGCAAGACCCATAACCAAAATTCAAATAAAGTTAAATTTTATCTGAGTGGCGCTACTAAACCAAAAATAACTCTGCTGAACACACTGCCCTATCTGCAGATAGCTCGCTATAGAGCAGGAGGAGCTGAGCAGATTGTTATAGTTTTGTCAGAGAAGATTCAGATCTTGTAATTTATGGATTAAAATCCCTACTATTCTGGGTTTAAAGAGGCTCTGTCACCAGATTTTGCAACCCCTATCTGCTATTGCAGCAGATAGGCGCTGCAATGTAGATTACAGTAACGTTTTTATTTTAAAAAAACGAGCATTTTTGGCCAAGTTATGACCATTTTTGTAGTTATGCAAATGAGGCTTGCAAAAGTCCAAGTGGGTGTGTTTAAAAGTACAAGTCCAAGTGGGTGTGTATTAGGTGCGTACATCGGGGCGTTTTTAATACTTTTACTAGCTGGGCGCTCTGATGAGAAGTAACATCCTCTTCTCTTCAGAACGCCCAGCTTGTGACAGTGCAGATCTGTGACGTCACTCACAGGTCCTGCATCGTGACGGCCACATCGGCACCAGAGGCTACAGCTGATTCTGCAGCAGCATCAGCGTTTGCAGGTAAGTCGATCTTACCTGCAAACGCTGATGCTGCTGCAGAATCAACTGTAGCCTCTGCTGCCGATGTGGCCGTCACGATGCAGGACCTGTGAGTGACGTCACAGATCTGCACTGTCACAAGCTGGGCGTTCTGAAGAGAGGTGGATGTTACTTCTCTTCACAGCGCCCAGCTAGTAAAAGTATTAAAAACGCCCCGATGTACGCACCTAATACACGCCCACTTGGACTTGTACTTTTAAACACACCCACTTGGACTTTTGCAAGCCTCATTTGCATAATTACAAAAATGGTCATAACTTGGCCAAAAATGCTCGTTTTTTAAAAATAAAAACGTTACTGTAATCTACATTGCAGCGCCTATCTGCTGCAATAGCAGATAGGGGTTGCAAAATCTGGTGACAGAGCCTCTTTAAGTCTAAAGGGCGCTCTCCCTCATTGTTAGCTGATACATGCACATTCATACAGGAAAGACTGTAAAGTCATATTGTGAGACCTTCTCCTGGACCAAAACATTAAAAGCACATTTCATCTCAATCAATAACATCACTGCATACAATGTTTAGACAATAAATCTGTATATACGTTCAGTTTAAATACGTGAGGAGACAAAGCAGCAATATGGAGAACATCATACAGCAGTAAGTGAACAGTGTATCTGTGAATCCAGCACTATTGTGCGACAGTAGAACACTTACTAGTAGCAGCAGCAGTGTCTCTGTGTGTCTCTCTCCACTGTCTCCCTCCTCCTTAGACTTCTATGGGCAGAATTTTACCTGATCCCTCAGTAATCTGATAACCCTCTCTCAAAACGAATTTTAGCAGGGTAGGGCGATAAGTGGCTCATAAGTAGAGAAGAGGCAATTTTCTCCAATAAGATATATTACACACTTTCTTACATTCATATTTACTATTGATTTATGCAAAGTTTGTTGAAACGACACTGACCATTAAAGTTTGGATTGCTTGTTTAACATCTGTGCATCCCTCTCACTAATTTACACATACTTCCTTACTTAGATCATTATTTTATTTAGCACTAAAATCTGGATTTTTCATACAGTATAAAATCAAGTTCACATGAATTAAACTGAAGCATTCCACAGCCGTCTTTCTCTGAGAATACTGATATATTAAAAGCACTGTCAAATCTGTTACCATGGAAACACAACAGATATATATATATATATATATATATTTTACATATATATATATATATATACATATATATATATATATATATATATATATATATATATATATATACGTATATATATATATATATATATATATATATCCTTAAAATTGCCATGAATGTTTTTGTAAAAAAGGGTCAAATGCTTCTAAAGATTGTAGGACTTGCCATGCATTACATTCTGCTCCGGTTTCTTCCCCTTTAATGAGCAAGAAGTTAAGAATTACAAGTATGCACCTTGTGTTTGCTGTGACATACCAGTCCAGGGAACTCACAGCTTTCATCTCATTGGTCTTGCTTCTATTAGCTCTCATTGGTTGTCCTAATTACACTCCCAGGTCAGTCAAGGTTAGCTGCTTGTCTGCCGCTCTCAGCGACCTTCTTCCACTTTTCCATATGTTAGCTCTGCCTCGGCTTTAATACTTGCACATTTCTTGCTCGTCACCTCACTGTGCCTGTTATCTCAACAATGTATTCCTCTGATATCCTGGCAATTCTCCGCAGGTTCCTCTCTTTATATACTGCTGTTCTCAGGAACCTCAGCCACATTTATATGCATTGTTATAGAGACAAGCAACCATCACTAAGCCGACAGCTGTCAATGATTTAGTAAATCCGGTTTATAAATGGTGGAAGGTTCTGAGTTTTTTTTATTTGCAAAGTGTAAAAACTTTAGCAGGAGTTCACACAGCGTTCTTTGTTAGGCAGAAAAAATCTGGCAGCTTTTTTTTATGCTTTAAAATTGCCAGATTTTTATGCCTTTTTTGTTTTGTTTTCTTTTGCAGTTTTTTGTCCACGTTTTTTTTTTGATGTTGAATATAATGCAAAAGACATCACAAAAAAACGCTAAAAACCCACTAGAGATTGACACAGTTTCCGCATCAAAATCAGCAATACATAAAGGCGTTTGAACCACCCCTTACAGATTGCATTATAATACTACTTACTTTACGGGAAATAGAAAGTGAGACAAGGTTCTATCCCAGAGATGGATAAAATGTGGTAGACTTTAGGATCCAGTCAGACCAATCCCGAAGGTAACTTTCTAAGGCCCTGCTCACACAGTGTTTATTTGACGTGCCAAAAATGTTGTACGTTTCCCATTGACATCAATGCGAAAGCGCGCCGTTAGTGCATACGGCTTGTTTGTTTTACGCACACGTGTTTAAAAAATGCGCCACAAAGAAAAAGAAGCGTCAGGTCAATTCTTTGGTGTGTCAAATGCGCCTAATTCCCATAGTGAATGTGAGTCCTGATTATGGGTCATAAAAACACGCCCAAAGCGCGTCAAAAACACCTGTAGTTTTAAAAGCGCTTTACAAAAATGCTAGTTTTTGACACGTTTACACATCATTTTTTTTAGCGCCGTGGGAACAAGGCCTTAGACATTAGTAGAAAACAATCCAAGGACGCTACCTTACTCCTGGGGTTTTCCCAACTAGTCACTTTAGCACTTTAGCCTAACTTACCTGATTTATTTTTTTCTTTTATCTCTGATTTGTCCACCCTGTTTAGACCGCAGCATCTAAAGTCAGGAGTTATATATTATTCAAAACCCTCGGACTGCTAATTAAACATTGAAATAGTCCTTGTCCAGACTAACATTGTCCCTTGCACATTGAGTTTGGCTTGAGATAGCTGGTATATGACTGGTATATGACTGCCCCCTGTGTGTTGCTAGTGAAACACCACAGAACCGTAAAGTAATCTAAATTCAGTTCAGTTCTTGCAGAAATTTTACGGATGTTAAAATGCGGCCGTCTAAATCCGTTTTTATATGTTTTTCATTTAAAAAATAAAGGAATGCATTTGACAATGAATTCAATTGATTTCAATGGGATTTAAAACATCAACTTGCACCCTGTCTGTTGGAAAACTTATTTATGTGCCCAATAACAGTGTAGTCTATTAAAGTCTATTAAAAAGTAAACAAATGGATAAATTCAAAATACAGACTAAAAATGATTTTTTATTTAGTATTATTTTTAGAATCTTTATTAACTTAAAAACCTTTTAAGTTAAAGTAACCCTATTTAAAATATAACTTTAGGAAAAGTTCCCCAACACTTCAATAGCATAGCAGAATACCTCATCCCACCCTCGAGCTACAAAATATTTGTGGCAAGCAGTGAACCAAGTAGTAAAAATCTATTCCCTCAATGAACATAGGTAGAATGAATTCTGCGTAAATAAGCAATCCAAGTTAAAAATTTCCAGTTGAAAAAACAACTATCCAGTGAAAACAGGTTAGCTAAAGGGGTAGATCTATTATGTTTCAATAATGCTTAGACGAACAATGTAAATAACCCACTAGATAGGATAGACTTCAAACTTGACAAGTCAAGCGCAACGTGTCAATTCCAAACCTCCGAAATTTCTGCACGTCCTATCATTTTTTTTCCTTTTGCCTTTTAAACTGCATAAACAAAAATAAATAGTGCATTTTTGGAAAGCAAACCGAATGAGCATCATATGATTTTTGTAAATATTTTTGTAAGGATTTCTAGAACACTTCTTACAGAGATTTTAAAACTGCAAGCCAACACAAGATCTCAAAATAATCGTTAACACATAAATAATTGTTAAAATCTCAATGTTTTTTCAGTTTTTTTTTTTTTGTAAAAAAAAAAGAGAACAGGAAGGAATGTGCTTAAAAATCTCCATAGTGGAGTCCAATCCTTCA
Source organism: Rhinoderma darwinii (assembly GCF_050947455.1). Taxonomy (NCBI): domain Eukaryota; kingdom Metazoa; phylum Chordata; class Amphibia; order Anura; family Rhinodermatidae; genus Rhinoderma; species Rhinoderma darwinii. Next base: position 377,165,065 of record NC_134688.1, on the reverse strand, counting down.
TCTAATCTGACAGATCAGATAAATCACACCGATTTTTCAACATGCTGGAAAAGTTGAAAACTACCTCAATTACTTTGTTCATTGGTCGATTGTGTCCGAACAATTTGTGTCAATAAAAGAGAATGAACACGATTGAGAAATATGTTGCCTCTAGATCCCCCATAATGTGATGAGTTCTATGTTCAGATATCCAATACAATAGTCACTTAGGCTACTGGTTAAAAATATACAAAACCGAAACTGCTGAAAAGGGTCCTGCCATTTTGACTTTTATTTTTTAATAAGAAGCTAGTAGACTATAAATCTCATGCTGCCAGGAAAGGGAACATTGGGAAGCACTATGCCAACATCATTCACTCATCATGTCCAAGTGGTCTGTAGTGACTTTTTTACTTGACTTTCAAAAACAAAGAAAACAAATCACAAGTGGGCACAAATTTTATGGAGTAAGGACCCCGCCTAATACTGTAAGTTCTAATGTCTCGTTTTTTTTACACCTGTAAATGTAATAAAGTGTGAATCAGTCTCGCCATTTTTAAGCAAGATAATGTAATACTTTGTTTGGACTGGGGATAAGCAACATACAGTACATGTCTGGCTTAGAACTCTCTATTGAAATAACATGCAAACTCGGTTGAGACAAAAGTGCATGTTAATGGGTGAGTGGTCGAATATGGCTGTTGGACAAACACCCATTTCGCCAACAGCTATTTACCATTATTGTTTTCCAAATGCAATGCAAGATGCTCTGATGCTGTCAATGACAAGGCAGAAGTAATAGGCAACATGTGGTAGAATCTGATAAGCATATATCACCAACCACTGACCCACAAATATCGCCACTAACTAGGAAGATGTCATTGGTTACTCTGATAAGATCGGGTCCATCGGATCTCATCCTTAGTATAGGTTACTAATATAACCATATTTTTGGTCAAAAAACAGAATGATGTGTTTTCATTTTTATACCCTCTAAAATATGAATTTTTCTATCCTTTGCTTCGTTCTCTTCCCACGTGGCCAGCGCCCAAATGTGAGGCAGCTGATCAGATCTTAAACAATAAGTTTAGCTTTACTTATTATGTCATAAAATAGTAAAATAACTACTTAAATACAACTTCCCAAGTACAGGGTTGTCATCAGTTTCATTCCCCTTGTGGGGGGGATCTAGTAATGACAAACAATGCTGCCACCTCTTACCAACTATGGCCTGCTGACAGATTTGGAAAAAAATATTGAAAAATAGAGTCGTCATAACCATTAAAGATGGCAATGACAACATAATAGTAGGGAGCTACTACTTAACAGAAACCTAATATCATATGAGAGGATCACAAAAGCTGAACCTACTGTCAAACATTTCCATAAATACTGAACATAGCAACTTTCTGCTACACCATTTTAGTAATACCTTTTAATAAGAAATCTTCACCACAGGAGCATGTACATAGAATATAAAAACGGCAGACATGTTATTCTTGATATTAGCCGTAGAAGCATTCCATCCAGGGGCATAACTATAAAGGGTGCAGACGCACCTTGGTATTAGTGTCTTAGGAGACGTGACATACCCTGTTCCACATAAGGGTATTATAAATGGCACGTAATGGTTGAGGGGGCTAATAACAGATTTTTCATTGGAATCCAGGAACTTTCATATTATATCTCTGCTTCCCTCAAAATCTACAACAGAATAGTAGAACCTGTCAATGGGCTCAAAACTACAGTGTGACATAACTTCTGGGGGGGACTTACTGCCTGTGTATTTTATTATAAAGTTCAGCTGTATAAATCTGTATTTATTTAGCTCCCCCTAGCGGTCGTTGCATACAACCAGAGTTTTAAAGTTACATAGGTTGAAAAAAGACAAACGTCCATCAGGTTCAACCTTTCTCAATAAATTACCCGTCATTCATTGCTTGATTAGTTATAACCCTCAATGCCATTAGTAAATAAATAAGCATCTAGGTTTTTTTTTAAATGCGGACATAGTATCTGCCATCACTTG